>NC_056751.1:394473515-394586015 GCF_019279795.1 Protopterus annectens
AGAAAATTTATCTGTAAGACACTGGCTAAATATTAGGAAACACAGGATTTATGCAAAATTTATGAAACGTGCCAAGGAGGTGGTGATAAATTGAGTGCTGTAGAAGTTCGTTCTCTGGCCATGGAAGTGCCTGCATACCTAAAATTTCTGAAGCTCTGTAGTGACTGATTTTGTTTTTGGTTTGTTTGTTGCTTCATGAATGCTGCGCAGGATGGCCTAGAAAGGAAAAAAGCTGCAAGATTGGTGGAATGGTCAAGCATGATGGGTTGTATCAGTGTTAAAAATGGACTATACTCGCCCCCTTGGCAGCGTGTGAGCTCTATGATCACTGTCCTTAGGAGGTGCATGGGAGCTTCTGCTCATGTGGAACATCATAACCAGCTTACAGCATTGGCATGGCAGGCTGTATGTGCTGCCATGATTTACATGAATTCCTGTAGATGTCGCCAATACAGCTAGCCAGGCTGATTTCCTCCTATTCTCATCTGGCCCAGTCCCTTCAGCATCCGTGTTACTAGTTGAATGTAGGTTGTGTGAAGTGCAATTGGGGCCTTATTCCTCTGTGCCATGGGACTCGGGAGCATTTTCCATCTTAACAATTTTCATACATTTGCCATCTGTTTTTTGTTAGGATTACATGAAACACATGCAACACAGTCTTACCTTTTGGTTTACAGTCTGTAGAAAGAGTAAAAGCTATTCTTGTGTTGTAGCTATACGTGAAAAGAGCAGACATGGCTTCAGATTATTTGAATGAAATGGCTTAATTTTTTGCACTTAAAGAACATTACCACATTAGCTCAAGTCTGTGCACACTTGTTACCACAGCATTTCCTCAGCACTTCCTTTTGAAAAGCGAGTTCCACTTGACATATCTGATTATCTGAGTTCTGAACATTAACACTTTCTCATCATTCGGTTAGCACTTTCTCCTGTGGACATACTATATTCTGACATGCTTGGTTTTATTAATGGGCTGGGTGATTCTAGTCTGTATGCAAATTCTGCAGTAAGCCTTGCCTAGTCTTGCCTGTGCAATAAATGACAGTCCGTAAACGGCAGTATATTTGTAGGTGAATAGAGCAGAAACTTCAAGTAGCAGCAAAAAGTCTGCTAAAAATATTAGCAAAGCATTTTATATTAATTTTTCATAATTGTGTTAAATGTAGTTTAAAATGAGCACTTTTTAAAGGGGTAACTACTCCTTCAAGCATTTGCCTTGTATAG
Organism: Protopterus annectens; assembly: GCF_019279795.1. Taxonomy (NCBI): domain Eukaryota; kingdom Metazoa; phylum Chordata; order Ceratodontiformes; family Protopteridae; genus Protopterus; species Protopterus annectens. The sequence goes on from NC_056751.1 coordinate 394,474,743, forward strand.
TTCTCAGAACAGTTCCTGTTTAGGGAGTGTAAGCTAAATTATGTAGTCAGCAAAGTGACTGTTAAAGGTTCAATTACTTATGACAAAAAAGTGTGCAAAGTAATGGTAAAGGTGGTTTGTTTTCCATGACTAGTAATATCCTTCGGTGTAGGTGATGTTGGGGAGTAACTGACCACCTTGATGGAATGAAGTCCTCCTTCCTGTGGCATCAAGCCTCAGAACAACTCTGTGTGGTTTATTATTCCCCAGTAATGCCTACCGATCTGATATTATTATTTGCATATTGATCACTGTTAAACATGCAAACTGCCTTTTTCATGTTTGTTTTGTTGGTTTGTAAATGAATAAAATTAAATAAACAAACTATTTATTTATTTGCTTGCTTCTACTGACTGTCTCCTGGGCTGAGTTTGAAATTGCTCCACTGCGATTGGTGCTCCAGGTTTTGTTACCAGTGCCTTTTGTCATGGCATCCCCACAAGGTACACAGCTGGAAGAGAAGCAGTAGTAAGACAAATGTGAAAAGACCCTCGGAAACATGTCCAAGTTCTTAAATATAGGCATGCATTACGAAACGGCAGTAAACTGAATGTTGAGATGCATAAGGAGGCGCATAATTACCAGAAACTAATAATTACTCATTTTCCTGTATGCAAGTTGTTTCCCCTACTAAGAGTATTGTGTACATTTCTGGAGACATCCATGTGAAGATGGAATGAAAGTCCAGGAGGTGCATAATGTGTACAAGAAACCGTAAGAGTGAGCTTGATTAGCTTAACACGTATAGTACAGGGGAAAATCATAGAATTTTAATTGCCTTGCATAACATCATATAAATAGATGACCTGGATTACAGTTGTGTATTAATGTTCTTCATCTCACATTGCTGCAGTCCTTACACTTGGGTAGTCCGCTGTCCTCGGTCGGCCCGAATATCAAAGTATAAGGCTGACGTCGGTCAAGGCGCATTTGACTGACATCAGAACGTCAGGGTACAAATGCGCATGACCGACGTCATATCCTCAGTCTTTTTTGCCGCATGGTCCGATGCAGAAGCAGCATTGCAAGTGCCGGTTGGCGTTCTGAAATTTTTCGATTTCGGAGTTTCAGACCGAGTCAAAGTTGGCTAAGTACCCCGTTGGGGAATATTTTAGTTTTTTCTTATCTCAGTGGTTTACCGGATGTCAGAAAAAGTGAATAATTGTATTTCTTGTGGGAAACAGATACCGCATAGAGACTATCATACTTTGTGTATTCCTTGTTTAGGGCCTGAGCACGACGTTGTTGGGTGTCGCTCTTGTGCTAGATTCAATAAGCGCACTATAAAGAGAAGGTTAGATTGTGCCAGGTTAGTCTTCGGGAAGCGGTGCAATTATAAAATGCCATCGGATGCTCCGACGCCCGCTTCTTCGAAGAAGCGCAAGGACAAAGCAGTTAAGCCTAGGCTAGAAGAACCGTCGGTACCGGACGCCGGTTCTTTAGAGGTGTCGGTGGAGCCGGTGGTTTCTTTGGGATCCCAGGGAGAGACTTTGTTATTGCAGGATGTGGCCTCTCAGGAGGCAGGTCAGGCTGATGGGGCTTCTCAGGTTACTATACTCCCCTCCCTTCCTAGGGTGGTTAGGCCCTCTCCTTCTGTTTCCAAGGCTTCTCCCAGAGGCAGGCCAGGTTTAGCTTCAGTTGGTGTCACCCCTAGTTCTTCAGGAACTGTGCCCAAGAAGCATATGCTTAAAATGGCAGAAGATTTGATTACTTTGATTAGGGGTTCTTTGCCCCCTCCTGATAAGAGACCTAGGGTGGAGCCTGAGCTAGGGAGTTTTGAGCAGGCTTGGATGTTTCAGAGTCTTGACTGAAGACTTGCAGGAGTATTCTCCTTATTCTGATTCTGATGTGGATGATTCTACTCCTTCTGCTTCTCCTCCTGAGGATTTTTCTTTTTCAGAAACTCTTCATTCCATGAGGGAGCATTTTAAGTGGGAAGGTCAGGACTTCTCTGATTCCAGGAAAAGGCTTAGGGAATTTTTGTTTTTACCCCAGCATAGGCCTTTGGCTATACCTCCTGTTTTGGATGTGGTGGAAGATGTTTTTACGGAGGCTTCTCTTAATACTGATTCTTTGCCTCCTGCTCCTGTTAAACCGGATAGGTATTACAGGGTGCCTGAAGCTCATAAGTATCTTTTTAAGAGTCCTAGGGCAGACCCAGAAACTGTTAGTCAGGGGCCTAAAGGTGTTAAGGCTTCTGTTGTCAAGAATCCGGTTCCTACAGATAAAGAGGCCAGGGCCTTGGACAGATGGGGAAAGAAAGTTTATACTTCTTCCACTCTAGCTATGAGGGCTTTGAATTGCCAGTTTCACATGTTGAAATACCAAAACTATCTCCTTTCACAATTGAAGTCTAAGGTTGATGCTCTGGCGGAAGGTATTGATTGTAAAGAGTTACAAGATTTAGTACATGTTTCTGAACAGGTGGGTAAGCATTCTTTGCAATGTGGTTTTGATGCTGTACAGGCCTAGTCTAGGGTGGCTGCCACTGGGTCAGTTCTTCGCAGGCACGCCTGGCTGAGGGATCAGAATTTATCTGACCATGTTAAAACAAGGATTTTAGATGCTCCTTTGCAATCTGATGTGTTGTTTGGTTCTCCTGTTGAGGCAGTTTTAAAGAAAATGGAAGACAAGGCTAAGTCTATGCAGACTGTTAAAGATTTTTTGCAGGTTCAGCCTCCAAAGTTTAGTAGAAATTGGCCTACTAAGGGGTGGACGTATCCTTCTTATGACTCCCAGTCTAGGGGTAGATCTAGGCGTGGTAGGGGCAGAGCTCAGGGCTCTTTCAGGCCTAGAACAGGGAGTTCTCCTGCACAGTCTTCGGTGAGGGCAGGGGTCAGTCCTTTCGTAAACAGACCCAATGACCTACCTTTTCAGCTGCCAGAGCCTTCTCGTCTGGCAGCACCTTTGGGAGGAAGGTTGGCACTTTTCAAAGAAAATTGGAGTTTAATTACCCAAGACAGATGGGTATTGGATATCATACACCACGGTTACAGGTTTTACTTCCATACCTTGCCTCCTTTCAAAGGCATGCCAGGCGTTCCTCCTCAACAAAGAATAGAGGCTCACAAGCAAATTTCTCTGTTACTCCAAATAGGGGCCATACAGCCGGTCCCTATGCCAGAAGTGGGCCTAGGATTTTATTCTCGCCTGTTCCTAGTACCAAAGAAAGGGAACACGTGGAGACCAATTTTGGACTTATCTATCCTCAACACTTATCTGGACATTCCCAAGTTCAAAATGTTGACGTTACAGCAGCTTTTACCTCTGCTGGGCAAAGATCATTGGATGGTAACTTTGGATCTCAAGGAGGCTTATCTTCATGTTCCTATCAGACTGAGTTGCAGGAAGTATCTGTGTTTTCGAGCTGGGACTTCTCATTATCAGTTCTCTGCATTGCCCTTTGGCTTATCTACTGCCCAGAGTGTTCACAAAAGTTCTGGCTCCAGTGATAGCTTTCCTCAGGTTAAAAGGAATACAGATCTATCCTTATTTGGACGATTGCCTGATTCTGGCTCAAGGAAGGGACGAGCTTCTTCATCATTTGGATTATGTGATAGCAGTGCTAAGATGCCTGGGGTATTCTGTGAACGAAATAAAGTCCAGTCTAGTACCCTCTCAGGACATGTGCTTTCTGGGTGTGAGACTGAATACAACATCCCAGATGGCCTTTTTGACCCCGGACAAACAAAAGAATCTTTCCCTTTACTTTCATCAGTTGTCTCATCAGTCCAGGCTGACTGCAAGGACAGTCCTTCAAGCCTTGGGGTTCATGGCATCTTGTATTCTGGTGCTTCCCAATGCCAAACTGCATATGAGGAAGCTACAATGGTATCTCAAAAATGTATGGACACAGCACTGCCAGGATTTGGACACTGTCATTCAAATAATACCTTGCATTCAAAAGGAATTGTTGTGGTGGGCTCAGGAATGTCACCTAAACAAGGGACTCTCTGTGACCCGGCCAGAGGCGAGTCAGATTCTAACGACAGATGCCTCAGACAAAGCTTGGGGAGCTCATCTGAATGGAAAGTGGATACAAGACAAGTGGCCTGCCAGACTACAACATCTACATATCAACTAAACAAGGGACTCTGTGACCCGGCCAGAGGCGAGTCAGATTCTAACGACAGATGCCTCAGACAAAGCTTGGGGAGCTCATCTGAATGGAAAGTGGATACAAGACAAGTGGCCTGCCAGACTACAACATCTACATATCAACTTGAAAGAGATGTTAGCAGTCCAGTTTGCATTAATAGCTTTCAAGGATTTACTTCTTCCAGGGCAGGTGTTGATTCTAACAGACAACACAACTGTCATGTGGTGCATCAACAAGCAAGGCGGAACACATTCTTATCCTCTATGCAGGCAAGCAATGATTTTATGGGAGACTGCTCTCAGTTTACAGCTAAATCTTCAGGCAAGGTTTCTGCCGGGAGCACAGAACTCCTTAGCAGATGTGTTGAGCAGACAAATTATGGATCCCCACGAGTGGAAATTGGATCCTCATGTATTTCAGAAATTGACAGTGTCATGGGGAACTCCAGACATAGATCTGTTCGCTTCTCCACTAAACCACCAGCTGCCAAAGTTTTGCACAAAAAGGTTTCATCCCACGGCTTGGAAAGTGGATGCTCTTTCTTTCAATTGGAGCAATCTTCATGTGTATGCCTTTCCGCCTCTGCCTCTCCTCCCAAAGGTACTACTAAAGGCCAGACAAGACAAGCCAAGGATGATTTTGATAGCTCCAGATTGGCCTCGACAGCATTGGTACCCATTACTGAGAAGCCTGATGCGGAAGCCTCTATGGCCTTTGCCTTGATTCCACACCTGTTGTCTCAGGAGGACAGTCATTTGCTCAATGTCAAGCTTCACTCTCTGCACCTAACAGCCTGGCATATTCTGTTTTGAACCATAGTGGGCCTCCACTTCCACAGCAAGTTTTGAAGGTTATTTTGGAAGCTAGAAGGCCTAGTACAAGGAAAGTGTACGCAGATAAATGGAAGAGATTTTTATTTTGGAGTGCAGCAAAGGATTTTGATGTTTCTGAGCCTAATTTAAGTGTGGCTCTTCAATATCTTACTGAGTTACTGGACAAAGGTTTGTCCTTCTCTTCTATTAAGGTTCATGCTGCAGCAATTTCGCTCACTATGATTGTGACCCACCATTGTTTTCTCATCCTTTGTTCAAGCAATTTCTTAGAGGGGCAAAGAATATAAGACCCCCACGAAGAGCTCCTACTCCTGCTTGGGATCTCAATTTTGTGTTGGAGAAACTCACTCTACAACCTTTTGAGCCTGCAGCTACTACTGAATTAAAGTTTTATCATGGAAGACTGCTTTTTTGTTGGCTATTACCTCTGCAAGAAGGGTTTCTGAGTTGCAGGCCCTTATGGCAGTTGAGCCTTTCTTAATTTTCCATAAGGATAGGGTATCTTTACGTACTAATCCTTCCTTTATGCCTAAAGTGGTTTCTAGTGTGGCTTTAAACCAAACTATTCATTTGCCTACTTTTTATGCAAATCCCCAAAATAAAGGGAGAAGATTTTGCACACTTTAGATGTACACAGGCAGTTGCAATATTATTTGGACAGAACTAAAGGGTTCAGGCAGTCTCAGCAGTTATTTGTTTCTTTTGCTTTGAGTTCTCAGGGCAAGCCTGTGTCAAAATAAACTATTTCTAAGTGGATTGGGTTTTGCATTGCTTTCTGTTATTCCCATCATGGCAAGGAGATTCCAGCTGGGATTAGGCCTCATTCCACTAGGGCTACTGCCACTTGACAGCTTTTTGAGGGGTGGCAACTAAGGATATTTTGGAGGCAGCTACTTGGAGTTCAGTGCATACTTTCTCTAGGCATTATCACCTACCACTTTACTCTAAATCCAGGGCTGGTTTTGCCACTGCTGTTTTGCAGGGCATTTTGGCAGCTCCTGCTTCCTTATAGTTTGGCCATCCTCCCTTACCTCTGCTTTGGGATTCTACCCAAGTGTAAGGACTGCAGCAATGTGAGATGAAGAACATAGTACAGTTTTGTACCTACCATAAATGTAGATGTTCAAGATCCACATTGCTGCAGTCAATTTACCTCCCTCCTTCCCTCTGTAGTTAGAGGCGGTTGTGTGGGTTGGGTTGTCAATATGATGTATATTGTATATATTGTACATATTTTTAGTGCTAGGATGGTTGGTTGTTTGTTTGCTGTCTTTTGGTTTTGACCTTTATTTTTAGGGTCTTCTGACATCTGGGGCAAGAAAAGACTGAGGATATGACGTCGGTCATGCGCATTTGTACCCTGACGTCCTGATGTCAGTCAAATGCGCCTTGACCAACGTCAGCCTTAAACTTTGATATTCGGGCCGACCGAGGACAGCGGACTACCCAAGTGTAAGGACTGCAGCAATGTGGATCTTCGAACATCTACATTTATGGTAGGTACAAAACTGTACTTTTCATATAAGTGGTAGTGAATGATTAGAACAGCTTACTAAAGCGATAGTAGGGTCCAGAAACAAAACTTATTTTCAAGCTATGCAGCATATGTGAGCAAAAAAAAAAAAAAAAGATTTAAAAGAACAAAGAGGACATAATTTAAAGTTTCGGTGTAGATTGCTTTGGGGCAGTAAAGGGGACATAATTTAAAGTTTCAATGTAAATGGCTTTGGGGCAGTACAGTAGCACTCTTATACTAGTTTTGTTACTTCACAGCAAGACGTTTTTCAGTTGGAGTCTCTACTGGGGGGGGGGGGGCTTCTGTGTGGTGTCTGCATGTCCTCCTTGTGCTCTCATGAGTTTTCTCCAACAGTCTTCTTTCTTCTCAAAGAGATGCAGTTGCGTGGATTCGCAAATCTAAATTGTTCCTGGGTGCACATGCAGTGTGCATGAGAGACAGATGAAAGGTCTGGCAATCTGCTTCCATTCTCTACTTGGCTGGTGGGAGCCCATGCTCATGGGGTTTTTGTCTGAGTCTCTAATGTGGCATCTAAGCATGGATGAATGGAAATGACCCAGGCGAGACAAAAATATTACGCAGGTAGTAGTGGGTGATTGAGACTACCTTTCCAAGTAAGATAGAAGGGTCAAAGTCAGTACTGTAATCCAAGAACTTGTTGGGCAGACAGAGACACCTTTATCTAGGTATCCTTGGTTGCTGAACATCATATTTTTTTTTTTTTTTTTTTTTAATTCCCCGCCTTTTTTCACCAAAAACTCATTGATTTATTGTCACTGCCTTGTAATAGTGCTTCATGCCTGCTCGTTCTGTGGCTTTCTTGCATATAATGGTCTGGTGACATTATATGGAGCATTTTTTAATATTCAGTAATAGGGAGATCCATACTTTCTTATTGCTATAAGTTGTCAGTATTGGCAGTGATTCAGTATTTCAAACCATGAACCATAAATGTAATACCAGCTTCCATCATTGACTTACCGTTTTTTTGATTTACAAAGCTTTGGCTAGCATTATTGAAGAGGCTTTATGGATATCTTTCTGTCAAACATAGAAAGTGGTGTCAAGTGCTGGACAGAGTTGTCTCTAAACTTGAAAATGCGGAGAATAAAATGGAAACAGTGGATTTTTTTTAACTAGACCAAGACAGCCCTTCCCTAAAGTGTAGACAGTTGAGAAATAACAGCTTTTTGCACAAACTGCTTTGTCTGTTTTTCGCTACCTAGTGTTTTCGTGCAAGGTGAGCAGCACAACTGCTTGTGCTCCTTGTGTTTATTATTAAATAGTGGGCTGCATTCATAAGGTTACACTTTGAGTAAATAGCAAGCGTTGTGGCAGTGCCTTTCTTGAATTCAGAAAGTGTACACTAAGCGTACAGTTTGTGGTAACCGTTATGTATCTGGCCTAAAGTAAATAAAATGCAAAGACAGTGAGTTGTGTGAAAATTTACGACCGGTTCTAAACAGTTGGAGACAGCATTGTCAGATTGTAAGTTAAGAACCTCTTGGCAGGAGTTCTTTAAGGCAACAGTTAAGTAAAGTAGCCAGTAATCGGATAGGATCAGGAATATGTACAGTAGGTAGGGAATGGCAGGTTAGGTGCACCAGATGGACCCTGTGTGTTAAGAGTTTTGTTTTATTTTGACTGTGTTCACAGCCAGCTCATCAGTATGGCCACCATGAATGCTTCCTTACTGATCTCAAATTGGTTGAAGAATTCCTGCTTTTTAAATCTGGAAGTCCCCTGTCTTGTTTACCTTCATATTGTTTTCCATAGGTGCAGAAACAGTTTCGTATGTGGGCGTACTAAATTAGCAGTTGGGAGGAAAAATAGAATTTAAATTGTCAGGGTGTTCTGTCAAATAGATTTGATGGGTTAGTTGTAGATTGTTTATAGTCTTCAGCATAAACAATAACATGCGCGCGTGCATACACACACACACACGCACAGTCGTCCATATTTTTTATGTAACATATTTATTAGTTTGTTAATGTTGAGATAATTTGCCATGTTTAAAAATGTCCACAAAGATGTCAGTACGGAGTTCGTTTTCCTATGTGCCATTCAACTCTTTTAGGCTTCTGTTTACTACTTGTATACATTTAAAATAGATTAACATGCTTTCAGTTTTCTTTTTTTCAAAACAAGTTTATTGTTTTAACATATAAGAGAAATATAATAACAATTTTATACAAGTAATTAAAAATAGGTATTATTATAATATTCAACAAAACAACTAAAGTATTTACAAAGACATCCACTACAATCAGATCAATTAATTAAACTAAAATACCGTGCTATTGAAATTAGAATTTTTTTAACAAATTTTGTAAATTATCCCATACAATATAATAAGATGTTTTTCTAGTTGTTCTTGTCCTAATTGTGTTTATTTCCATATGGCACACTATATTCATAACATTTTTAAATTCATTGAACGAAGGAGGTGTATCTGAAATCCAATTTCTAGTTATTATTTTCCTAGCCACTGCTAGAATAGACCATAACAAGGGAAGCTTAACCTTTTAACACTTTGAGGTACAGGTGTGTTGAATAATATAAGAGATTTAGAAATAATGAAATTATCTGTAAAAAGAGCCTGCAAAAATTCATTAATTGACTTCCAGTATTCTTTCAATTTTATACAGTCATAAAACATATGAGCCCAGTCAGCATTAATTTCTACATTACATCTCTTACATAAATTATCTTTATTATTTATTTTATTCATCATCAAAGGTGTATAAAAGATCTATGTAAAAATTTCCATGTATAAAGTCTCCAGACAATGGAAGACGTAGTTCTATAAGCAGATTCCAATATATATTGTTTATCTTGTTGATTTGGTGGGTCCCCATTAATAGAAGTGAAATAATTCCAGTATGAATCTACACTGTAAAAAGTTTCTTGTCTGATAATTTTATGTATGTATGAAAGTTTACCTTTATCAGAAACTTTATGTTGTAAATTTAATATCAAGTAATCAATCAGTGTTGGAATATATTCTTTAACTGTTATAGACATTAGATCTATTTTATTAATGAGATGTTGTCTAAAGGTCTGAACCTCTAACCAGCAAGTTTCTCTTAGATCAAATTCTTGTTTTAAGAAATCTAGATTTTTAACTTTATTATCAGATATCAACTGATACCAGTACTTTAGATCATTATCTATAGCTAAATGAGTTCCTTCAGAAGTAGATGACAAAAGCATACCCTGAGTATACATTATAGGAATATAATAAAATTCCATTCCCTATACTTAGGGTGCATGAATATAAAGTTACGATAGCTAATAATAATGTTTAATGGGTAACAAACAATATGTTTAGGTGTAATAGGTGAAGTACAAAATTCCTTTAGTAACCGTAACATGGAGTTATTTACAATCATATTTTTATGTGTTAAGGAGATTTTCATGAAGTGCATACTAATTAGCTCCCAATAATCTTTCCATTTTGCAACATATGACTGATCTATTAATAAAGTAATAACTTTTACAATAGAAGAGATCGTATATAAATTAAAGTCTGGAAAAGAAATACCCCCTTGAGACCAGCAATTAGTATGTTTCTTTAATGCAATCCTATGTCTATTAGGTGCCCATAAGAAATTTAACATTAGTGTATTCAATTTCTTGATAATAATTTTTGTAGGTGAAAGTATTATTGATTGTATTAAGTATAAAATCTTGGGAAATATTATCATTTTAATAATTGTAAGTCTCTCCTCCATAGTAAAAAAAACATATTATTCCAGGTATTAAAAATGTTTTGTATATTAAAAAAACAGGTATTATAATTATTATATATAATAGATTTAATATCTTTAGATAGTATTATACCTAAATAAGTTATCTGACCTGAATTGGGTACATATTTAGTAAAATCACTAATGAGAATATTTTTTCGTGTATATATAGGTAGTATTTTAGTTTTTTCTTCATTGAATATTAAACCAGAAATACTTTTAAAATTCATCATTTTATCAAATAGAGACTGCATAGAAGAATTAGATCCTGCTGATGTAATTAGAACATCATCTGCAAAAAGTTGAATTTTGGATGTTATATTTTCATCTATTTCAAAACCCTCTATGTCAGTACTGTTTCTGATCAAATTAGCCCAAGGCTCCATTACTAAAGTGAATAATAGTGGATAAAGTGGATATCCTTGTTTTGTACCTTTAAAAATGGGTATTTTTTGTGAAGCATATGTTCCTACCTTAATATAAGCCAAAGTTCCTTTGTATAAATGCTCAATTAGATTTACAAATGCATCTGAGAAGTTTGTGCACTTCAGTAAGGTAAACAGATAGTCCCAACTTACTGAATCAAATGCTGAACTTATATCAAGGCTAATAAATGTTAAATCTTTCTTTTTCCTATTTGCAAAATCAATTAATGTTAAAGTTCTTCTTATATTATCAAAAGTATTTCTATTTACAATGAAGCCTGTCTGATCTATATCTATAATGCCGGGGATGATTGTCTTCAATCTATCAGCAAAAATACTCATAAACATTTTGTAATCAACATTAAGTAATGAGATGGGCCGATATGAAGTACATCTAGTTGGATCTTTATTAGGTTTTAAAATTGGCGAAATAAATGTATATTGCCAAGACGGGGGAGTTATTAACTCAGTTTGGGCCAAAATAAAAACCTTATGTATTAATGAATATGTACTTTTAGAAAGGATTTTATATATCTCTGGTATAATATCATAATTACCCGGTGCTTTGTTTGATTTAAGCTTATTTATTTGTGTAATAACTTCTGTATATGAAATACTCTTGTCCAATAGTTTAATCTGTTGTTTATTAAGCTTTTTATTCATGTTTGTGGTTATAAACTCCTTTATTTTATCTTTAGGTTCCATGTTAATGTTATTATGGTTAATTTTGTGAAAGTGATTTCTAAATTCATCTAGTATTTCTGGTATACTAGAAACATTCTTCTTTTTCCTTAGAGAAAAGATTTCTTTGATATGGTTTTGTTTATTCAACCTTTTTGTTTTATTTTTAAGTCTATGTAAGTATTTGGGGCTTATTGAATAAGACAAAACTTGTATTCTCTAAAGTTATTTTAACTTTATGAGTTAAAATTTCTTTGTATTTCTCATTTAGTTTGTTTATTTCTTCAATAACTTTCTTGTCCATAATATTTTCTTTATTATTATGTTTATAAGAGTCTAATTTACTTTGAATATCTAACAATTCCTTATCCCAAGATTTTCTTTTATTATTATACCATCTGATACTTTGTCCATATAGATATGATTTTAAGGCATCCCAAACATAAACAATGGAGACTTCAGGAGTATTATTTATGTCTAAAATGTTTTACTTCTGAAAGTATATATTCTTTATAGTCTTTTAGTCGAGTTAAGTATGCTGGTATCCTTTTGATCTGAACATTATGAGTATTTTTATCATGAATTCAAAAACAATTGAATTATGATCAGATGTAGGACATGAAATGATTTTGGAATTAATTAAATCTGTTACCATCTGGTTAGAAATAAAGACCCTATCTATTTTTGAATAAGTTTTGTATCTGTTAGAAAAAAGGTGTATGGTAATGATTTTGAATCTATCTGATTATTAATATCATTCAAATGATAAGAATTAGCAAAATCATTTAAATGTTTTGCATTGGATGTAATTCTTCTTTTCCCTATAGTGGTAGTATCACTTTCATGTAGTATACAATTAAAGTCACCAGCTAAAATAATATCTCCTATAGAGAATGATATGATCTTATCAAGATGATGTTTCACTGTATTAATACCAATTCCAGGTATCCAATATACATTAATTTAAGTGTAAGTCTTCCCATTAATTTGTATTGTAACCATACAAAACATTCCTTTGTCATCCTGATAAGACTTAATGGTTTTAGGAATGGGCATACTTTTATTCCATAAAATAGCCACTCCTCTTTTTTTCTGAGCATGCTCTGAACTAACCAATACTGTATATTTGTTTGTGGCTAGTTTATCAATATCTTTTTTCAAGAGATGGGTTTCTTGCAGGAAGACTAAGTTGGCCTTATGTAAATTAATGTATCTTATTAGGCTTGCCCTTTTACACGGATTATTCAATCCATTAATGTTTAAAGAAATTCCTTTTAAAGATGTCATTTGGCATTTTTAAAACTTAAGAATCTTATGATCAAAATAACAAATAACAAGATAAGTAATGTTACATCTCCTCCTTTAGGTGTACCTTTAAATATAGCTGTATTTATTGAATCTCTTATGGGATTTTGTATAGGATTCAATTTTGTTTGTAGTGACAATGAGTGTACAAAATATATTGTGGATGTCAAAACTATATACATATAACAATGAACAAGTGAAAATAATGTAAGGATTAAACCCTGCATCCAGCCTGGAGTTATAAACTCCAACTTAGAGTAGTATTTACCACTCAAGTTAACCCCCTACCCTAAGCAGCAGTACCTCAGCTACCACCATATCAATTTAATACTAGTTATATTTAACTGAGGTTAACAGTTTTCAATTCAATTATCTAGCAAGACAAGACTACACATTTGGTAAAACAGCATCATATAAACTAAAATAAACTTTTTTTTTAAAAACTGTTCATACTACTATATACATCTATGTAATATAAAACACTTGTATTCAAATAGCATTCAAATAATCTTGATGTTAGAAATCAAGAGGAGAGAAAAATAAGTTCTAACATTCATTTAAATCAAAAACTTTGGCTAATATGATTCAGACATTACATATATTAAGATGCGTCTATTTTCTGTCATGTAAATGCAATCAACAGCTTCCAAAAAAAACCTTGAATTGCTTGTATATGAGCATTTACTCAAACTCATTATTGTCAATAGAATAAAATATTGTATTCATAGAAATTGTTATAAATCATACTGCATAGTTATGCAGATTCTCAGAAACACTTGCATATTCTCAGAAACACTTGCATTATTGTAAAAAAAAAAAAAAAAAAAAAAAGCCATCACACACACACATATATACATATATATATATATATATATATATATATATATACACACACACACACACACAGATATATATATATATATATATATATATATATATATATATATATATATATATATATATGATCTCACTGAGTTGTGTCCTTGCTGAGCACTATCCTACTTGCTGTCCCTACAATAAATCTGTCTGCTTTATACAAAATAATGCACAGCAAACACATTTTACAACCATGCTATACTACTGCTTTAAAATATATCACATGACAATTTCTTCCAGAATAGAGTTATAAAATTATTTATGCTTGTCAATCAGATGAATTAAATGAGTTATAGTAATGTATATGTTTGGAACATAAGTTTTTAACACAGATTATTATGCTGCTGTTAAGTAGATTTTCAAAAACACTTGAATAAATGTTTCATTTTCTATGCCTTCTAAAATAAGACATTTACTTACTACAAGAAACTGCATCATTTAAACTCATTATAACTGACATATTTTATGAATTATAACATAGATATTTAAGTAATTATATAAAATAACTCGCATTTAGATGTTAAAGAGTTCATTTTCCTTCATATAGTCGCATTTGCATCATTTCTAGTTCCTGGTAGAGTGTTCTTCCTGAATCTGTGATGTGTCAGTGTGATATCTAGGTCAAAGGTTAGACTAACTGCTTTCAGCTTCTCTGAGAATTCTGAGAGTTGAAGCTTTTGAAGTAGCTCATGGACACTGTGCATGAGACAGCCCACATCCCAGATTGTCTCCCTTAACATTTTGGCGGGAAACTTATTAAAAACTAGTGACAAACATTCATTTAGCAGTGTAAATGCATCTAAACATGACAAAACCTTCACAATGTATTTTACAGGTTATTACAGCCTCTATGTAAGTGAAATTAAGCCCATAATTATTAATAAGTAATAAAACTCAATATTTTTGTCCCAACTCAATTTTTATGCAAATCTTATTTACTGTGTCTATATGATCAAAAGCATTTCTATATATTAATAAAGAAAAGAAAAAGAGAGTAGAAAATAAAAGGGTGTAAGGCAGAAATAAAAAAATGTAAGAGAAAGCTATAAGAAGTATATACAATGGAATATTACTTACTGTTTATATTAATAGAGTTAAAAATAAAACATATTATTTACTATTTAGTTCTAATTATTATTAGTTAAAGCATGACAGATTATTTACAAACAAGCATAAGCAGTATAATCAAGAAAGTATAATTAGGAATAGCATTTGAAGAACATATAAACTTTTTACAAGGAATAAATATGTTATTATTCTATTAATCATATTTTCATTACTCTTCTCTCCCTGCCCTCCCCCACCCTTTACCCACTACATAATCTAAATAGAATGTCATTGTTTAAACAAAGAAAAGAAGAAAAGGAGAAGAAAAAAAAAGATAAAGAAAAAAAATGTATCAAATTACTGACCTTACTTCTCTTTTTCAGAAAGAGAAACAAATTGAATCATAGCTTGTCATTAATTCTTCAGATATTTTGACTGGTTATGAAACAAAACATTTCTTTGCACACAGAGAATAACTTTGATTAAATCTTTTTCAGAATATTTGTGGCTTTCTGGAAATGCAGGAACTATATTTAAAAAGATTAATAATGAAATAAAATGATGAGAGAGAAAAAAACATAGAACAAATCATTTGTTTTTTAGTCTCTTCTTCTTCTCTGAAGTCTTCCACGAAGTTTCAGTTGCCAGTCTCTTTAATGAAGGACTAGCCCATTCCATTTCCTCTATTTTATCCAAAATCTTATTTTTTTTTTGATAAACAGTAAAGCAGAGTCTAAGTCATCGAAAATTTTAGGACCATCAGGAAGGAAGATTTTAAGCTTGGCAGGAAACAGAAGGTATGTTTTAAACTGTGCTTTTTTTTTTTTTTTTAAGCTCCCTTATTAGTGGCAGAAAAACTTTTCTTTTAGCTATTACCATGGAAGAATAGTCATTGTCAAAACGCACAGTTGTCTCATTAATCTTAACAGGAGCTTTAGCCCAAGCAGATTTAAGAACCATCTCTTTATCAAAAGATGATAGAAATCTAACTATAACTGATCTAGGATATTTTTTGTTATAGTTAGTATTAGCTATAGATCTATGTGCTCTTTCGATACCAAAAGAGAATGCTTCTGGTAAGTCTAAAGTTTTAGGGAGCCATGTTGTTAAAAAAGAAGTAATATTGTTACCTTCAATATTTTCTGGCAGTCCAAAAATCCTAATGTTATTGCGCCTAGATCTATTTTCCAGGTCATCCAGCTTTGTTTGTAAATGTGTATTTTGTTTCAGCAGAAACTCAATGTTGATTTCCTCTTCTTGGATTCTATTTTCCATGTCATTCACAGCTTCTTCTATGCCTGTCATCTGGATCTTCTGTTGTTGTAGGTCTATATGTAACAAGTCTATTTGTTTTGTAGTTTTTCTATGAAGGTGTCTATTTTAGTATCCATTTTATCCATCTTAGCAGTAAGTTGCTGGATTATAATTATCAGAGACTGAAGTTCTTTCTTGATGCTGGAGTCTTGAGAATTTGTCTTAATGGAACTCATTTCAGACTGATAAACTGACAGGAAAATTTCCAAAGTGATTTCTGACAGGAATATTGTTAAGATTTCCTTTCTTTTTTAGATATAGTTCAAGAACTATATAAAACAAACATATTTAGAAAGAAAATTACTTCAAAAATTAATTTTTTAAGTAATTAATTCCTGTCAGTGTAATGAAATTGGTGGAGCTGAAGAAATCTGCTGCTATCCTGTGTTCATCCTTGGCCACGCCCCCATGCTTTCAGTTTTCTTGGTAAATAACTTTTTATAGTCTGTACTTTTAAGTTACAGACTTTTAAAGCAAGGAACTTAATTTGCAATGCAATAATTTATTTCGGTTGATCTTGCTATGTTTATACCTTTGGCAGGAAAAAGCTCTTGTTCTTGGTTGAAGTATGAAAGAGTAATTTAAAGAATGAGAGTTTGGTTGCTATGAATTTAAAGGACAACAATGGGATTATGTTATGAAATGCTCAACTTCTGTCTCTTTTTCTCTGTATTTACTGTCCCTGCTATGAATAAACAATACAGCATTTAAAATGTTTTAAATTGGCTGTTTCTCTCCACTAGAGCAGTACCTAACTGTTCTGTGGTGGTTTCACTTTCAAAAAAACTTTTGTCCTGCCCTGGAAAAGCTTGCTGCAGTCTCCAATATGCAAATAGTTTTCTTGCAATTTTCCTCTCTAAACTGGGATCACCACAACTGTCCTAAAAAACACACTTGCTGTGATGTCACAGCTCCCAGTTCCTTCCTCTACCCATGCAGAAAATGAGGGCTAGAACAAGGAAACGGTACATGTCAAGTCTCTTGCTGTGAGCTGTCAGTCACAGCGGGTAACAGCTCAAATTACCCTTGCCGCTTTGACAGGGACGTTAGGTGTGAAGGGGAATGGGAGATGAGTCAGAGTAGTACAATTCAGGCTTCACCAAAGACTTCAGTTTAGCCATTATAAAAAGCAGCAGCAGTAAAAAGCACTTTGAAAGTCTGTTCTGTGGCATTTGCACTGTTTGTGTTTTAAGTAGTCACTGAACGGCATGAAATGTTACTTAAAACTAGCAGAAAGACACCAATGTATGCATGTAAAATCAATGCAGTGACAGGAGCTTTAGGAAAAAAGAAACCTGCTTGATGTAATTTCTTTTTTACAGACTAGCACTGCATTGTGCGATAGCGAGAGGCAGACTAAACAATCAGAATTGCTTCAGGGTGCCAGACCCCATTGTGGTCAGATTCAGAAATTATGTACAAAAATATTTACAAACCTGTAAATAGTCCCAGAGTGGTGATAAAATGTAGGAAACGCCAAATCATGATGAAATAAACATGTTTTTTGAGTCTGTGGGTGTAGTTCTCCTGTAAAATAAAGCATTCTGTATTTGTTTTAAAAGCTTGTTCCTTGTGCTGCTGTTTTCTCAAATTTATAAACTCTGGAGATAGCACACTATGCAGGAGGAAAATGCAAGCAGTTCCTAACCATAAATAAATTGCATGACCTTGTATGTAATTTAATGTCCTTCTGCTACATACTTTCAAGAGTGATGATTCACTCTTTTTTTTTTTTTTTTTTTTTTAAACTAGGAAGAATGACTGTACAGTGCTGGAAAACGAATGTTACAAATTGTTTAATAGTACACCCCTTATGTTAAGTCTGTGGTATGTTTAGTTGCTTTTGTCCATAGTGCTTTAACTGGGCAATATTTTTGAATTGTTACAGTAGTATGAATACTTAATGTCATCATAAATGTATGTCAGCACATGTTGCATCGGTTGTGGTTGGCTAAACATTACATTACTTAAAAAAAAAAAAAAAAAAAAATCAGTTGAGCTCCTCAGTAGTTTAAAGTTTGGAAAATGGTAAGGGATACAGAAACATGCCTAACAAGATCACAGGTTTACCTTCTGCAGGTATGGTTTGCGGTGAGGTGAGGCCCTTGCATTGTTATACTTGTAATCACTAATTTATTGGAAAAGAAGTACTGTGGGTAAGCCTTTCATATAAAATTTAACTTTAGAAAGTGCTGCCAATAACAGGAACTGGAGACCAAATGGGATTGCTTGGCCTTCTTTAATGATGCCTTTTGGTGGCCGCACAGAAAGCAGCTAAGCTTTTTGTTACTGGTCAGAAAGTCCCAGCCCCCCATGTGAAACAGTAGGGCATTACAGTTTTGTTAAACAGTTGTAAAGTAGTTAGTTTTCTGCTGAACTGTTAAATTAGCAGTGAGGAAGATAACCAAGTGCTTGCAATTATGTAGCAATTATTCAGTGAATAATTAAGGTGTGCTTCCACAGTGTTATCAGTACATCTTGAAAGAGACATCCAGTCTCCAGTTTCTGGTATTAGCAACACTTTTATATTATGTTTAAAGCTAGCTAATTTAGTAATCCCACTTGTACCTGGAGCAAGACTTGTGTTGTGAGAAAAGGGTATCTGCAGTTGCAGTTAGGGAGTCATATGAGAAAAATCGCCGAGCATAGACTGGTGTACTTGCTTCGGCGTGTGCACATGCACTAAGATGCAAGAGTACAGGGAAAGCAATTCTGCTTTAAAGGGACCACTGCACTGCTTAAATCTGTGTTTTTGATCATAAAAAGAGTTAGTAGTAGGAGTATGTAACGATAGGAAAATGGGGGGGTGCAGTTGGCAAGTAACACATACAAGGGAAACGGGGAAGATATGAATGGGCGTGGAGAGAGGGAAGGATATAGCTATTTTGTTGTAGGTCAGTTGTTTAGAAGGAAAGCTGGGTGTTTAGAAGGAAAGCTGGGGAAGGATGTAAGTGAAGGTGAAGGTTTTGTAAGAGGTCAAGGTTCAGTTGTAGGGGCAAGTGCACATACACATACACAATGAAGATAAACTGGAAGGTGCTGATATACTGAGGTTCGATGTAGACAGTGGATTTGGAGATCTAACCAAAGGGAAGACTGTGATGGAGGGGTGATGATGGGGAGGGCATTGTCACATGAGTGGGGGACACTGGGATGGGGGATAGGGAGAGTATGGTCTTCTATCACCCTACCTGCTGGTCCCTGCCTGAAGTGTTAATGGAAGGCCAGGCAAGGAAGTGTTTCTACTAGTTGCAAGGGGAGCCTTTTGTAGTTGATTCAGACTTCAAACTGCTGGCCATTATCTTCCCCATAGGTGTGTACTAGGCTAGTGACCAGTGGGGCCTTTTTAAGCCTAGCCATGATTCCCAAATCTCTGAAAAGTTTTGGTACCCTTGGTATTAAGAGCAGAGGCCTGGGTGATGAGCCATTTGCAGGTTGCCTGTGTCCATTTGAGGTGTAGGTGCCAGATTGGGGTGAATTTAGGGTTCTCCTTCAAGTTGACCAAGCTATACTTGAAGTGGGATAGGGAGGAACTCTGTTTCACATAGATAGGGAGCCTGTCTCAGAGAAGAGAGGGTCTCTGGGATACATGCATGAATATCCAGCAGATCTGTTTGTATTACAAGCAAAGTTTAAATCTTTAGAATGGGTAGTAATTTTGCATTATGTTTTGCAGGTATGAAGGTGGTCCATCAGAGTTGGGTCCAAATATTCCTTGTATGCCAAGCATAGATCACCCCATGAGTAGCCAGTAAGATACAGAATATATGGATAGGGCTTTGAGGTGGTCTGCATTGGACATGTTATTTACATCCTGAATTATTGTAATGAAGAACCTCTATGGACATTTCAATTGTTGGATGTGTCTGGTTAGGTACATACCAAAGGAGACATTGCACATAATGACAGGTCTGATGAGTGCCGAATACAGTGGCACAATGAACTCCTTGGACCTAGATGCAATTCCTTTATTTACAAGCTACACAAAATAGAATGATTTACTCAGTGCCATAGACATGTAATGGTTAAAAGCTAGATTACTGTCTACATGTGCTCTCAAGTCCTTGACTACTGAGTTGAATCGTAGGCGTGTGTTGTCATTGTGGCAGTTACCAAGGGTGACTGACTTCCCAAAGGATATTGTTATGCATTTTTGTCATTTAGTTTTAGTCCATGGCTCTGACATCAGTTATTTGTCTGTGTGAGCCCTTCTTGGACAACATTAGTTTTAGTGGGGGGTTCTATGAATGCTCTTAATTTGCAGTCATCTACAAATTTACTTGGCAAAAGGCCCTTGACATTGGCTTTGACTTCAGAGAATTAGACACTAAAAAGGAGCAGTCCCATCCCTGTGAGACTTATGGTGATTAACCTGTTTGTAGAGGTGAACTCCGTAATTCTAACTTTGTGATTCTGTGAGCGTGTTGCTGTACACTGAGTGACATAAGGGTTTATAGGTTTTTACTAGGCTAATGACCACAAGGGCCTTCTTAAACCTAGCCATTTATCCCAAATCTCTGATAAATTCTGGTACACTTGATAAGTGTAAGCAGGGGCTTGGGAGGTGAAACATTTACAGGAAGGGGCCTAGGAGATGAACCATTTACAGGCTGCCTATGTCTATTAGACATGGGTGCCAAACCTGGGATGAATTTCCTGTTACCCATCCAATTCTCCAAGTTACACTTGAATTGGGTTAGGGAGGAATTCTGCTTCCCATGGATGGGGAGCCTGTTCCAGACGGGGGTTAGTCTCTGGGAACACACACTTGTCTCTCTAGCAGGTCCTGTTTATATCACTAGCAAGGTTTAATATTTTAGAATAGGTAATTCTGGTGCTGTTTTGTGGATATGTAGGAGCTCCATCAGAGTGGGGTCTGACAATGCATTGTATGCCAGGCATAAATCTCCCCTCAACAGGTTGTAGGAGACCGAATGCAGGGATAGAGCCTAGATGCAGTCTGCATAGGACATATCAGTTACACCCTGTATTCATTTAGTGAGGAACCCCTGTGGATATTCCAAGTGTTGGATATGCCTGGTTAGGTACATACCAAAGGGGTACTGTACAGTGAATACAGTGGAACAATGACTTTGTTTGACCTAGATGCCTAAATGTTGTTTATAAGTTGCACAACATAGAATTATTTCCTTACTACTGTAGATGCTTGATGGTCAAAGGCTAGATTACTGTCTGTGTGTCCCCAGGTCCTGATAATTGGGTCAACTGTTAGGGGTATGCTGTCAGTATGATAGTTAGCAGGAGTGGATGAATTCCCAAAGGATACTGTTAAGCATTTCTTGGCATTTAGTTTTATTACGTGGCTCTGACACAAGTTATTTATGTGTGTCAGCCTTTCCCGGAGAGCATGTGTTGATAGGTGATTCAGTGATGGCTCCTAATTTGTAATCGTATGCAAATGTAGTCAGCTAGCGGCCATTGACATTGGCCTTGACTTCAGAGAAGTAAATGCCAGAAAAGGAGCTGGTGCCAGGACCAATCCCTGAGGGACTCCACTTGTGACTGGTCTCTTTGTAGAGGTGGACTCACCAGTTCTAACTTCCTGGGTCCTGTCAGTGAGCCAGCTGGTATCCACTGAGTTACATAAGGGGTTTTACCCAACCTCTTAAATTTCTCAACCGTTCCAGAGTGAGGGATTGTGTCAAATGCATATATCAGGTCAAGGTAGGCAGTGTGTGAACCATTTTGCCCTCCTCCATTGCTTTGGTGACCTTCCCAAAGAAGTCCACCAGGTTGAGTAGGCATGACCTGCCCTTGATGAAACCAAACTGGGTTGCATCCATTGTCTGGAGGTTTCCTATGTCATTATTGATAATTTCCATGTTAATTATTTTCATGGCTTTGCATATGAAACTAGTGAGCCTTGTAGGTCTATAGTTTCCAGGGACTCTAGATGACCCACCTTTGTGCAGAGGGATGACTGTCCTCCATTTATGAGGCACCAAGCCTGTTTGGAGGTTACAGTTAAATGGCCATTCCAGAGGTTCTGATAAATCATGTTTCATGCTATTTATAAGGCATCTTGGAATACTGTGTCGGCCCATTGATGGAGTCTTCTTGGCCTTGGAGAGAGAGAGAGAGAGAGAGAGCATTAAGGACCCGTTTCCTAGTGATATCAAGGGGACTTGTATTTGATGGTACTTCTGAGGGAATGTTGATGGGGAGAGAGGGGGTAACGTTGGAGCTGAAATTGTTGTCCAGTAGCTTTGTTGTATCTTCTAGCTCAATATAGGTGACTGCATTTACAATGAGCTCTTCCCACAATTGTGTATTGCATTTGAGGTCGCTGACATAGCTAAAGAAGGCCTTGTGGCTGTCCTTGGCTTGGGAGGCCAAATTTATCTCAAATTTGGCTTTGGTGGACTTTATTTGTCTTCTGAGTTGGTATTGTTTGAGAGTGCTTTTATCCTGCTGGGTCCTGCACCTCCTAATCGTCTTCCTTCTGTTGCACAGCCTATTGATGTGATTCCTCCAGGGTGGCTTGCTTTTTTGAGTTGGTTCTGTACTTTTTCCTGGTGGGTACAGCCGCCTCTATGCAGCTATTAACATGCTTGTATATGGTTTCTGTGAACAGTTCTGCATAAGCAGCAGTGTTCTCAGGTTTTATAGGGGCTTGAAATGTTGCCAGGTTATCACTTAATAGTAGGAAGCTAGTTTTAGAGTAGTTCCTGAATATTCCAGGGTTAGTTGGTGTTCCAGGTTTTATTTTTACTTTGAAGGAAACCATTTCATGGTCTGACCTTACCAGAGAAGATGTTACACTAGGGAGGCTGTGCAGCACTTTCCCATGTTAATGCGGACCATGTCCAATATGGTTACACCCCTTGTTGTATTGACAATCTAGTCCAGGGAGTGTGTGTTTTACAATATCCAGTAATCTCTGTGCCTGTACATTTGGTGTCCTTGTATGATTCCCAGTTAATAGAGGGGTAATTAAAGTCATCCATGAATATGTTATTGGGTTGGATGGCGAGTGTTTCCAATAAGGTTAAATACATGGTATAAGTTTCCTGGGTCATAGAGGGGGGCCTATAGCTTTCAAGGAAGTGGTATTGGATTTTTCCTATGGTGATTTTGAACGTGTAGAAGCTAAAGTGCGATGTCCTGTTCTACATCAAAAATAAATATACCTCAAGGCTGTTCAGTCGAGACACTGCCACCTTTAGTCCCCGTTTGTGTAGTAGCTGGTCAAAGTGTGTGGAAGGCATTATAACCTTGCACTGTTGCTGTGCTCTGCATGGCTTTAAACCATATCTCAGTGACTGCACAGACATCGGCATTCTCTAGGGTGTGGAGAACTTCTAGTGAGTGGAGTTTATTTGTGTGGATGGTTGAGTTTTTAAAAATACAACAGCACCAGGGTGGGAGGGTGTTAAAACTCTGTGTGTTACTCACAAGAGAGACAGCTATGGTCTCTATCCTAGTTTAAATATGCACTTAAAAGCAGAATACAAGTAAAACACAGTATAATGAAAAAGAGTCACAATCTATAAAATAGAAGAAGGCAGTAAAGCAACACAAAATACAAGAAAGCAAAGACACACTAACCTTTCCCTCAGCAAGTTGTGGCAGAGTCTGGGTGAGCTTTTCTAGTAAAACTTTGGAATGTTTTGTTTTAACCCTTAAATAGAAGGATTAGTTCCTAGCTCCACCTTCAGTTGCTGGCAATTAAAGGAAAACTCCACATTGGAGCTAAAAAAATCTATTTTTACACACACTCTTGTTTTCTGAGTTATTTTAACATCTTAAAATCACTCTGACTGCTTCTTATAGAATTTTAACGTTTTTCTGCAAAATGTCTGTCAATGGGCTTGACATTATCAACGTGATCTTATTTTTCTTCAAGCCTTTCTCTTTCCCATAATCCATTTTAAGTCTGCTTTATATGAGTCATGCTAGAAATAAAGAAGTAGTGGTGTATTCTCATCCCATTAACATAACGGGATTAATGTCAGTCACTGTCATCTTGTATACTATCTGTAACAGGACTGCTTTTTTATTTTTTGAATGGTCCTCAATTGTCTTCATCTCGGGGCTTGTTTTATAGTATACCAAGGAATTATACAGCTGCAACCTAAACAGTTGCTAAATTGCAGGCCTTTGTTGAAAGTATCTTTTTGTTGTCCAATATGAACTGACAACCACTCCCCCTACAGTTGGTAAATGTGCTGATACTTTACAAGAAAAAAATATTTTCTGACTTTTCTCTGAATGTCACAGACATCTTTGATACTACATTCAGGTTATCTTAAAATGTAAAGTAGTATAAACAACAAGCCATAGCTCTCAATGTTCCATCTCCAAAATGAGGAACACTAGCCCTCATAATGTGGAACACATACTAATGGCTTACTAACAACTTTAACTAGGAAAGTCATACGATGGTTAAAATATGCTGGTTTTACTTATAAAGAAGATCTTTTAATGAATTAATATGATTAATTTCCATTTACCATGGATTTCACTTAAAAAAAATTCCTAACACTGAATGTGTGATAGACTCCTTCAATGTGGAACTTTGAGGAACTTCGAGGAGGATGAACTTTTTAAGACCCCAAATGAGGTACGTTCTTCGTAATGAGGTACAGTTGAGAGGTATGCAACAAACATTTAAAGTTTAAAGCTTTGCATTTCAATACTGTGATGCTGCTTATGGTTAGCTGAGGTTCCCTGGTTTTAGTTTTACTTTAAAGGAGACCATTTAGTAGTCTGGAATTACCAGAGAGGACCTTACGCAGGGGCACTGCAATGCTTTCTGATATTCTTGAGAACTAATTCCAGTATATTTGCAACCCTGGTTGGTGTATTGATGATCTGGTCCAGGGAGTTTGTGTTTACAAAGTCCAGGAGACTTTGTGCCTCCATGTTTGGTGTCATACATGCTTCCCAGTTAATAACATATTAAGTCATCCATGGTTATGGTTTTGAGGTGGATTGCAAGTGTCAGGCAAGCTTAATTACTTGTTACGAGTTTCCTGGGTCATAAAAGGGGAGCTATAGCTTTGAAGGAAGTATGGAGTTTTGTCTATTGTAATTTGAACATAGAGAATCTCATGTGCATCATCCTGTTTGACCAATCTGCAGGTATGTTTCATTTTGATATAAATCAATATACTTCCACCTTTCGTTCCTACCAGTGTAGTAGCTGGTCTAAATGAGTGGAGGGCATTATAATAGCCTTGTAAAGATCACCACGGCAGTGCAGCTTTTACTCAAGTCTTCATAAGTGTGCAGATATCCACATTTTTTAGGTTGAGGAGATCTTGTAGGCAGTGGAATTTCTTGATTAGACTCCTGGTATTGATCAGTAACACTTTTAGATTTTCTTGATTTTGATTTACTATGTTGGAGGAATTGTCCATTTGGCACTATAGGCAGGATCAGTGTTCTAGCTGATATTAGAAAGCCTATAGAGAGGAGGTGCAGACTCTCCCTGGCAAAGTTGAATGGACTTTTGGCCATCTAATACCATGCTGACAAATAATGCACCCTCTCTGACACCAGAAACTAAGCCATTTATTAAAGTTTGTCATCATAATGTCCTCCTTAGAGAAGGTAGAATGCTGCTCATACCAGCCCAGAGTACATATTCTGATAGCTCCATCATTATTCTTCATATAGTCTAGGGACCGAGTACCTCCATTGGTTACCAGCGGATGAAACTTGCTACGCTTGGCCATGTCACTGGAGGGAAAGATGTTATCTCCAGCTGGTAAAACTCCATCAGGAGCAAGAGAGGTGGCCTCTTGGCTCTGCCCACTGCAGCTACCGGAGAAGTATCTTGGGATGTTGGTTGGGGAGATGCAGGGGATGGGTTGGGTGTGCCGGGGGACTGTGGAGCCCTGCCTAGCCACTGGCACTGCAGTGGCAGGTGCTATACATAATGGCAAATAAAGGGAGAGAAGTAACATAATAACATAAGTTTGTAAAAGAAAGGATAGCAGCAAACCAAAGGGGGGGGGGGAGAAACAAAAATTGGCATAGCTTTGCTATACTAGCTCTGTGAAGTACACAATTAATGACATTATATAAAGTATAAGTACTGCCTAAAGACCTGACTAGTTGCTTGGGTATGTGCTGTGTAATGCTGGTATGGTATGATATGCTGTTTTAAGGTGGTCACAAGTACCATTCTGACAGTGTAGTGGTTGTAACTGTGATAGCAAAATGTGGGAATGCTACTGCCAGGTATCTTCCTTATACTACTGACACCCGTTAGGTGTCCCTACACAGATGTTCCTGGTGATCCCTGTGCAGTAAATGCAGATTTTGGATACCTTGCTCTACCACTGAGGTGCCCCCCCCCCATGTACACACACACACACACACACACACACACACACACACACACACACACACACACACACACACACACACACACACACACACACACACACACACACACACACACACACACACACACACTGCCAGCAGAAACCATGGCCATTTTCTAGGTGCCATTCCAGGGAATTACAGCTGGCCTCTCTTGGTCACACCAGGTGCAGTTCTTTTGGCATGTGTTGCATAATATTGGGCATCTTAATAGTGTGACCTGATGGTGGGATGTCGAAGGTGTAGCTCAGAAAATGCCGGAATGTCAGGGTGGCACGAAAGTGTAAAACATGGCATGAACTGTAAGTCATTGTCTTCTTAAGTTGGAGAGCATATTTGCTGTTAAGTGTCATCTTTGGGTGCTTTTGTAAGATATATTCCATGAAGTCCCTGTTGGAGTCTGTGACCTGCTCACACATACTCATTGTGCTCTCTAGGTGCTCATTTGGGTAGATGACGATGAGAGCTTCTAAGTATGACTATATCCACAGCTATGACATACAGAGCGATTGTGTAACATTCATGAGTTAGGCCTTTATTAGCACAAGTACTTCAAACAGAGCCTCAAATCTAAGTGATGTAAACCGTCCCTGTGGTCAAAAGTCTCATATGATATTTAGCTGTGTTCCTTTGTGGTGCAAAACAAATCACATGCACCTCCCTAGATGTTTGTGGAATGACATTGGGGGTGCAGTATCCCTGAGGCAGATATTTGGGAAATCTTTACACTGTCCTTTTTTTCACTAGAGGATACCTGCGTACCTTGGTATCCACAAGGATAGGTACTCCACAAGTCTGTGGGCCTGCAAATGAGGGTGATGCATCTCAACCAGCTCCTGCACAGTGAATCTATTCACACAGTACTGACCAAGTTTCAGTATCGTGAAAGGCATGAAATGTTAAGCATGTATGCATGACATGGTGCCTCAGAGGGCAACAATGAGCAACATTGTGACTACTGGTGACAAATAAGTGTGTTAGAAATACAGGTTTGTCAGTGCTGAAACTAAACCAACATCATTCTGGTGTGCCCCCTTTGAAACCCAAGCATTTTGAGCTGGAGCTAGTGCATCCAGTCATGGAATAATGTTTCTGAATTGTTCTGCCATATTGTTTGCCCTCATCCGTGCATCAGTCATATTGTTTGTCCTTATCTACAACGGCCAAATCCCTAATTTTAATACTTTTGCTCATTTCCATGTCATTATACTGCCCATTACCATAAATGTTAGCAGTTATGTTGCTTGGTTTCCATTGCTTTCACTTACCATGTCTATGAATCTGACTTACTCTGCATGTAGCTACTGATCATGCACCATTTGCAGACATGACGTGGACAGTGTTTCTGAATCCCAGTAGTAGTTTTCTCACTGATCTATGTTACTGTACTGAGTGAAGGTAAGCTTGACTTTTATGGTTTGAGTGAAGATTGTTTGACTTACCTGGACTGAATAGTTTATTTTACTTGGAGTCATATGTAATGAGAAGCAGAATAAGGCATATCCAGTCTGGCTTGTAGCACCCGTAATTTCAAGTAAACAGCAGTGATGCAGCTGTTGGTGTTATTAATGGCGCTGTTCTAGGGTTTAATTTCTGTCTGGGTTGCCTTGTGTGCAATGCTTTCGTGTCCCACTTGTGTCCACATGGCTTTTGTCCGAGTCTTCAGTCTCCTTCCCCATGACAAAGAAATGCTGATAGGTAAATTTGTGTTCAGAAGTGTGTGTGTGTGTGTGTGTGTGTGTGTGTGTGTGTGTGTGTGTGTGTGTGTGTGTGCGCACACATGAGTTTGTGCACACACAAGTCCATTCTTTGATGGACTCTCTCATCTTATTCAGGATTGGTTCTCTGTGTTGTGCTTTATTTTTGCTAGTATAGGCTCTGGATCTCCTGGGACACTGAGAAGCATAAATGTAACATTCAGGAACAAATGAATAAATATCTTTTTTTTTTTTTTTTTTAATTTCTCCAAGTTTTTTGGAGTGTGCCCAGTAATGATTCCTCCTGCGATGCATACAGAGGTACATGTATTGGTAAGATATAGAAGTATGGTTGTAAATTCTTTATTATAAGACCCAATGCTCCTACTACTCTTGAAACTGTTTGGATATCCATCTTCCACATTGCCCTAATTTCTGCCTGCAAATCCTGGTATCTTATGACTTTGTGTCTCTCTGTACATAAGACACTGTAGTCCTTGGGTGGAGCAATTTCAGTTACCAGTGCTACTTTTGTTTTCTTTTCACGGATTACTGTATCTGGTTTTCTCGTATCTATTTTTTGAACTGTTGGTAATGGGTGATCCCATGTGGTATAAACTTCATAATTTTCTGTAATGCTTTGTGGCTCATGTTTTCAGTGTTTTTCAGCTACTTCAGTATTATAATATTTGCACAATCCCCAGTGCAACAGTCTTGCCACATTTATTATGCCTTTTGATATACAGTCCTTCTGCCATTAGTATATCACAACTAGCAACAAGATTGCGACTGTTTCCAATTCTGTTTTACAAAAACTTACATTTGTGTGTTTCTCTCATCGACCTGTTCAGTGAACTTTGTAAACCAATGTGTACGTAGTCCAATAACTTGGGATGCCAATATTAACCTTTTGTCTCTTGGTTTAAATTCACCTCTCCTTAACCATTCCTGCATTTGATCCTGATCAACATGAGGTTGTTCCAAGAGTTTTCTATACTTGCAACAATATTTATGCAATTTCCACATTTCTTGCCTTCTCAGCTGATCCTTCACCTTGTATTCTTTTTGTTTTTTGGTACATTCAGTTGCTGCCTGATTTTGATCTACTCCTGGCTTGATTTCCATTTGCTTTACGCCGTTATACTTCTGCTAAACTATGTTTGGGTCTTATGAGGAGACCATATATGTATGTAGTCCCACAATTGCAGATTCTATACATAAAATCAATTTCTAGGAGGCCTGTACTGCCTTCACAACTGGGAATATATAGTCTGATTTTTTTTAAATAATTTGAGGATGAAGCATCCTTCTCGTTTTCTTCTCCAACCTATTCAACACATTTTGGGGCCAGTCAGTCTTTCCAAAACTGTAACGAAGGACAAGAAGAGCAAATCACTTTATTTTATTTTTTATTTTGTTTAACATTTGTTTATTGGGAAAGTCTGACTGGGACAGAGTCCATTTTCAGCAGAGGCACCGGGTGAAACACTTCAGACGTATGTCTTTGGAATGTGGGAGGAAACCCATGCGAATGCAGGGAGAATATGCAGACACTGCACAGAAGGCATCCCAGCTGAGAATTGAACCAGAGAACCTCTTGCTGTGAGGCAGAATGCTAACTGCTGCACCACTGCACCGTCCCAATATAGCTTGGATTTTGTTTTCAGTATTAATTTTAGTCTTCTAAAATATTTCCAAGTTTTATTCACATTTGTTCATGTTTTACTGTTGATCCTTCATCAGTTCCCAAATATGTATACACTAACTCTTGCTCATATTCTTTTATATCACATTCCTGTCCCAAACTGATGTTTTCTTGGTGCTGCAGCTTTCCTGCTGGAAAGGTTGCTTTTGCACATTTATCAAGACCAAATGACATTCTTATATCATTGGAAAAAGTTTTGACCACTTGTAGTTGTGGTTTCAGTTCCTCATCTGATGAACTATACAGTTTTTTAAATCACCTACAGAAAAAAAGTTGAAGTCTTTACACTTTGTTGTTTTTTGGGAACTAGATTGTAGCCATGACCTAGTCTGTTAAGTAGCCGCTTAATGAGTTAAGGGTAAGACAAGAGCAGCGGTGACAGCGTCACCCTTGAATATCCCCCTTTGAATTTTTGTTCCTGGAATAATAATTTGTCCTTTATCGTGGCTTAACTGAAAAAGTGATTTGCCACTGTTTCATGGTCGCTGTAATTTAATCAATCAGTGTACATTTTAAGCACTTTTTTAATCCATGAATGTGGGATACTGTCAAATGCATTTTGTAGTCTATCCATGTCATGCTTGGAGTCTTCCCCTTTTTGTACAGTTTTACATTATGACTTTAGTTAACAAATGATCCTTTGTTCCATATGACTTTCGTTTATTACCCTTTTGTTCTATTGCCACGATTGAGTTTTCTTCTAAATGACTATAAACTTTGTTGGCCTCAATTCCAGTGTATAGTTTCTACATCACTGACGGAGGCTTATTGGTCTGTCGTTTTTAGGATAGCTTGCAGGTTCACTCTTTAGTAGGAGTATTGTTTTTCTTGTTGCCAAACAGGCTGGTGGTGTCTGTTTGGGATGTGCATATAAATAGATCTTACTCGTGGCTAAATCTTCATGTAAAGATGTTAATACTTTCAGCCAGAAGTTAGGTACTGTATCTTGGCCTGGGGTTTTCCAATTAGGAGCTTTTCGTAACTTTTCAATCTCTGGCCGTTACTTCATCCCATTTCATATCCTGTACATTTGAACTTCTTATTCTTTCTTTTACTTTTTCTATCCATTTAGCATCTTTATTTTCCACAGGATCTTCATAGATATTTCTTCAAAATGTCTTATTTCTTCTTTTTTGATGGTGTTTAAATTCTTTTTGCCTTGTTTCCTAGTTCTCTATAAAACTATTTTTGGGTCATCAATAAATTGATTGGTTTGTACTTTTCCTTTATATTTATCTGCTTATCTTCGAATTTTTTTCTGCCTGTGCTGATATTTTTAGTTTATTATTTGCGATTGTGCACAATAGATCTGATCTAGTGTGGTACTGTGCATTGCTTTCTTCACAGCTATCTTTTGAGTATTTTTGTTGATCTGTTCCCTCTTAACAGTGACGCCTCTTGTCTTGCGTTATAGTTTTCTCTGTTCGATACTTCCATGATGGCATTTGATTTCTCCCTTCTTTCCCTTACTGCTCTGTGTTTTTGTGGTAAGAATTTATCTATTATTAATTTAGCTGCACAGTAATGTATTCTGTTTACTTCTGTTATTTCATATTAAACTCTATGAACAGTCCTAATGACTGTGTTCATTTCTTTTATCAAACTTCTAACTTTTTGGGTTTTATTGACTTTCTGTAGAGTCTTGTTTCTTTCATCGATCATAATATGTCTGTCCATTTCTATTAAATCAAGCAACTTTTCTCTTGGGTCATTTTCCTCTAAACTGAGGACACATTCTTTGTTCCATTTCCTGCAGGCATTCTATAGAAAGTTCCACAGCATCTTCCTGTGCCATGTTCTCTTCAGGTTCATTGCTCTTTCATATTGAAACTCACTGGCCAAGCACTCCACAAAATTGACTGTCAAAGTTCCCACAGTTTCCAATTCATTCCCTTGCTGTTTAACTGGAATTGAACTTTTGGACTGGTTTCCTGTGGAAAGTTCCAAGGTATCTTCATATGGCAACTGATCAGATGTTTCTCACTCCACTGGTTTCTCCTTAATTTGGGGATTTTTTGCTCTGTCCTGCTGTGACGTTATCAAAGTTGGATTTTCTACACTAAATCCTTCACTGCACAGGTAATGTATAATCTCAGTTTCTATTTCTTTAATTTCTCCATTGCTAATCCTGTTTTCTTATTTTTTGTATTGTAAAAATGTCCATATTCGGATGCCTTTGCCTGTATTTCTCCAAGTATCTTTGTGCTGCTCTTTTTTGTATTAATTAGTTTTGTTTTTCCTTTGCATACATATTACATCATATTAAATATCTTTCTCTTTCCCATGTCCATATTTTTTTCTTCAGGTGTGTCCTGTTTCCCCTTACTTGTGGGACTCGTGCTGTCATGCTGTGATATAACCTGTATTAGGCTTTCTAACCTAAACCCTTCGCTAGGCAGGTTTTCCATAACTTTAACTTCTATTTTTTTAACTTCTGCTTTTCTAATCTTCTGTTCTACATTCCCTCTTTGTGACCTTATTCTTTGTATTGTGAAATTTTCCATATCTGGGTGCCTTGCCTGTATTTTTCCCAAATATCTTTGCGGCTGCTTTTTTTGTGTTGATTTAATTTGGTGTTCTCATTTGCATAAATATTGCACCATATCAGATATCTTTTTCTTTCCCATGTCCATATTTCTTTTTTATACCTTTCAAGAATCTCTAGATTTTGTTCTTTATATTTTTGCATTTCCTCAGTCATTTCTTTTCCCACACGGGCCAAGGTTTCTTGACCTATATAATGTTTTTTATTAATCTGTTGTATTAATGAACACACATTTTTATTCAAAGATTCTTTCAGTTTTTCTTTTGCAAGTATTTTTCTTTCCCCTAATTTCTCTTTTTATCTTTTTGTATATCTTCTGTCTGGAAATTCTGGGCCTCTTGCATAATAGTAACAGTTCATAATTTCTTTCCTATCCTTTAATTGTCTGCTGTATCGTCTGTATGACTCTTTTGTGGCCTGTCAATTTGTTTGATTTTTTTTTTTGGGACTACTACTTCCCCTCTAAAACAGGGGCCCATCCTCCCCCTGGGTCTGGCCTAGCCCCATTGTAGGAATGTTTCCATGTCTTGAGGATTCTACATTTTTTCCTGTTCTGGCACCAGTGCACCTACCAGGATTGGGCACTTTTTATCCCGAGTGTTGTACACCCAGCTGTCTTTTTTTTTTTTTATTTTTAACTTGCTTCTGTCTATGATATATGCCATGTAATATATCAGTGTTGTCTTGGTGAGATTTTATGAAAAACATGGTCCACCTTGTGAAGGTACTTACCAAAACTTGAATAAGAATTCATTTCCAGCAGTACTACTCTCCTTTGCTTGCAGATTTATCATCTCCCTATTTGCACCACTGCTAATCCCCTTTTCTGCTTTTCTGTATAGTTTGTGCAGTGGACATGCAATACTAGCTTTAAAGATCATTAGTACATAGACTATTATCCCAAGAGCCATTTTAAGCCTAATCAAGCTTTCCCCAAATTTACCAAAATATTGCTGACATGTCAGTACCCCCAAAACTTTACATGTTACATTATAGACTTGTTCCGAGTGTTTACAGGCTGCCCTTGTCCATTAGTGACATACTAAATCGGGTATTTCTGATGTTATTAGTTTTGTGGATATGCAACAAATGTCAGTGTGGGATCAGAGGTTACCTTGTAGGTTAGGCATAGATCATTGCACAACAGTTTGTTGGAGATAAAGTACAGGCGTATGGTTTTGAAGATGGTCTGCATAGGACTTGTTGTTTACTTGCAGTAATCTTTTTGTGAGGAAACTCTGGTCTCTCAAGCTGTTTCAGGTACATCCCAAAGGGTGCAGTGCACTCGATGACTGTTGTACTGTGCTTGGCTTTGTTCAGACCAGTGACCTCCTTGGACCTGGATGTCATGCTCTTGCATGTAAGTTGTGCAGCGAAGGATGATTTTCTCACCACAGTAGACATGGCGTTTGAAGGGCAGATTACTGTCAACATGCATTCCCAGATCCCTGAACAATGTGCTAATTTCTAGTGGTAGCCATCTTTCTAAAGGGTACTATTATGCATTTTTGATTTTTAGCCTATGGCTCATACACCAGTCGTCTGTCTGTGTCAGGCTCTCTTGATGGGTATATGTGTCTTCAGTGGTTTCAGTAACCATGTCTAGCTTGCAGTTGTCTGCAGCCTTGACTAGTCAGATGCCCTTGATGTTTGCCTTTACTTCAGAGAAGTAGATGCCAAAAAGGAGAGGCCCCAGCACAATCCTTGTAGGACTCTACTACTGATTGGCCTCTTTGTGGAACTGGATTGCCCTATCCTAACTTCTTGCGTCCTATCCGTGAGTCAGCTGGCTATCCATTAGGTGACATGTAGGCTTATACCTTATCCTGTAAGCTTATTTACAATGCCTGAGTGAGGTATTGTGTTGAACACCTTAGCCAGATTGAGGTTGGCAGTGTGCATTGTTTAGTCCTCATCCATAACTTTAGCGACCTTCTCAAAGAAGTCCATCAGATTAGGTAAGCATGACCTGCTTTTAACAAAACCAAACTGGGTAGGGACCGATGTTTTGCAGGTTTCCCATGTCATTGTTCATCAGATACATGATTCTTTCCATAGCCTTGCAGAAGAGACTAGTCAGAATTTTATAGTTCCTCAGGTCCATGGAAGTCCCTCCCCCTCATTGTGTAGAAGGATAACATTGCAGTCCTCCCATTTGTTTGACATGAATTCTATCAGGCCTGACCGGTCATGTTTCACGTTAATCTGGAGGTATCCTGGGATATTGTCCGGGCCTATTGAAGCAGTGTTCTTGGCCTTGGTGATTGTAGTGAGGACTTGTTCCTAGTCATAGTTTGTGGAGAAATGGTGGGTGGTATTTCTTGGGGGGGGGGGGGGGTAACACTGGAGCTAAATTTATCGGCCAGCAGATTTCCAGTATCCTCCGGCGGTGGATAGGTGGTTCCATTCACCATTATTTTGGCACTTTGTTGGATGTTACGTTTAAGGATGTGGACATAATTAAAGAAAGCCTTATGGTTGACCTTAACTTAAGAGGCTGTTTTTTATTTCAGATTTGGCTTTGGTAGACTTTAAGTCCCCAGAGTTGCTTGCTCAGATTGATGCAGTTTTTACCTTACTGACCAGTGGCTTTCCTGTTTTTGAACATGATGTTTCTCCTTTCTCTCTGTCTCTCTCTCTCTCTCTCTCTGTATGTCTCTCGCTCTCTCTGTCTCTCTCTCTAGAGATTATATATATATATATATATATATATATATATATATATATATATATATAAAATTAATGTATACATACAGACTGTTTTTACTGGGATTACAACAGGGTGGCTTATTTTTGGAGATTGTTATGTGTTTATTTCAGTTAGACATAGCTGTCTATTTGCAGTTATTTGTGATTGTATAGCATTTCTGTGAACATTTCTGCATAGGCAGCTGTGTTCTCAGGTTATGTGGTGGGGCTTGGAATTTTGCTAGACTGTTGCTTAGTAGGAGGTCCCAGGCGTAATATTTATTTCGAAGAATAACAGCTTCATGGTCCAGCCTGACCAATTAGGACATTACACTAAGGGGATTGCATCATTCCCACGTGCTGTGAGAACCAGGTCAAAGATAACTTGTGCCTCTGGTGGGCGTACAGACTAGCCATTCCAGGGTGTTTGTGTTAACAAAGTCTAATCTCCTGGCCTGCATATTTAGAGATTCCCATTTAATGCTGGGGTAGTTAGTCACCCATGAATATTGTGTTGGGTTGAATGCAGATTCTATTTAGTTCATTCAGGAAGATGGTATGGACTTTGTGGGTCATAGAGGATGACCTGTAGCTTGCAAGGACATGGAATGGGATTTCACTTATGGTAAGCTGGATGTGGAGAAGTTTGTATATGTCATGTTGTTTGATCAGTCTTGAGGTGAGTTCATATTTAATGTAAGTTGAAACTCCTCCACCTTTAGACCCTACCTTTGCAATAGCTGGTCTAAATTTGTGGAAGTCATTATAGCCTTGCACTGCCAGGGTGTGCTGTGTAGCTGCAAACCAGTCTTTGTAACCGCATAAATGTCTGTACTCTCCAGAATGAGGACAGCTTGCAGGGAATGGCTTCCTGTTTAGAGTCCTGGCACCTAGCAGTAGCACCTTTAACTATGTTGGTAGGTTTTTCAGGTTGGTACTGCCTAAAAAAGCACAGTGGGAGTGAGCAAGTTTTTAGGTAGTGTAGTAAAACCTAAGTTTTTTTTTTCCTGTAACTCTGTTGGCAAGCACTCTCCTTTTATAAGTGATATGTTAAAGTTTACTTTAGAACACTGGACTTACTTATCCAGTTCACTTCCTAGCTGGGATGTCTACTTTGTGAGTTTGCTTCCCTTCCCTGTGTCTGCTGGGTGTTTCAGTTTCCATCCAGATCCCAAAGACAAGAATGGGTAGGTGAACTAGCAGCGTTTCATTTTACTTCTAGGTGTGCATGCAATGTGTGTGAATATTCGTGCACATATCATGAAGTGGTCTAAATGACCTCTTGTGTAGGATCGATTCCTGGTTGTGTAGTGTAAATACTTTCAAGTCTAGCTGTATCTATGATGCTTTTCCCTTGTAGAAAAACTCCATTACACTGCTTACCAGTCCTTTTTCTTGAAACATAAATGGCCATAGAAACCACTCTAAAGTGTAATCAGATATAATGAATTAATGCTTTCATGTTACAAAGCAACACATACATTTCATGATTTTTTTTTTTTTTTTTTTGGGCAGGAGGTCAGAGAAACATGAAAACAGTTTAAACTGATGACGGAACTTAATGTGCGGTCTGTGTAGATTGAACTGATAAAGCTGGCATTAAGGGGAAGGACAAAGTAATAAGCTTCAAATGCATTTACCCTGTACATATATAATTTTTATACTGGATGAAATGTCTGCCAACTTGAGATCTTTGTATTGTGCTGGATTCTTAGTCTTAACTGTCAAATTTTTGGAATCTGAACTATAGCAAAGGGTGAAGGAACCACAGTACAACATCATGAAACCTTATGTAGGACAGGTGTAGGAATGGTACAGGAAACTAAGCTACTTTCAGTTTTAAACAGGGGTCACCATGGTTAGTACACAGATCTATTACTAATAAATGTTTTGCTTAAGTACATCGAAGGATTAAAAATAACTACGCTGCTTTTGAATGATTGAGCTGTTATTCTGTAATAACTTGTAAAATACTCATTTTGAATTAAACATCATGAATTAAAAGCTGTAGCTGAAATTGCAGCAGCTTTGGTCCGTTTCTAAGGTAATGCAATCACTTACTGTGAAGGAAGGGTGGAGTGCCTTTTTTTACGCAAGCTGTATGATAGTGGCAAAGAGTCAGTGAAGTGAGCTGACTCAACTTCTGTCATGGTTTTAAAAATGAGAATCTGATTTGACTATACAAGGTCAAAACTGTCAACAACTTTTGTAAGGCATGCTGAGCTGGATAGTATTTCTAGGTGCCTGTCTATTTTCAGATGAACAAACTACATCTAATACTGAGGATGAATCCCTTTCCTGTGACTTGGAATGTGCAGAGTTGGTTTTAACCCCTCAAAGAAGAAAAAAAAAACAGTGTGATATTGTCTTGTATAACTTGGTGCAGTTAGTTTGTAGAAACTGTTATGAAACTCCCCTTTTTATAGTCCTGCTACAGTTAGACATTATGCATTCTTTTATTCAGTGCAGAAGGGGAAATCCTGTAGCACGTTATGTTTTGAGAGACTTGTGTCTTGCGTCTAGCAGCAGTTTATTACTTGCTGCTGTGTAAGGAGGAGGTTTGATAGCCCATTTGTACACAAAATTATAAGAAGACTTTTTTTTCTTTTCATACATTTTCATTGTGCATGTATTTAGAGGAGGTGCACTTTTGTATTACCAGCAACACAGCAGCACTTAAGAACCAAGTCTCCCCAACTTCATAAATCAGTTCATGCTAGATAACCACTCCAAGGTTCCTGCAGATATTTTAAAGTGCCAGATAACAAAAGACTTGCTCTTAGACAAGTCATTTACTTCAGTGTAAGCCTCCTTTTATAGATAGGTGTTTACTAGGCTAATGGCCGCAAGGACTTTTTTAAGCCTAGCCATGCATTCCAAGTTTGACAAGTTATGATACCCTTGATAAGTGTAATCAGGGGTTTGAGAAGTTAAACATTTACAGGCAGGGGCCTGAGAGATGGACCATTTACAAGTTGCCTGTGTCCATTAGAGACATAGGTGCCAAACCAGAGATGAATTTCCTGTTCCCCATCCAGTTGTCCAAGTTGCACTTGAATTGGGTTAGGGAGGAACTCTGCTTCACACAGATTGGGAGCCTGTTCCATAGAGGGGGTAGTTTCTGGGATACATACCCGTCTCTCCAGCAGGTCCTATTTATATCACAGGCAAGGTTTAAGTCTTTAGAATGGATAATTCTAGTGTTTGTTTTGTGGATATGCAGGAGGTCCATCAGAGTGGGGTCTGACAATGCCCTGTATGCCAGGCATAGCAAAGAGACAGAGTACAGGGATAGGGCCTTGAGGTGGTCTATATAGGACATTTTACTTACGCCTTGTATTCTTTTAGTGAGGAACCTCAATGGATGTTCCAGTTGTTGGATATGCCTAGTTAGGCACACACCAAAGGTTGCTTTGTACTCAGTGATACTTCTGATGAATGCTGAATACAGTGGAACATTGACTTCCGTGAATTTAGATGCCATACCTTTATTTGTAAGTTGCACAACATAGAATGATTTCCTCTCAACTGTAGACATGTGATGGTCAAAGGCTAGGTTGCTGTCTGTGTGCTCCTTAGTCCCTGACTACTGGGTCAACGCTAAGGGGTGTGTTGTCAGTATGATAGTTACTAGGGGTGGATGACTTCTCAAAGAATGCTATTATGCATTTCTTGGCAGTTAGTTTTACTCCATGGCTCTGACACCAGTTGTCTGTCTGCGTCAGCCCCTCCTAGAGAACATTTGTGTCTGTGTGAGATTCAGTGACCGCTCCTAATATGCAATCGTCTACAAGTTTTGTCAGCTAGAGACCATTGACATTGGCCTTGACTTCAGAGAAGTAATGCCAACAAAGAGAGGTCCGAGGACTGATCATTGAGGGACTTCACTTGTGACTGGCCTCTCTGCAGAGCTGGACTCCCCAATACTAACTTCCTGGATCCTGTCTGTGAGCCAGTTGGCTATCCACCAGGTGACATACGAGTTTGTACTTAACCTCTTGTCGACAGTGCCCGAGTAGTGTTGGTCTTGTGTCAGATGCCTTGGCCAGGTCAAGGTAGGCAGTATAAACAATCTTTTCCCCTCATCCATTGCTTTGGTTACCTTTTCAAAGCAGTCCACCAGGTTGAGTAGGCATGATCTGCCCTTGATGAAACCAAACAAGGTTGGGTCTAGTGTCTGGAGGTTTTCTATCTCTCTATTGATCATTTCCATGACTTTACAAAAAAGGCTAGTAAGACTTGTGGTTTTGTAGTTTCCAGGGTCTGTAGATGGCCCACCTTTGTGCAGAGGGATGACTGTTGCTGTTCTCCTTTCATGGGGCACAAAGCCTGTTTGAAGGCTACAGTTAAATAGCAATTCTAGAGGCCCTGATAAGTCATGTTTCATGCTATTTGGAAGGCATCCTACGATAATGTCTGGGCCTAGTGATGCAGTGTTCTTGGTCTTAGAAAAAGCATTAAAGATCTGTTCTGTAGTGATAGTAGGGGGAGTTGTATTTGATGTATTTCTTGAGGGAAGGTTGAGGGGGGGGGGGTAAAGCTGGAGCTGAATTTATCAGCCAGGAGGTTTGCTGTATCTTCTGGTCAGTATAGATGGCTCCATTTTTCAATGAGCTCTGCACACAAATAGCTAAAGAATACTTTATGGTTGTCCTTGGCCTTGGAGGCCAAATTTACCTCAAGTTTTGGCTTTGGCAGACTCTTTGAGTTGTTTAGTTTGAGAGTTTTTTTATCCTGCTGGGTGCTGCACCTCCTAATTTTGCCATTTTTTTGCCATGATTTTCTTCCTTCTGTTAGACAGCCTATTGATTTTGTGATTCTACCAGCGAGCAAGCCTTTTGGAATCGGACCTAAAACAGTTGGGTTTGACATTTGAATTTTGCAGAATGTCCAGATTTTTGCCTCATATTTTTGGTGTGTTCCTCATTAATTTTTGTTTTTCTGGCAAGTCATTGATGCTTTAAGAAATTAAATAATGACAGACATTTGACTTGCAGACCTCATATCCCTCAGAAAATGCATGCTAATGCAAAACCTGCAATTTATGCAACTTTCTGTGCTTACAGAGCAATATTTAAAATGACACTCAACTGACTCACTCATTTTCTGATTTTGGGTCTTTGTCCCCCTTTTAGATTTGGCTTTGTTCAGAATTCTTGTAAGAGGTTGATAGTATGTTTGAACTGCATCAAAGTACATGATTCTGTTTCTTATAAATTTAACTAGGTCAGCTTATTGGGCACAAGTGTCCCTTTTCAGGAAAGACCTGATAGGACTGTGTGGTAAAGTTTTTCCTCAGATTCACAACATAGACAATGGCAGTAGAGGAAACCGAAGACTTTGCCCTTGGTTACAGGAAACCATTCTATAGGGACCTGGTGGGTCCCTGAGGTAGGCCTCTGGTTGAACTGTTCCAAAGCTGGGAGACTGGGGCATCAGTACTATAGGCACACTGAACCTGTACATCTTCCTAGTTGTTGTCTTTGCTTCCTCTTTCCCCTTTTAGGTTTGTGTGAGATGGTAGTTTATGGTGCTAGTTGCAGTTTGTAAGCCATTGGTGAGTCTGGGAGGGCATACTCCCTTTTGTTCTAATTCCTTATTTCCATGGTCCTCACCATTCTCTGCTTTCAGGTAAGTGGATGCAGATGGGTTGTCACTGCATCATCTTTTCTGTGTTTGGGGTATGGGATAAGCTTCATAGGTGAGTGACTTATTCTGATGTGTACACCACCAACTTGGGCCATGGGGTCACCATTTACTTTGGCTGTTAGTGATTACTGTCCTAACCCTCAGCTTGCCGTGTAAATGTGACTTAGGGTCTCTCAGCCCTAAATAGATCAGGGTTTCCCTACCTCTTCTGCTATTGATTTTGCTTTCTTGGAGGCCAGAATGTTGGGGTCAACTATAGTCCATCACTTTCCTTTACATTGTTACAGCTGGTCTTCAGGTAGTATATCTACAGCTGATACTCTTTATCGACTTAACCTCTCCACTGACAAATACATTAGTAAAGCTGTTTCTTATCTGCTCTACACATGGTTGTTGCCATTTTCTGTAGCAGTCTCATGGTTTATAAGTGAAGCCAGGATGTCCTGACTGAAAACACTGTTGCAGTATTCCTGATGCATCGGTTGCCGCCACTGACATCGGGCAGAGGTACCAAAGCTGCATCTTACAAAGATCTTGTATCTGAGGCTTGACCTCTG
This sequence comes from Protopterus annectens, assembly GCF_019279795.1. NCBI lineage: Eukaryota > Metazoa > Chordata > Ceratodontiformes > Protopteridae > Protopterus > Protopterus annectens. The sequence continues at coordinate 394,515,821 of NC_056751.1, forward strand.
CTTGTATGCATTGGGGTATAAAGACAGATGTACGAGGGTGGGGTCTATGTTAAATGTTCGAACATCCAAAATGTTGAACATTACATGGTTGAGACCAAATGTTTGACATTTTGTTTGTTTGAACATCAAATAAAAAAAGTAAAAAAAGAAAAAAACGCTTTAACAGTGTAGGTAGGGGGGCAAGCCCCCTGCACGCCCCACCCCCCTACTTAAATATACCAACTCCAAGACCGCACTTCAGTGCAGAAAAGGGAAATTCTCCCTATCTGCACCATACGGCGCCATTGAAAGTCTATCTTCGAAGACTCAAAATTTCGAACGTTTGGTCTTGACCATGTAACGTTCAAAATTTTGAGCATTCGAAGATGTGTCCGGTACCCCGAGGGTGGATCCTTGGACTATCTCACCACCAGCCTTAACACAGGTCATGCATCCATTGGACTGTTTGTCATTTGGCCATTGGTACCTTTGCTCTGTTCTTTTATCCAGATAAGTGCCCCATTGGGAAACCTTCTTTTTTATCTTTCAATATTATGTTAAATTTGTAGATGTCAGGTAAGATGGGGTAAGTGCGAGTGCTGTAAGCAGATTCCCTACAAGGACTTTGATGTCAAGTGTTATTTTTGCCTAGGCCTGGAACACAATTACAAATTTTGCTGTGTCAGTCATTTAGGTTCATAGGTTGGTACTAGGCTATCAGCCCTAGGGGCCTATACAAGCTTAGCCATAACAATTCCCTGGTTATTTCTTCCCACACGGTTTACTTCCCTGGACCCCCCTGTCTAGCAGGGTGACTGATGTGATCCCCGGGGTGAATTTCCTTTCTCCCATCCAATCGTCAAGGTTCCTTTTGAAGAGGGCCAAAGAGGCGCTCTGCTTGATATTTGTTCCAACAATCCTTGGGTCTAGGCTTTTAACTTGTGCGACAAAGGGAGATACTGCTAGAACAGCTGTCTGGAATTTTGCAAATAATTATATGTCTTTTGTGAATGTTAACATTATCTATATAAGACGGTTGTGTGTGTTAAAATGTATTAGAACTGTATGTCATATAAGATGGTTTGTACAGATGTGTGCTGAAGAGATGTTTTGTAGAGTGCTTGTGCTTGAAATGTATCCACAGTGTACCCTACTGGAAAAGAACAGAAATATACATGAACTATTGTAACTGTTTAAATGTATATTTTAACAGTGGAAACTGGAATACAGGAGGTTAACTTCAGAAAAATAACTGAAAGTAAATTACTTTATGGCCAGGCCATAAAGATATCTTTCAGTGTCAGTGCAGCAACAGACACATCCTGCACTAGGGAACTTTCTCTATTGTCTTAAAGTGAAATAATTGCTAGTTTTGAAATGTGAAGGGATGCAATTGTTTTATGACTTCCACCATCTGCATAAGTTCTGAGGTCTATGTATTTTCACAGGTAGATGCTAAATGCTACCAGCTGCCATCAGTGGTTATTTTGGGCCTGGGAACTAGGAGTCAGATGACAAACAATGATGTCATTCTGTAAGTTATCCCAGCAGTAATATTTGAAGTATTAATTTGGGAAGTCTCTTGGTGAGGGACAGCATTCTGTATTCTGTCTTGAGCCTGACAAGATCCATTCACCAAACCTCTGCCTTGCTCTGAGTAAGAAAGTCTAAGAGACCGTATAATTTTCTTAGATATAGTCAGGAATATAGCAACACTTAGTTTAGATATTTTTCTTTCTTTTACTTAAGACTGTCCTGCAGCGTTGCTTTAAATATTTCCTGTGATTTCTAACTCTGTGTAATTATATACGGAGTATTTTCTTGTTCTTTTATTGGTTGATATATTTAAACCTTTCATTGTGGCTGATCTTTGTAGAGCTATTTAAGTTCTGAGAGTACTTGCATATTTATTTGGTGACACTGTGGGCCACTCCTAATAACTTTGCTCTTAGTCAAACTACCATTTGTGATAATAGTGACATTACACAGCAAGATTGGACACCCTTTGTTAAGGGCCTTAAAGTAACTGATAAGGAGCTGGCGGGTGGCAGTAATAAGTACCTTTTGTAGTCCGGGCAAAAGGGGCATAGCTAGTAAACCTGTGCCAGCCTTTCCCAGGTGTGTGTGTGTGTGTGTGTGTGTGTGTGTGTGTGTGTGTGTGTGTGTGTGTGTGTGAATCATATCTCAAAGAGTGGGTGTGTCATCTACTTGGACAGGGACACAAAGCACTGGTTGGACAGAGAGGGTGCTGGAGGCCTTGGCTTGGCCACTCAGTTGAAATCTCAAGTTTTATAGCTGTGCCAGTGGGGGAGTCTTACCTGGGATCTGGAGAAAGATTGAGAAACTAGCCCCGGACTGACTGTGGTCTCTGTGTGCTCTTAAGGGAAATTGCACTTGATGCTGAGAGCTGCATCTGGAAGTACTGTGTGTGTGTACCTTGTCATCCTCCCAGTGCATGTCCTCCACTGGTGCCAGTGGTGAGGATTGAGGCTTCTTGATTTCTGGTCCCGTGGTGGGGTGTCACAACTTGCAACACCTTTTTCAAGACCTAGTGTCTTAAGTGCTTGGCACAATCCAAGATGGCTGACTCCATGTCCTTGGACGGCCCTCTGCTGCCAAAGAAAAAACTTGAGGCCTCAAACAGATTCTCAGTCCATAGTTTCTGACTCTGACGTGCACTATGAAGTTTCAGAACCCACAATGCGTCCGGCTACTTTTCAGTCACCCCACTACTGAGACCCAGTTGGAGGCTGATGTAGCTCCTGAGGCCTTGCAGACTGCCGAAAGATCCAAGGAACAATGTCTCATTTAAAAAGGACTGCACAACATCCCTCAAATTTTAGTTGTGAAGAAATCCCAGGCAGTCTTAACAGGGGCCAGACATGTTTCCAAATCTCCACATCTTATCCAGGTGGATGTCATGCCTAAAAAGAAAAAGCAGAACACTAAGCATGTGGCCACCTCCTCAGCAGCTAGAGAGAGACGTGAATGGACTTCTCAGAATGGTTGTTCAAAGCAATTATGCCTTTGAAGCATCCCTTCACTGGGTCTCCACAAACACAGGCTATTTCTATTAAACTTGCTCTGGTTTCCTCTTCCTCTGAGGAACAGGATTATGACTCTGACCATTCTCTGGACTTCTCCTCTTGGGTGCATTCTGCTGGGCAAATCTCCTCCAGTGCAGGAGACTCTCTCTCACCTGATTCCCCTATAGAGGAAGCTTTTTTGGGGGGACACTGTACAGAACATGATAAAGCACTTTGACAGTCCATGCAGGTCTTTGATGTTCAGAAGAATTGCATCCTTTGGAGATGGGTACCCCTGTTATTTCTGCAGTCCCACTTGTCCTTGAAGCTTTCCATCATTCACCTTCTTTCACTTCACCTCTTCTGCACCTGATTCTCAACCACCAGTTCTTAAGAGACCAGACAGGTTTTACAAGGTCCCTGATTACCTTAAATATCTGTCTAAGACCCCCCTGGCAGACCCTTCTATAGTATCTGTCTCTTCAAATAAGCGCTCCAAGCATCTAATACCCTACCTAGTGAAAAGACGGTAGGGCTGTGGATAGATGTGGGAAGAAGGGTTTACACCTTTATTATCCTTATCTTTTAGGGCAATTAATTACCAGACTCTAATGACCAAGTATTTGATTTGTGTTCTTAACTCTTTAAACAAAGTTATCTTGGATCCTCCTACAGCAGACTGCAAGTAATAGATGCAGAGCTTCCTTTCACAGGCCACTCAAATTGCAAAACACAGCATTAAGTGCAGTTACAATGGTATGGATACTTTTTTCTATGGCAGCTGCCACATGATCTATTATCCACAGATATGCATGGGTTTGCAGTCAGCCTATTTCTGAGGATTTTAAATCAAAAATTCTAAATTGGCCCTTGGACAAAGACTTGCCTTTGTCTTGGACAGTTTTCAACAGACTGGCCACCTAAGGGCCATACAGTAAAAAGATAGAAGACTGCAAACAGATCTTACTCTCTGTTCCTAGATACCATATGAACTACCCAGTTAAATCTACTTCCTTCATTAGAAGGAACCAGAGGACAGACAAGAAATAAAGGATGACTCCCAGAAAAAGATGCTGTGAAAAATCTCAAAGGGAACCTCCAGCTGGGAGGCCACCTTTTGGAGGCAAAAACCTACAACTACCCATACAGCATGCCTCCCTCTTTCCACAGTCCAATTACCCCCTTTTCAAAGGTTGCCACTTTCCATGGCCTGGTGGGAAACTATTACTACAGACAAGTGGGGTTCCCTCCATCATCGGGGACAGCTATGCCATGTCTTTTGAAAACATTCCCCCTCCAAGAGGCATGGCAGTACCTCCTCAAAACCAAATATCCCTTCTGACTGCCATTATTCAAGACCTCCTCAGTCAGAGTACCATCAAGCAAGTACCAAATATATGAGAAGAGGGTTTTATTCCAGGATTTCTCTAGTCCTAAAAAAAGAATGGCAGTGGATACCCATCCCACGCCTGCCCATACTGAACACTTACCTGAAGGTATCATCTTTCAAAATGCCCTCTCTTCAGACTCTTCTAAATTTCATCCTTCCACAGGTTTTCTTTGTGTCATTAAACCTTAAGGATGCTTAACTACACATTCCCGTTTCATCCCTCTTGCTTGAGATTCCTCAGGTTTTTCTCTGCCTTCTTGAATTTTCAGTTTACTGCTCTGCCTTTTGGTCTTTCTACAGCACCAAGAGTGTTTACAAGGTTCCTAGACCCTGTAATAGGTGTCTGCCGCACTCAAGGAATTTAGATTTTCTCTTGTCTGGGTGACCTTTTGATCCAGGCTGTTACCTCAGAGATTCTTCTTTAGCATTCCTAGTTCAACCTTCATCTTCTGACAAGTCTGGGTTTCACTGTAAACTACAAAAATTCACAAATGGTTTCTACTCAGGACCTGGTGTTTCTAGTACGCATGCTGGATACAAGGAAAATGCATGCCTTCTGCCTCAGAAGGGGGTTCTCAGCCTGTCCACTCACTTCCAGGACAGCTCTGCAACCCATTGCTCTGCAAGGGAGATGCTGAGGACTTTGGGATTCATGGCAGCCACCATCCTTATGCTCTCCCTGGCCAAACTCCACCTGATGAAAGTTCAGTGGTACCTGAAGTCTGTGTGGTCCCAGCACCGTCATCCCTTGGACACCCTGATTTCCCTCCACTCTTGTCACAAGAAGGAGCTTATGTGGTTAAAGGAAAAGGTCATCCTCAACCCAGCATTACCTGCCACGCCTTCTCATCCTCTTCAACAGATTCACATTGTTGCCTTGGAAGAGGCATAGGGGCCATGGGCGGGATCACAGTGTGTGCAGGGGAAATAACCCCAGTTCTTGAAGGAACACCTCAACCTGAAAGAAATGAGGGCACTTCTACAATCTTCAGAGTTTCATCCATCTTTCGAGACCACGACCACTCAAGTGTACACAGACAACACCGCAGTTATGTGAGACACAAACAGGGAGGCACCAAGTCTTAACCAACTTTTAAGGTTAGCACAGGAGGCTTGGAATTTGGCAACACAAATGAGCATCATGCTCACAGCCTCATACATCCCCTCTCAGGACAGTGTCCTAGCAGACTGTTTGTCAGTCTCTCTCTGGTGGACCCCCACAAGTGGACTTTGAACAGAGAGGTTTTCCACACTATCAGACTTCACTGTGGCTCTCCTCAGAGACCACTTTGCTTCACCAAGCAACCATTGGCTTCCCCAGTTCTGCAAAAGGGACCCTTGCCCTACATCTGGGAGGACAGATGTCTTCTCTTTACAGTGGATAGGGAAGTTCCTCTATGCTTTCCATCCTTTGCCCCTCTTTCCAAAAAGTCTTTTCAAAGCACAAAAGGATACCACCAAATTCCTCTTATTGGCTGCATTCTGGCTGAGGCAACATTGGTTACCCCTGTTGTTTCACCTGGCTAAAGACAATTACAAGAAGATTCCTCTGCAGCTGGACCAAAAAGGATTGCAGAAAATCTTCTGCAGCTAAGTGGAAAAGGTTTTCTTTCTGGTGCTGCAAACATACTCAGGATCCACTCTTAGAACATGTATCTACAGTTCTGCAGTACTGTGTTGAGATTCTTGCATCAAGCTTAGCCTACTCGTCCATAAAAGCTCATATGTCTGCTATAGATACCTGCCTCCTTCTATTTATGACTAGGCTGAAGGTCAGACCTTTCCTCGGGGGAATTCTATCTTAACCTCCCCTCCAAGGAAACCTTGGGATCTTAATTTTGTGATGGAAAAACTTACCTTGCCTTCCTTTGAACCAGCTTCTTCTGCTTCTCTAAAATTCTGTACATGAAAGTCAGTCTTCCTCTTGGCCCTAACCTCTGCCAGGAGAGTTTCTGAGCTACAAGTTCTCATGGCCATCCCCCCTTATCATTCTTCACAGAGATAGGGAGATTGTCAGGGATAACTCATCCTTCATGCTTAAAGTTGTGAGCAAGCTGTCTGTCAAACAGGGCATTTATATTCCCACCTTCTTTCTCAATTCCCAAAGCTGGGGGGTCTTATATTCTCTAGACATTCATAGACAACTCCGATTTTACCTGGACAAAACTAAATCCTTCAAAAAGACCCACTAGCTGTTTGTATCCTTTATGATCCGTAAGCTGGGACTGCCAGTTTCAAAACAAACTGTTGCAGCCTGGCTTTCAAAGGCTGTTACTTTCTGTTACTCACACTATGGTAAGACCTTACCTTCCTGTCCTAAAGCACACACTACTAGGGCAGTCACTTCCTTGGGAGCTTTTCACAAAGGAACGGACTCCAGGTCTGTCTTGGAGCCAGCCACTTGGTCCTCTGTGCATATGTTTACCAAACACTACAAAAGTGATGTTTTCTCCAAGTCCAATATAGCCTTTGCTAGATCAGTCCTATTCCAACTGCTGGACAGTTCTTAATAGTCAACCATCCTTCCTTCAGTTCTGGGAGTCACCCATACATAGGGAATACTTCAACAGGGATTTCAGTCAGAACACAGTACACTTATGTAACTTACCATAACAGTAGGTATCGTGCTTATCACTGTTGCAGTATTCTAACCCACCTTCTATCCCCTCTTCTTTTACTTTCATCCATCTACAGTCGTCTTTCCCCTGTAAGAATGCAAAGGCTTTTTTTACCAATTTGAGCTATATCCCTCCTAGTTGACCAGTCTCCTCTCTCAGAAGTCGTCAGGTCACAGACTGGGAGATAGTCTGAGGATCCACACTTGCACATCTATCCTTATACTCCAGTGCATATGAGCAAAGGTTATGCTTTGGACATGCGATGTAAGGAAGATGAAGCTTTGGTACCCTGGCTGGACATCAGGGGTGACAACCCATATGTTAGGAATACTGCAGCAGTGATCAGTAGGACAGTTACGGTTATAATAAGTTTTTGTACAGTTGTACTTTAACATGAATGCATGATTGACCTTGGTGCTTACATAGTGGACGCTGCAGACTTGTGTGCACAGATTAACAGTTAACTTTCTAGAGAATGGGCTATGAGTAAGTATTTAAGAACCTAAGTTTGGGAATGAGCAGCCCCTTAACACTTCTGGATCTCCTGCTGTCTTGCATCAGATTCTGAAGGAGTGTTTTGATCTGAGGGAACTAGCCCCTCCCCAATTGACTTAAGAGGCTTCTGAGCAGCTGCTTGGATGATGAACTAACTAGTTCTGCGGTAAGAGTCCTGTTACTGTCTGTGATATGCCTTCTCTGGCCATTCGGTGTAGATGGATTCTCTAGTTAGCAGTGGCCTGATGATGTAGATTTCTCATCATCAAGGCTGTTTTGTCCTGTGGGTAGTTGCTGCTTTTTTTTCCCCCAGATTGCTTTATTGAATTATCACTTGTGATATTGGTAAATTTACATTCATGTAAAAGTAATCAAACTATATTAACATAAACATTATACTTCACATATATTGCTATATGTCTTATAACTTAAGCAGTATTGCATAAATTATTATATGTTTGCTTTTTTTTTTTTAAACAAGAAACATCTTTATTAAATCCTCACTTATTACATAAGCAGTCATACATTTATGTAAATGAAAACAAACCACACCGACCCAATCCTAGTGGCAAGCATTTTACATAGGGTCATAGGTAGATCTAGGCTATTGGCCCTAGAGCCTATATAAGCCTAGCCAAACGGTACCCTGGCTTTTGCCACCCAAGAAAATTATTTTCCTGTGCCCTTGTCAAGCAGAACCACAGAAGTGATCCCGGGGTGAATTTCCTATCTCCCATCCAATCATCAAGATTTTTCTTGGAGTGCTAATGAGGAGCTTTGTTTGATATAGATGGGTAGTTTGTTCCAGGGTATGGGAAGTCTCTGGGACAGGAATCTATCCCTCCAGCATGTTCTGTTTTATTGTGGTGATGTTGCAAACATTCTACATAACTTATAATCTACCCAATCTTTCTCACTCGGACATTATATAGCTCATTTAAGTCCTGCCGCCTCTTAAACCTCATTCCTCCCTTGTATGTATTGTTCCCACATTTCCCATTTTTTCCTATGTAGTTTGCTTCTATCGATGTTCATCGTGCATACAGCTGCAGTAATCACATATGGGTTCTCTGCCGTCAGGCGGGTCCTCGGTTGGCCGAATTCCAAAGTCTTGGTCCGGCGTCGGTTGTTGTCGCCTTCTTCCCTGACGTCAGTGCGACAGGGGTATGTAAGTCACAGCCGACGCCATGTTCTTCAGTCTTTTTTGCCGCGCGGTGCCCGAAGCAGAAGCAGTTCGCAAGTGCCGGTCGGCCAGCTCCTGAATTTACGAAAAATTGGAAACCAAAGTCTTCTTTAAAGCTAAGTACCCCGTTGGGGAAACTTTTCTTGCCTCAGACCAATGTCAGACAAAGTTAACAATTGTATTTCTTGTGGGAAGCAAATACCGCATAAGGATTTCCATTCCCTCTGCATACCTTGTTTAGGCCCAGACCACGACGTCTCGGGCTGTCGCTTTTGTGCAACTTTCAATAAACGCACTATTAAGCGTCGGGCGGAGTTCGCCCAACATTATTTTGGTAAAGCCTTTGATTATAAAATGTCGTCGGATACTCCGACTACCATTTTGTCCAAAAAATGCAAGGACAAAGACCGACTCGCGAGGTCCACGGTCTCAACCGACACCATGCCAAAACCGGCTACACGTGGTCCGGTTCTCAGCGAGATGCCTATGCAGTCCCTGACTACCGACGACACTTCCTTGGCGGTGTTTTCTGTACCCGAGACCGCAGGTACCTCGGCCCTTACTCAGACTACAACCACCGAAGCCACTGTTAGTGTTGAAACTCCTAACGGGGATAGGTCCACTTCCACCCAGGGTGTATTTAGACCCTCTTCTTCCTTTTCCATTGAGGCCTTTACTAAGTCCAAATCAGCCATGCATCCCAAGAGGCCTGTTGCACAGGGCCCATCCTCTGGCCCCATGCCTAAAAAGCAGATGCTTAAAATGGCTGAGGATTTAATTACACTTATCAGGGGCTCCCAGCCCCCCTCCAGACAAGAGACCCAGAGTGGAGGAAGATTCCCCCTCCTCTGAACAGGGTTCCATTGTCTCAGAACATTCTGATGTAGAGGAACACTCGTACTCCCCTTATGGAGATTCGGATGCAGAACAGTCCATTCCTTCTGCATCTCCCCCAGAGGATTTCTCCTTTGGGGAAACCTTGCACACCTTGAGGGAGCACTTCCATTGGGAAGGCCAAGACTTTTCTGATTCAAAGAAAAGGCTTAGGGAATTTCTTTTGTTACCTCAACACAGACCTCTGGCTATACCCTCTGGTCCTGGACATACTTGATGATGTTTACTCGGAGGCTTGTCTTAATCCGGATTCCCTGCCTCCTGCCCCAGTCAAACCTGATAGGTACTATAGAGTTCCTAATTCTCACCAATTACTTTACAAAAGCCATAATGCTGACCCTGAAACCATTTCTCAAGGCCCCAAGGGAATGAAGGCCTCTACTGCCAAGAATCCACTTCCTTCCGAAAGAGAATCTAGATCCTTAGAAAGGTGGGGTAAAAAGGTATACACCTCGGCCACCCTAGCCATGAGAGCCTTAAATTGTCAGTTCCATATGCTTAAATATCAGCAGTTCTGTTATCACAATTAAGAAACAAAATGTCTTGGCCTGAACAACCAGATTTGAAGGAATTGCAGGATATGATGCATAGTGCACAACAAGTGGGTAAACACACCTTACAATGTGGCTATGATGCCTTAGAGGCCTCAAGTAGAGCTGCTATTACAGGATCAGTTCTTCGTAGACATGCCTGGCTTAGGGAACAAAGCTTGCCTGATCATGTTAAAGCTAAACTGCTAGATGCTCCCTTACAAAAGGATGTGTTATTTGGTACTAAGGCTGAGGAGATACTATGAAAAATGGAAGAAAAAGCTAAATCTATGCAAACTGTCAAGGCCTTTCTACAGGTACAGCCACCACGTTTTAGCAGAAATTGGCCATCAAAAAACTGGTCCTTTCCAGCCACTAACAAGCCCCAAAGAGGTAGATACAGGCGCACAAGGGGCAGAGGACAGTCTCAAGGATCATATAGAGGCAGACAATGGCAAACTCCAGCCCCAAGAGGTGGCGAAGACAGTGCACAATACAGAAAGCAAACCCAATGACTTCCTTCTTTTTCAGCCCAGCATCTCCCAGCTGGCAGCTCCCCTGGGAGGAAAGCTGGCACTATTTACAAGAAATTGGCATATTATCACAACAGACAAATGGATCCTGGATATTATAAACCGAGGCTACAGATTTCATTTTCATACTCTTCCAAAAATGAGAGGCATGCCAAACCTGCCACACAATCAAAGGGCAGAGGTGCAAATACAAATTTCAAAACTCATGGAAATGAAAGTCATTCAAGAGGTTTCCTACTCACGAACAAGGTCAAGGTTTTTATTCCAGACTTTTCCTGGTGCCAAGAAAAGGAACCGACTGGAGACCCATTTTGGACTTATCCATCCTAAACACATTTCTACTCGTACCAAAATTCAAGATGCTCACATTTCAGCAACTTCTTCCCATGCTGGGCAAGGAGTTTTGGCTGGTAGCATTGGACCTCAAGGAGGCATACCTGCATGTCCCAATCAGACAAAGCTGCAGAAGATACCTCAGATTTCTTGCAGGTTCAATCCACTATCAATTCTCTGCATTGCCCTTTGGCTTATCTACTGCACCCAGAGTTTGCATACTGCAGACTACAAGGGATACAAATTTACCCTTATTTGGACGACTGCCTGATCCAAGCGGACAGCAAGCACACACTACTGGAACATCTGGCTTATGCAACACGTTTACTGAATTCTCTGGGATACACAATCAACAAAGAGAAATCCAGACTAACACCAACTCAGAAAATAACTTTCCTGGGTGCCAACTTGGACACAAACACCCAGATGGCCTATCTTACACCAGAAAAACAAGGGCAACTATCTCAGTACTTCAAAACACTAGCAAATTGTACCAGGCTTACTGCAAGGAAAATCCTGCAGGCTCTGGGCTTCATGGCATCTTGCATCCTTTTAATCCCATGTGCAAAGTTGCATATGAGGAAACTTCAGTGGTACCTAAAAAACCTATGGTCTCAACACAGCCACAGCTTGGAAACAATAATACCAATAATTCCCTGTTTGCAAAAGGAATTTCTATGGTGGGCCCAAGCATGCCAAACAAACAAAGGCCTCCCATTCTGCAAGCCTCAAGCAAATCAAGTCATCACAACAGACGCCTCAGATTACGCCTGGGGGGCGCACATGACAGACAGGTGCATTTAGGGCAAATGGTCCCAAAAGGAAAAGAACCTTCATATCAATCAAAAAGAAATGCTAGCAGTGATAAATGCAATTACAGCTTTCAAGGACCTCTTGCATCCAGGACAATTACTTATAAGAACAGACAACGCCACAGTAATGTGGTACATAAACAAACAAGGAGGAACACATTCATACCCCCTGTGCAGACTAGCCATGACACTTGGAACTTGGCTCTGGAATGGCAAATCGAACTTCAAGCACAGTACTTGCCAGGTTTGGAAAACACATTGGCAGACAATCTAAGCAGAAATATGACAGATCCACGCGAATGGAAGTTGCATCCACAGGTGTTTACAAAGATAATCCAAGCGTGGAGAAGGCCAGACATAGATCTCTTCACCTCCCACAGGAATCGTCAACTGGAAAAGTTTTGTTCAAGGGCCTTTCACCCAAAGACCTGGAGAGTGGATGCCCTTTCATTCAGTTGGACAGGATGGACAGTGTATGCTTTCCCACCTCTGCCCCTTCTACCCAAGGTGCTCTTGAAAGCAAGAGCAGACAGGCCGAAGATGATACTGATTGCTCCAGACTGACCAAGACAACACTGGTACCCACTCCTAAGGAGCCTAACACATACTCCTCCCTGGCCACTACCTCTAATGCCTTTTCTGCTGACTCAGCACAGCTACAAAACTCTTCACGGTCAGCTGAAAACACTCAATCTCGCTGCATGGAAAATCCCTTAGCACCTCAACAGACCCTACTCACCAAAGAGGTGCAGGATGTCATTCTGGAGGCCAGGAGACCATCCACTAGGAAGACTTACTCTGCAAAATGGAAACGGTTTTGCTCTTGGAATGAGAAAAAAGGCCAGGACCCTAGAAAACTGAATTTGCCTCAGGTATTACAGTATCTAGCTGAGCTGCTGAACAGTGGGCTTTCATTTTCCTCCATAAAAATCCATGCCTCAGCCATTTCTGCAGAATTCAACACAGATCCACCTTTATTCTCTCACCCACTTTTAAGACAATTCCTCAGAGGGGCTAAGAATATAAGACCCCCAAGGAAACAACCAGTGCCAGCCTGGGATCTTAATTACATTCTAGAAAAATTAACATTGCCTCCCTTTGAGCCAGCTGCCTCAACAGATTTGCAATATTTGTCCTGGAAAACAGCTTTCCTTCTGGCCATTACCTCAGCTTGTAGGGTTTCAGAACTACAAGCCGTCATGGCTGTACAGCCCTTCCTCATCTTCCATCAGGACAGGATCTCCCTTCGAACCAACCCGTCATTTATGCCTAAAGTGGTATCCAGGGTAGCTTTAAATCAAGCCATACACTTGCCTACCTTCTACCCCAACCCTCAAAACAAAGGGGAGAGGTTGCTACATTCCTTAGACATCCATAGACAGCTTCGTTATTATTTGGACAGAACAAATCCTTTCAGGAAATCTGAACAACTTTTTGTGTCCTATGCTGTAGGAGCTCAAGGAAAGCCTGTTACCAAACAGACAATTTCAAAATGGATAGGCCATTGCATACGATTCTGTTACTCCTACCATGGGAAACCTGTCCCTGCAGGCATCAGACCACACTCCACCAGGGCCACAGCTACCTCTACAGCCTTCCTCAGAGGAGTTCCTACCAAAGATATATTTTGGAGGCAGCCACTTGGAGTTCTGTACATACCTTCACTAGACACTGCCACCTGCCTTTATATTCCAAAACTAGAGCAGGCTTTGCCACTGCTGTGTTGCAGGGCATTCTGGCTCAACCCAGTTCCACCTAGTGCCTACCACCCTGTGCGTAGCTTTGGGATTCTACCCATATGTGATTACTGCAGCTGTATGCACGATGAACATAGTACAGTTTTGTACCTACCATAAATGTAGATGTTCAAGTGCTAAAACAGCTGCAGTACAGGTTTCCCTCCCTCCATCCCCTCTAGGTACAGGATTAGTGGCTAACTCCTCCTCTTATATCCTATTTTGGGTTATCCTCCTATGGTGTATTTGCTTGCAGCTTCTATTTTTTGATAACATTGCATTGCTGGAATATAGTTTTATATATATATATATATATATATATATATATATATATATATATATATAGACATATAGCCTTATAATTTATGTATTGCCTTCCCTTTGGGGGGCACCTGACATCTGGGGCAAGAAAGACTGAAGAATATGGCGTCGGCTGTGACTTTTATATACCCCTGTCGCACTGACGTCAGGGAAGAAGGCGACAACAACCGACGCCGGACCAAGACTTTGGAATTCGGCCAACCGAGGACCCGCCTGACGGCAGAGAACCCATATGTGATTACTGCAGCTGTATTAGCACTCGAACATCTACATTTATGGTAGGTACAAAACTGTACTTTTTCTAACAATCTCAATTCCAGTTGTTTTATCTCTGTTACTATATTTACTACTTCCAGTACAGTTGGTTTACATTTTGATTTCCAATTTCTAGTAATTGCTTTTTTGGCAGCCACAATTATTAGACACTGTAACGTCTTACCATATTGGGGCAGTTCCAGTTCTGTATCATAGCTCAGAAAAATAGTCTCCCTTGTTACACTAGTCTGCCCACCCAGCATCTCAGACAGTGCATCCCGCAAGGAATCTTAAGTCCGCCAACTCACTGCACTCTCAGAAAATGTTCCCAATTACTTCTTTCTTCCCCATTCACACCTCCAACATTTACTTACTGCCAGAGGAAAAATTCTTTATTGTCCACTTGGGGTATAAAAAATGTCTAAACATTTCCAGGCAAAAATCCTAATATCTTCTAGATTTTGTTGCATATTGCAGAGGCATACATTCATCTTCCCATTGTTTGTTTGTGAATTGCTTATCCACTCTCTGTTCCCTATCCTTTATAACCTCCTCTGATTGATTCTTATAGTTATCATGCAAGATTTTATATGCTCTACTAATTATTCCTTGTTTAATGGCAGCTTATGTTCTAGATTCTATTAAAATCTCTAGCAGTGTTGATCTTTTGTTTAGGGCACCACTATTTCTTTCTGTTTGCCTATACTCTGATGTCAATCCTTGATAGGCAAGGCAATCTCTAACCTGCAGTCCCAATAAATTCTGTTATTTTCCATCTCTAGTTATTTCCTCCCAATACCTTGGCTCCTTTGCCAGTTTTCTCCAATAAATTCCGTCCCCCTCTTGTCTACTGTCTGTATCGCTAGGTGTAGTCATCCTTATTGGCAGAATCTCTTTTTCTCCATTCCTGTGTTGGTTTAGTTCTTAGCATATTTTATGCTACTTTAACAATCGTGCAGAATATTATATCCATATTCTCCTTAAAGGCCTGCATCCTAAATCCCAGAGTCTCCTTGTTTCTTGAGCTATACCCATGTTTCATCATCATCCCTTTCCACTTTGAATTATAGTTTTCTGCTTGTGCTATGTATAGGAGTCTTAACTATGTAGCTGTGAAATACCCCTTCAAATTGGGTAATCCCAGTCTGCTCTGTTCTACTGGAAGAATCAATGTATCCCACTTGACTCTTGCCATCTTCCCCTCCCTGATAAAGTCCTTCAGCTCTTTTTTAATTGTTACTCACAACTTCTACTCTGTTTGATAAAAAAATATGCCTCGCCTGTGTATAAGACTAAAGGGACTAAAAACATTTTAACTGCTTGTACCTTACTATCCATAACCATATAACAAAGCTTCCATTTTCTCACTATGTATTGTCTTTTGTTTAGTCTCTTCCCACATATCCTTGGCTGCCACACTAGAATCATTTTTAATCCGTATGCCTAAATATTTCATTTTATCATGTTCCCGTAAATAAATATGGGTATTCCTGAGCCAGTTCATGTCTGGGTACATAATTTACCACTATTGCCTTTGTTTTAGCTTCCTTAATTTTTTATCCCAAAAGATCTGAAACTGTCTCAAAATGTTCCACAGCACTGATATGTCTTTTTCTGGTTTTGTCAGGTACAAAATATTATCGGCAAATAAAGCCAGCTTTTCTTGACTACCGTACCAGTTATATCCTTGAATTTCCGAGTCCCTTATTTTCTTTGCCAATGGTTCTAAATATAATGCAGTGAGTAAAGGGGAAAGAGGACATCCCTGCCTAGTTGTTTTGCCTAAGCAGAAATTATCAGAGAGTACCCCACCCCATTTAATTTGCACCTCTGATCCCTCATACAGTGGATATAAAGTTTACACACCCCTGTTAAAATGCCAGGTTTTTGAGATATTAAAAAAAATGAGACCACAATAAATAATTTCAAAACTTTTTCCACATTTAATGCGACCTATAACTTGTACAACTCAATTGAAAAACAAATCTGTTAGGGGAAAAATAAAAAAAAACATGCAATGCGCTGGTCGCATAAGTGTGCACATCCTTAAACTAATTCTTTGTGTGTGCACACCCTTAAACTAGTACTTTGTTGAAGCACCTTTTGATTTAATTACAGTATTCAGTCTTCTTGGGTACACACCTGCATTCAGTCTTCTTAGGTAAACACCTGCCATCAATTAAAGAAATTCTGATTAACCCCAAATAAAGTTCAGCTGTCCTAGTAGGATTTTCCTGACATTTACTCAGTTGCCTGCAAAAGTCATGGTTCCCAGAGAGCTTACAAAGCATCAAAGGGATCTCATTGTTGAAAAGTATCCATCAGGAGAAGGGTACAAAAAATTTCCACAGCATTGGATATACTGTGGAACACAGTGAAGACAGTCATCAAAAAACAAAACAAAGTCGCAAAGTACAAATTGAAGCAAGTAAACACAAAAGCCAGAAGTTGCAGCTGGATTGAACCCACTCCAAGTAATGCAGGCTGCAAATCACGACATAGTTGTAGAATGCAGAATCCACTTTATTAACTTCAGAACATAAAACTCCAGAGATGAGCGCTGTAATTAAATCAAAAGGTGCTTCAACAAAGTATTAGTTTAAGGGTGTGCACACACAACAACGTATTAGTTTAAGGGTGTGCACACTTATGCAACCAGAGTATTGTACGTTTTTTATATTTTTTCCCCTAACAGATTTGTTTGTTTTTCAATTGAATTGTACAGGTTATAGGTTACATTAAAGGTGGGAAAAGTTTTGAAATAATGTATTGTTGTCTCATTTTTATATATCACAAAAACCTGGCATTTTAACAGGGGTGTGTGAACTTTTTATATCCAGTGTATATCCTTCTAATAAACCCTATATCTTTTTCTGGAAATGCAAGTGCTTCTTTTACCCCACTTACTCATAAGTCCCAGCTTACTCTGTCAAATGCTTTCTCTGAATCAAGACCACCAACAACCATGATATTTTCTTACATTCTGCTTCCCTGTGGATCATCAGTGTTCTGTTAATGCTGTCCGATGTTTGCATCCCCTCCACAAAACCACATTGATCCATATTCATCAGTTTTGGCATTACTTTTGCCATTCTTTTAGCCAGTATAGACACAAACGCTTTATAATCATGGTTTAGTATTGAAATGGGCCTCTGTGAAGCTGGATCTGATGGCTACTTACCCTCTTTGCTGTTACAGCTACCATGGCTTTCTTCCAGGATGGTGGTACTTCTCCTCTTAAAACACTGTTTTCCATATCGTTATCAGATTTTTTCCTCCTAGCTGCCAAACTTCCACAGGAATGCCATCTATTTCTGGGGACTTTCCTGTAGATTGGTTATACATTGCAATTTTTATCTCCTCTCCTAGTATCCTGTTTTAGTAATTGAGCCTCTCATCTACCTCTAACCTTGGCAAAATTTCCCTTAAGAGCACACAGAGATTACAGTCAGTCTACGGGCTGGTTTCTCTCTTTCTCCAGATCCCAAATAAGACTCCCCACTGGCACAGCTATACGGTTAAGATCTCAGCCAAGTGGTCAAGCCAAAATCTCCATCACCCTCTCTGTCCAACCAGCTTTGTCTCCCTGCCAAAGTAGCTGACACACACACACACACACACACACACACACACACACACACACACACTCTTTTGAGGTTTGATTTATACACAAACACACAGACACTTCTGGGGAAGGCTGGCACAGGTTCACTAGCTATGCATCCTTTTCCCCAGACTATATGGTAGTACCAGCTGCCACCAACCACTCTTATCAGCTACTATAAGGCCCTTACCAAAGGGTGACCAATTCTGCTGTGTAATGTTACTGTTCTCCAAATGGTAAGTGTGACCAGAACTTTTAAGGCTATTTAAAAGTGGCCTTTACAGTGTTACCAAATACATGCAAGTACCCTAAGAGCTTAAATATCTCTAAACAGAACCATCCACAATTAAAAGGTTTAAATATATTTAATAATAAATAATAAAAGCACAAGACAATTCTCATTAACTCAACACAGTGACAACAGAGTTCAGAATCGCAGGAAATACTTTGAGAGACTGTCCTGCAATGTTGTTTTTAAATATAGAAAACCTCTAAACTGATCTTACTATATTCCTATATATCTCGAAGAGAAATACTATGGTCAAGGTCTTACTTACAGAGCCAGGCAAATATAGATGAGAAGTACTGAAGAGATATTTACAGGCCCAAGGCAATATACAAAATGCACAGCCTTTCTCTCTGAGATGGTTCTTAAGTTAATAATGCACATTACTGCTGGGTCATTTCAGAGTACATCATTCTTGTCAACTCTGTTTTAATTTCCAGGCCAACAAGAACTTAAAATATAACACCCAAGCGTCAAGAATACTTATCTCTTAGAAACTTGTCTGGAACTGGAAATCATAAAACGTTTTATCTTGGAAACCTGTAATTATTTCTGTTACCAAACAATAGAAAGAATTTCTAGCTGCAGACATTCTGTCTCTTAGATGAGATAAAGTAACTTTATAGCATATCGTAAAACTGTTTACTTGTCAACTTATTTTCTTAGGGTTTTGCAAGTTAACTTTGTATGTTCCAGCTACTACTAAGAAAACACACATTTACATAGGTATATAGTTTATATACATTTTTTGCTCTTTTCCAGCATGGTGCACAGTAGTTAAATTCTTGAAGCTCAGTACAGAGTATACAGTTTTCTTACATTTCTAAGGCAAGCATACAAATCATATTACTATTCACAAATGGCATAGAATTATTTGCAAAATTCTAGCTGGCTGGGCTGGCAACCTTCACAGAGACTCTCATAGAATTTCTAATACCCCTGTAGGATCTCTTGTCGAGTTATTTGATAGTTTGCTGCTTTGTTCAAGTCTGAGCCATATTCACCTGTCTGTTGCCCCGGTGTCTGGCCTGGTTAATGTTGGGTTTTTCATGGCTAGTGTCCAAATACTATTTATCCATTCTTGTTGCCCTAGTGCAGGCTACCTCATGTTCCTGTCCTGCCTGTCGCATCTACTCTCCAGATTGGGGATAGAGCCCGTCTCTTTTTCCTCCTGGGATGGTTCAGCCATTTCCTACTTACGTGACTCTTAAGTTTAGGTAGCTAGGTAGAAGTACTTTGCTTGTCTTCTCAGCAGGGTGTGGTTTCAGCATCAGCGATTAGGAGCCCTTATCCTTGGTACTACCGCTTGGTTGTGTTCTTTTAAAGGAGAACTACACCCAAAAGTCAAGTTTTTCTTTTCAAAAAAGTGTTTTTTCCTTCCCTGTAATCCAGGACTAAGCACTTCACATGCAGAAAAAACATAATTTAATAATTGTTTGTCTTTCTTTCTTACATCTTCCTCATCTGTTACAACACAACAGCTACTAAGACTGGCACAATAATTGAATTAGGTCAGTTATCCCAACAGCAGAGCCATTAAGAAAACAATGACATTTAAATGTGCCTCATCAGTTAGATTGCCAGCATCACACCTCAGATAAATTAATGTAGGCTGGAGTCTGAACAAAAGTCGGAGCTTTCAAGCTTTGTTTTCAGATGCAAATGCCTTTCCGTATAGAAAACTCAGTGCCACAAAGAAAGAAAGCAGATATGTTGTACTGAGGGAAAGCAAGAAGTTAGTTTATGATTTTACATTTTTCTACACTAATTTCTGCAGAAGTGCATGTTTCTTCTGGAGTTGGGGAAAGAAGATTAGCATCAAAGACACTAATTCAAGCTACAATATTTAAAACTGTGAATGCAACAGAAAACATTTCAGCCCATGTAACACTTATTAATCACAGGGGTCAGATTTCTCACACTTGAAAACTGAACTACAGTTGTTACTTTGAAAAGGGCAATTAACTCGGCTAATATTTTCATGCCTGTCTTTCAAACATTCCTCAAAATGCTGCAACAGAGATGGCCACTAATGAAAATTAAAGGACAGAAAGTAATAACAAATGCAAATTGATGCTGACAGTGAAAAGTAAGCAGGCACAGCAGTGTTGTCAACTGATGAGAGAGAGCTACAGTAAATGATCCCCTCATCTTAAGGATTTCTTTTTGTCCCTCTAACATGACATAAGGCAGACGAAACCATTGACTGTAAAACAAAATAATGCTAGCCGACCGTGGCATCCTCCTTCAGATCATTTTGAGGTATAACAAATTAGAAAATAACAGTAACCCTTTACTCTGATACAGAGGCGTTAGCAAAGTTCAAAATTTGCTGAAAAAATAAAGCTTTTTTTCAGTTTTTGGGTGTGGTTCCCCTTTAAGCTGGATCCACTAATGTGTCCTCAATCATCTCTAAAGCAGTGGTCATTCTGTGGAACTCCTCATGCTTCTTGATTATTCTCTATCACCATGGTCTCTGATCCCTTTGTTCAGCTCAGACAGCCCACGGAGAAACACCTTCCATTGTCTTGTTTTTTTTTTTTTTTTCTTTAGCATGCCAAGTAGCATTGCTTTGTTTTCAGAGCTTTCTTAATGTGGAATTTTGGTTCTTAGCTGGTTCAAATTTTGGTTGATTTTGGTACTTCTGACCATTCCTCTATATTACTTCTATCTGGGTCCCTCGAACCAAATTCACCACCATAACAGGAACAGGCAAACAAAAACTGAAGGTAATGCTACTCAATGCTAGAAGTCTAAATCTCAAAATGCACATACTCGAGGCACTCCTTAAAATGGAGAACATCGATATGTCTAGTGACTGAGACCTGGTTCAAGGCTCCAGAGAGCACCCCTGCACTACCAGGCTATAACTCATACCACACTTTTCGGCCATGTAACCTGGACTGAAACACCAAAGGTGGAGGTGTGCCCATATTCATTAAGGATATCCACACCTCCAGGCTAGTTGCTCAGCATAATGCATCCAAGGTTATCCAAGTGCAACTAACTCTGGGCAAAACTGCAATGCAAATTGTAGATTGCTACAGATCCCCCACCATGCTCCAGGAGTCCCACTCCTCTTTTCTTGATGTACTGGCAAATATTAGGGTTCAACCAAACACCCTAATAATGGGCGACTTCAACTACCCCACCATTAACTGGGAAAACTACTCGTGTACCAACTCCTTAGCTCAACGCTTTCTGGAATTCATGAACTCCAATGCCGTAGATCAACTTATCCACAGCCCCACCAGGGGCAACAATATCCTAGACCTAGTCATTACCAACATGAATGACCGGTGTTCCACACCTGAAGTGAACTCCTTGTTGGTCAGATCCGACCATAAGCTTATCACCCTTTATATCCACATCCCGCCCCCACCCCCCATTAAGGAAACCACAGTAAAAAAAATTCTCCAAAGCCAACTTCATGCTTAAGACAGAAGTGGTGAACTGAACTTCATGACACCCATGCAGATGGACAATACAGTTACAACTGCCGAATCCTACACAAATGCACTCTATAAGCATTTACATGAGTGCATGGATCGTGCTATCCCAAACAGAACCAATACGCTATCCTCCAAAAAAAGGAAGCCAATCTGGTGGTCCCCTGCCATAAATAAACTGTTCAACAGAAGGAAGAAATTGTTGCAAAAGAGAGTAAAATCCCATGAGTGGAGGAGCTCCCTGGTCAGCCTCAGTAAGAAACTGAGATCCCTTATAAGATCCTCCAAAGCTAGCTATGAAAACAAAATCGGCACTAAATCCAAGGACAACCACAAAGCATTCTATAGCTACGTCAAGAATCCAGATGGCAACACCCAGATCTGCTCTGAGTTACAGCACAAAGGCATGAAAGTTGCAGAACCAACTGATATTGCCAACATCCTGGCAGATCGGTTCAGTGCTAACTTTACCCCCTCACCCCCTAAAGGGCCCATATCTGTACAGGAAGCATGCCGAGTCCCTGTAATCACAACCATGTTCAATAATAGCCTCACATCAGGCTTTGTGCCCTCTGAATGGCACACAGCAACAGTTATCCCACTCCACAAAGTGGGAGCCAACACTGATCCCGGGAACTATCGACCTATTAGCCTGACGAGCCTGGTCTGCAAGGCCATGGAACGTATCATCATGGAACTCCTAAACAAAGACGTTGGTAACCTCCAAACTCTGGATCCCACCCAGTTCGGGTTTGTGAAAGGCAGATCATGCCTCCTGAACCTGATCGACGAATTTGAGGTAGTCACCAAAGCCGTGGATGAGGGTAAGGTGGTTCACACAGTCTGTCTTGACCTCGCCAAGGCTTTCGACACCATCCCCCATTCTGGAATTATAGCTAAACTCACTAAACTAGGTATAGATACCTACATCACAAGATGGGTTGCCAACTGGCTCACTGACAGAACCCACACTGTAAATGTTGCAGACTCCAAATCTGACCTCAAGGCAGTGACAAGTGGAGTGCCACAGGGGTTCCATCCTAGGACCTCTCCTGTTTAGTATCTACTTCTCTGAAGTACAGGCTAGCACAGAAGGCCTCTGGCTGACAAAGTTCGCAGATGACTGCAAACCAGGAGCCATAGTAAAGTCCCCAAATGATTTGGACATCCTAAAGAAGGGGCTCACTGAGATGGATGCCTGGTGTCAGAGCCATGGCCTCAAGCTCAGTGCCAAAAAGTACAGTGTCATCCCCTTTGGTAAAAACTCTGTACCCATAAACTAACACATAGGCAGCAATCTACCTAACACCGAATGCGTGATAAGAGACCTTGGGACCCAGGTGGACAGTAGTCTCTCTGTTTGATAGTCACATCGCCACAGTAGTCAGGAAGTCCTTCTATGTGGCACACCTAATCATAAAAGGGTTCTCATCCAAGAAAAAAAGAGGTCATTGTTCCCCTCTACTCATCACTCATTAAACCCATTATAGAGTACAATGCCCCTTTTGGAATGTGCCTCACAAGACATCTGCAGCAGCTGGAAAGGCCACAGAAGTACCTCACAAAGAGGATTACTGGCCTCAAACAAATGCCCTACACTGACTGCCTCAAAAAACTCCAGCTTTACTCTGTAGCATATTGCCTACTCTGAGGTGATCTCTGCCTAACATATAAAGCCATGTCAAACCCAGACCTTTGGACATGCTACACCTAAAGAAATCCCAGTCCCACCAAGCTGTACATTCTAGGGACCTAAAACTTGTCACCGCAATAAACAGGACACGCTGGAGGGATAGATTCCTGTCCCAGAGACTTCCTATACTCTGGAACAAGCTACCCATCTATGTCAAGCAAAGTTCTTCATTAGCACTCTTCAAGAAAAATCTTGAGGAGTGGATGGGAAATAGGAAATACACCCTGGGGATCACTTTTGTGTCTCTGCTGGACAGTGGCACAGGATAATAACTTTCTTGGGTGGCGTAAGCTATAGTACCTTGCTGGCTAGGCTTACGTAGGCCCTTGGACCGATAGCCTAGTACCTACCTATGAACAGGCACATTTGTAGGGTTACTATTCCCAGAGACCTTTCAGGATGACATAGTTTTGCATTAATAGTCTGAGTCTTCCCTGCTTGTATTTTCTGGTGTTGTAGGGGAGTTTTCTGAGGTGGTGGTCTGTGACACACACGTCCCCAGTTTTTTACTCTTTGCCCTCCTCCTGAGCAGAGGAGGGATGTCTCAGGAGCTGCTGAAGTCAAGTGCCAACTCTGCCCGGCTTTACAAAGGAACTTATGCTCCATACAGGTTACGTATCTGTTTTGTCTGGACAAGGTAACCTGGACTGGATTATAGCACTGGTTTCTTGTACTGGTGGCTGGAGATATGCTGCTGTCCTGTATGGGTTCTGAAGCTGGCTTTCCCATTGCTGAGTCCCCCACACTTCCCTTCATCTCATCCATGGTGTCCACTGAGTGCCATGTTCTGTGGCTTTGTATATCTGTACATACCACAGTAACCTGTTGCTTATAGGTCTCTTTCCATGACCTTGTAGCTTCATGGACTTTGCCTTTATTTTTGGCTAGTTAGACCGTTTGCTTGAGCTTAGGTTGTTTCACTGTGGTGTACTGCTGAATTCTTTGTTCCTGTCACTTTGGAGGTTCCCAGAACTAGTTTTTTTTTTTTTTTTTTTGAATTTTCACTGGTGGTAAAGCTCTTTGGAGTTACTGGCTATCTGACTTCATTTCTTGAGAGCTGTATTGTGTTAGTGACCATCTGAATTCTCCAGTACCTAGTTATGCTGTTTATACTCCAGTGAAGCTTTTTTGCCACTGAGCTACCATTTATGCAGACCCTGACCTGAGGAGCAGTGATGGACTGAACCTAGTTAGAACTTGGAAGGGAGACCACCTGGGAATACCAGTTGCTGTAAGATTCTGGCAATGGTAGTAGAGCAGTAAGGCTATGAGGTGTTAAGTTGCTTCCTGTAGTCATGGGTACAGGGTTTGATTCCTTTCACTTGCATTTGCCTACTGTGAGACTCTGAGCAAGTCACTTAACCAGACTGCTGTGGTGAAAATTGGAGTTTGGTCTATGTTCAGTGGTGCCCTGGACTGCAAGCCTAGTAACTACCTATGCACTTTTACTTGTGCTTATCTGCTTGGTGCATTCGTTTGTGACGGTGGTTTTGGGACACTAAACATCTACTGGATTCTGGGTTGCCTGGAATCTACAGGTGGTGAGTTCTCTTGTTCTTCCCCACCCTCAGGAATTAGCTAAAGTTTCTGTTCTGCAGGTTAATGGAAGACTGGTTTCCTTGGTAGATATGAAAGTTGTACAAGTATGATAATGCTGGATCTGCTTGGAGTATTCACTTGTTGGTAATCAGCCGTTCCTCTGTCCTGTTTGGGAAAAGATTTTTTTATGTTTTCATGTCACTTTTTCCACCCAATTTGATCAAAACCTGGTAAATGGAAGAAAGGTACAGGTGCATGTGTCTTGGGGAAGGATTGGTACATGTGCACTGAGTGGAGCTTGCATAGATCTCCAGATTGTAATGGGATAACAAACAATAGGTCCTCCCACGTAGATTTAGCATTATAGAAAATACATAACTTTTCATTTCTAAAGGAAGAAAAGCTGGAGCAGACTTCATTGTGCCCCTTAGCAGTGATATGCAAAGTGTTTGATTTGCCCCAGTTGCTAGGTGAAACCCACCATCTTTAGAATTGTCCCTTAACATCTCTTACCTTTCCCATTAGTATCAAGCACACAGTGGACCAAACAAAAATGAGACATGGTATACTATTGAGCTCCATGCCAATTTTCTTTCACAGTCCAGCTTCCTGCATGCAATTCCCAAGTACTTGCACCAGACTGGTAATTCAAGTTGTCCTTTTGTCTTATGCTTTTCTTGCTTGCCTTTGTCCAGTAAAAAAGCAATGCATGTTTGAATAGGTAGCATGAAGTTTTACCTTGTGAAGCAGAATATATAGGATGCCTGAGCCTGAAGGGGAAGTTCAAATCATACAACCAAAGAGTTTCACTCTGCATTTCTGACTGCAAAAGCCAAGCTAGAAAACAAAACAGAAAATGTGGCTATCCTTCTGGAAATAGGTATGGCATTTCATTTTGAACTGATGGTTTCTCTGGGCTAATATTTAGTAGAATGCACTGCAGTTTGAGCATCTGAGTGCAGGTTTCATAGGTTCATAGGTAAGTACTAGGTAATTGGTCTGCAGACCATTTCAAGAATAGCCAAATATAAAACTATTCAAAATTTCCATCTAGCCTCAAGGAGGGCAAGACAAGATGACCGTGAGAAAATTTGAGGCTGCCCATCCAGTTGTCAAGAGTTTACATTGAAGGTGGCAAGGGCACTACTCTGCTTGTCTTACTGGAAGTTTGTTCCAGAGGTGAGGGATAAATTTGTGTATGAATCTGTCAGTTTAGCATGTTTTATTTATCAACTGATGAAGGTATAGTTCCTTTAACAGAGTATTTGAAGTACCATTAATTCTTCAAATAAACAGGAGATAAAACCAGGTTGGTTCTTTCATTGCATGAAAGGCTAGACATAAATCTCCATGGAGGAGTCTGTAAGAGATTAAGTACAGAGAAAGGGCTGTCAGTCTCTCATGATGATAAAAAAGATCAATGGTCTCCAAAATCTTGGTTCTGAATCCCTGAGATCTCTCAAGTTCTGTTATATGTTCAGATAAACACATTATACCTAGTAATGGATCTGACAGGTTTTGAGTAAAGAACAATTAATGCGACTTTGGATCTAGTGGAGATGCCTTTGGAAATTAGGCCAAATAAAAGGCTTTCCAAACTACAATGGAGATGTGATGGTCAGATGATAATTGCTTATCCACAAGAGTACCCAAATCCATTACAGCAGTGTCTATTTGGAGGGGTGCATTTCCTGTATGGTAAGTGAAACTTTTTTTTTCTTTTTCTTTTGTTTAACCAAAATGAACTTTACTACATTTTTACAGTTAATATGAGACCATTGTCCTTACACCATTTGTTGACGTGGTCTAAGCTATGTTGGTGCAACTGAGAGTCACTTGAAGATTACCTCAAATTGGGTAGAGTTATTCATTCTGCAAACTTGGTTAACCATAGACCAGAAGTGCTGACCTGAAGGTCTGAGAAATATATGCCAGGTAGTAGGAGAGAGCCCAAAACTGATTTCTGTGGAACACCACTGGTAACCATTTTGCTTTCAGAAGGGTCACCAGCTACTCTAAACACACTTGTTCCATTTTAAAACCAGTTACCTATCCATCACACAGTGTAAGGATTTATATTCAGATTAACAAGTCTATTAATACTTGTACAGGGAGTAGTGTTAAAGGCCTTGGCTAGGTCCAGCTATACTATATGCACTACATGACCACTATCCACTATTTCAGTTACTTTTTAAAAGAAATTAATGCGGTTAAAGAGGCAGGACCTTTTTGATAAAGCCAAATTGATGTGGGTCCAGGGTTAAGATATTTCAGTGTCCAGATTAACGAAATCTGCAGTAATGCACTCCATAGCTTTACATATGACGTTAATGAGACAGATGGGTCCATAGTTATCGGGGTCAATGAGTGGGGGCCATCCATGCTTGATGACATTACAGTAGCTATTTTCCAGGCTTCAGAAATATAACCAGTGGAGAATCTTAGATTAAAGAGTTTAAGTAGGGTTTCAGAAAGACCATATTTGGCACTGATAATTCGGCAAGCTGGTATGTTGCCTGGGCCACTAGATGAGTAGTATTAGTTTTTAAAAGGGCTGAGAGAACTTGTTCCATAGTAATTAAAGGGACTGGCTGGGACTGTGGAACGTGTGGGATAGCTATAACCATGGGTGGAGTAAAAGTGCACTAAATCTGTTAACTAGGATATTCGCTGTTTCCTTTGGGTCAGAGAATGAAGTGTTATTGTGAACTAGCTGTGAACACTGTTTGGTGCTGCTTCTTAACTAACTTTCTGACATTATTAAAGAAAGATTTAAAGTTATTTTTAGTTTTAGTGGCAATTTTAAGTTCGTACTTGGGTTTGAGCTTCCTAATGGTTCCTTTAAGCTCTTTCTTAGTTTGCTTAAGTGTGGTCTTAAGGTAGGTAGAATGAGACCTCTTGTAAGCCTTAAGCAGTTTTTTTCTCTTGTTATATAATTTATTCACAGGGATGTTTGTTCCACCACAAGGGGTTGTTTTTAAACTTCTTATTCTGTTTGTTGCAGATAGGAACTGTCGTACCAGTATATGTATTTATGTGGTAGTAGAACTCGGAGACATAGGTAGCAGCTTTAATAATAGGATTCTTCAGAGGAGGATTACAGCAGAATTATCATCAAGTTTTTGCTTTTGAGAAGTCTGTAAACAGAGCCATTTATGGAGGAAGTACCATCTGTTTTAAAGGAAAAGGTAACCAAATTATGGTCCAATTTAACATAGATACGATGGTACATATGGAGCTGTGCAAGAATGGCCATATCTGTGAGGACTAGATCCAGGATATTGGGACTCTTAATAGGATGGTTAACTATTTGTGAAAAGAGTTAGCATTTATAATGTCAAGGAAGTGCTGGGCTTGCCGACCATTGGCAGTGTAGGTCAGTCAGTTTATTGATGGATAGTCGAACACCCCCAGTAGGAAGGTCTTGGGTGTAGTTGGAATTTCAGTTAATGTGTTAAGATAGCCATCACGCTCAGAAAGGGACATAGAGGGTTTTCTGTAGCTAGCTGTGAAGTGGTAATAGTCTTTTTTTAGTGTAATTTGGACTTGTAGGAGTTCATATGTCATGTCCCAAGGAATGTGTTGTGAGGTGTGATATCCTTCACAAATACTAATAATTCGCCACAATTGCCATTTGGTCTGAAGACATGATGGGCATTATACACAGGAGTTTCATTGCTCTGAAACCATGTTTCTGTAACTGTACATATATGAATGTGTTGAAGTTTCAACAAATGTAAAATAAAATAAATAAAATAAAGTTGCAGGAGAGCCTGAAGTTTGGGCATTTTCTTTTTTTGTTGAGATTCCTTGCATGGAGTACAGACACAGTAATGTATTACAGCGGTCAAAAAGACTTGAGTTTAATGCTTTATCTTGTACAAAACTAGAGGTGTTCATTTAGATTATTGTTGCAATAGTCCTTACTACTGGGATTTTGCTGCTAGATGTCGCTTTGCATCCAGCCCAGCGTAACAGAGCTCATGATCCTTCCCCTTTGCCACAGAGTACATCTAATCCCTTCTACATTACAGTATAATGCAGGCATGCACATGTCATCTCTGAACTTTCTTGATGATGTTCTTTCCAGATGCCTTATCTTGTCTTGCACTGAAAGCAGTACATGTCCATAACTGTGTGGTTGGTCATCATTGGAGCTCATGAGACAGGTACATATCCACTTGGGGGGGCTATTATTTTTCCTTCGCTTTATTGGCATTTCTCTTGTATTGGTTGGCTGATTTTTTTTTTTGTTTATTTTTGAAGATTGCCTTGTGTCTGGGGTCAAAAAGTGTGGATGCATCTGTTGTAGACAGAACACACAGACACAGACACACACCTCAGACCTTAAGTATGAAACATAGAAAACTGCTCTGTTCATGGCCATCATATCAGCTAGGACAGTATTTGATCTGCTAGCTCTGATGTGCAAAGAGCCATTCCTGTTATTTATCTATTTTTTTTCATAAAGCTAGCATGAGCCTAAGAACCAGTATTTCCTTTAGGCTTAATTTAGTAACAGAACTCCCGCCCTCTTTTTTTCTCACTCACTCTCTCTGTCTATATATATATATATACACACTCACTCACTCACTCACTCACTCACTCACTCACTCACTCACTCACTCTCTCTTACATCCCCCTCTCGAACACGCTCTCTTACATCCCCCTCTCGAGCACGCTCTCTTACATCCCCCTCTCGAGCACGCTCTCTTACATCCCCCTCTCGAGCACGCTCTCTTACATCCCCCTCTCGAGCACGCTCTCTTACATCCCCCTCTCGAGCACGCTCTCACACATCCCCCTCTCTCACACATCCCCCTCTCGAACACGCTCTCACTCACTTATGGACTGTTTCTACAATTTGTCTACCAAGATCAGTGAAGTACTCCAGTAATCAAACTTAAATACTCAATTTGTAATTTTCTGAAATTAGTGTCCATTCTGATTAAGGAATTCTAGCTTCTTCTTGCTGATCTGCAGTGTAAATTATGTATATCTAGGGGCTTGCAGTGCCATATTCCAAGGAGTTCAAGAAGGCTTCCAGACCAAAATTTATGGTCATCACCATTACTCCCATTAATGAATCTTGTGTGATATTCAGTAAGAATGTGTTCAGTATTTTTTCTGTTGGTCATTTTGACTAATGCCACCAAATTGGCATGGGTATTTGCCAGTGATGAGGGTTGCAGACCTGGACTACTCCAACCTACACCAGCGATCCATGCTAACGGTGGGAGGGGTGTATGTGCCTGTATTGGCCAGTATATGCCCTCCATAAAGCCCAGTAGCCCTGGGTCAGTAAGGTACTGGCTAGCTTGTGTTCAGTTGCCCAGCTTTGGTTTTACGTCCAGCCTTTACTCAGTTCATGTGTGGCAGGTCAAAGAGTTGCCTGGAAATGTTGTGCTAAGAATTGCTGCACTCGGTGTAGGTTCACTTACAAGACAGAACTTGGAAGCAGATGCTGTGATGGTAAAGATGAGGCTGGAAAGCTTTTGTATCCAGGAGAGAAGATGGAAGGGCAGTGCAGCAAAGCCACTTGGTTTGAGATCCAAAGTCTTCTACACAGGAGCAGGATAGGCTAGAAATAGTGTGGGAATTGTGGTGAGGGAGAGTTTTCAGAAGGTAGTGAGGCCTCAGACATCAGAGTTGGTGACGGACTCGTGGCAGTCAGACTCCATCCTAATGACAGGGCAGTAATCATAATCTTAGCCTGTGCTTAACAGCAGGGTTTTGATAGTGAAGAGAAGAGTGCATTTAGACAGCAGTTGCAGGGCAACATGAATTGGTGTTGATAATAGATGATTTGAATGGATATATTGGGACAGAGAACAGGATATGAGGATTACCTGGGTCCATATGGGTGGAGCAATGCAATAAAGAAGGCGAGGCCATTCTAGACTTCTGTTTAGCAAATGGGTGATAGTAACCTACACATGGTTCAGAAAGAGAGGGAGTCACAAGGTCTCATGTAAGAGTGGCCAACGTGCAACTCGGGTAGACTTCGTCTTAGTAAGGAAAGGGCACTGGATGGATTCACCAATTTGAAAAGTCACCCCCAGTGAAGCAGTTGGCCCACTGCATAAATCACTGGTTGCTACAGTCACCTGCAAGCAGTGGTCAGAGAAGGCTCTGAGGTCAACCGAGACCAGGCTGAAGACCTGGAAGCTGACTTGAGAAGCACAAGAATTCAAGGAATTCCTTAGGGCTCTAGCACTTCAAGAAGAGGAAGTAGGTATAGCCAAAGAATGGCAGTGCCTCAAAACAGTATGTATGAGAGCTACAGATATATGGCTGAGACAAGTATGGAAAATAAGATACACAAGGAAAGCTGGTGGTGGGATGCAGAAGTCCAGGAAGTCGTCAAAAGAAAGGAGTGCAGGAAAAAGTGGGAGAAAGAAAAGAGGACCAGACTATGAAGGAATACTGGTTGGGTAACAGAGGCTCTGAAAGCAGTTGCAGAGCCTCTGTTACCCAACCAGTATTCCTTCATAGTCTGGGTAACAGAGGCTCTGCAACTGCTAACAGAGGCTCTGAAAGCAGTTGCAGTAGCAGAGAACAAGGCTTCAGAGGCATTCTAACTTCTTCTGGAAAGTGACCAGTAAATGGCACAAAGAAACTATATATCGGTTTGCAAGGCAAAAAGTTAAAGAATGTAATCAGACACCCTTTACAACCAACTCACCAGTTCCCAGGACATCAAAGGCAGATGGAAGGAGAACTTCCAGCAGCCTCTGAAAGAAAACAGCCCCACAGAAACTGTACTGCCCAAGACACAGCCTACAATGTGAGAAGAGGAGGCGCTCCCCCATAGGAGGAGTAAGAACAGCGCTAAGGGAAATGAAGCCGGAGAAAGCAGCAGACTCCGATGAGGTCACAGCAGATATAATAAAGATGTTGGGTAAGATGGGGAAGAAATTATCCCTGAGGGTACTCGTGCCAGTATGGAAGAAAGGTGTATCCAAGTTGACTGAAGAATAAGTATACTAGTCCCACTGTTCAAGAACAAAGGGGGCATTCACAACTGTGGGCAATACAGAAGTATCAAACTCCTGTCACATTGTATGAAAGTTCTGGAGAGGGTAATTGATAAATGAATACACAGAGCAGAAGAGAGTAAGACGGGTGATCAGTTTGGACTCGGATCAGGATGCAGCACGAATGACCCAATGTTTGCAGTGATAGAGATCCATGAGAAGAAGCTAGAAATGAGGAAATAATCCAACTGGGCATTCATAGAATTGGAAAAGCATATGGCAAGTTCCCAAAA
This sequence comes from Protopterus annectens, assembly GCF_019279795.1. Classification (NCBI taxonomy): domain Eukaryota; kingdom Metazoa; phylum Chordata; order Ceratodontiformes; family Protopteridae; genus Protopterus; species Protopterus annectens. Next base: position 394,547,767 of record NC_056751.1, read on the forward strand.
AAGCTGATCTGGGCAGTCCTTTGATCTAAGTCCCAGAAACATTGGTGGATTTAGTGCAAGCTGTGTACAAGGGCCTAATGAATGAAGTACGAACTGTGTTTAGCATCACAAAGGGGCTCCCAGTGCGAGTCCGTGTGCGTAAGAGTTCATTTGTGAGCCCACTGATGTTCATACTGGTGATGGACTAAATTCGCAAACAGATTTGAGGGGTCAGATCAGCAAAGTTGCTGTATGCAGATGATATGGTATTACAGGCAGACTCTGAGCAAGCACTTCAGTAAAGGATAGGGGAATGGAATGCAAAACTTGAAGGCACATGGGATGAAACAGAGTACAGATAAGTCTGTTAGAATGGCAGCAAATGGGAGAAATAAGAAGCTGAGAATTGAGATGGAAGGGAAAACAGTGGAACAGGTTAACAGCTTCAAGTATGATAAAAAAAATCCAGCAACTAGCACAGCAGATTGGGTTGAAATCATAAAAAAAAATAATTTCAACCCAATCTGATGTTGGTTGCTGGATTTTTTTATCCTTCTTGAGCCTTCATTTTTATTTCTGGCAACTTTTACCTGGCGGTTTCTGTTTGCTCTTGTAACAGCTTCAAGTACCTGGGAGGGGTGGCCGAGGAGAAGAGAAGTCTTAATGAGGAGGTCAAAGCTAGAAACAGTCAATTGGCACATAGTGTCAGGTGTAGTGTATCTCATTACAACTGAGTGCACTTCCAGGTGTTTCTGTACTTGACTCCTACTGCTCCTCTACGCATCAAATATTGCTTGGTCATATTTGCATCAATAGTTCCAAAACCATGCTACATACAAGGTATCAGAATATTTTATCTTGAAGCATACACGTTGGGAAATACAACTGCATTGATATTTGATCTCTGTTAATAAGTATTTGTTAGAACTGTATGGTGAAAACTTCATTTTTTTAAAGGCTCAAGCCACACCTACAGGGAGGTAAAGGCACACTTAAAAGAGCTGTAGAGGAAGGAATGAGTTAGAATACCAAAGAAGCTGAAAAATGAGACGTACAAAACAGTGGTTCGACCAGTACTATTGTATGGTATAGAAACCTGGGCAGTAAAGGCAGAGCATTTGAGGAAGCTAGAGGTGATGGAGATGAAGCGCCTGATATGGGTGGTAGTATGCACACGGTAAGACAGATGAAGAAATGAGGAAAAGAGCAGAAACCAGAGTCGCTCCAATTGCAAAAATGTCAAAAGAAAACAAGCTACTGTGGTTTGGGCTCATCTGTAGAAAAGCAGAAGACCATCTGTTGAAGATGATTTGGGACAGACCGGAAGAAGGCATGAGGAAACGAGGACGTCCTGCAAAGAGGTGGATGAACTGTGTGCGAGAAGACCTGTGGCAGTCGAGCATGAGTGCCGAAGAAGTTGGGAGAGTGGCGTTTAACAGCGAGATGGCAACATCTGACATTAAGTTCCAACCTCATGTGGAAAATGGGGAAAAGGGAGCATGATGATGATGCGGTTATGTAGAAAGAAAATGCTACATTTTGTATGAGCTGTATGATACTAAGTGTGCTGTTTTTTTATCTTTTTTTTTTTTTTTTTACTTAAATCGCTCTGTTGCTTTTTCTCTTGCTAGAGAGAGGTGTGGTTGGACACTCTGATTCAAAGCCTGGGGAAATGATGGTTGATTTTTGATCCTCCATTCCATTGTAGAAGTGCAAATGACTAACATGCTGTGTTAAAAAAATTTAAGTTGTGGATGTTGCTTCAGTCTTTTCAAATGACGTGCTGTTTTTCTTACCTCGCTGACATGTCTTTCTTTTACTTAAACACACACACACACACACACACACACACACACACACAGTCTTTTCTTCCTCCCCCACTCTACTGTAACTAACCACTACTCTCTCCTTGATGTAAAAGATACTTTAGTCTTCAAATTACACAGTGCCCCATTTAGAACTCTAGTCCAGTTGACAGAAACATGCTTGGACTCTTATTTTCAAAATCCCTTTGTAAATAAATGAAAACTTGTGTTTTCAGCATGCAGCCCTTGACTGCACTTTTTGATTGAACAGTTTCACTAAGACTGCATGTTCCTGAATGGTTGCTCTTAAGCTTGAGATACCCAGCACTCCTCAATGCCTGTTTACGTCACTGGTAGAGATGTGACATCCCTCCAGTTTCAGGTGATGCGCAGAAAGAAAACTGTTCTCTATGCCTCCATCTGCAGATTTGTTTTAAGGCGTTGGGGTATCCATTACTCAATGCTTAGTTAAATTTAATTGGTAACACTCTAGGCAAGATGCCTAAGTCTCCTTGAAGTGTGGAATCTGTTATATGGGCATCTCACCATCCCTAAATTGCTATTTGTATCCTTTTTTAATACAAGACTTGATTCGTTGTTGCCTGGCCCTTGTCCTTAGCTACCTTGCTGCAACACACTTTGTGTTTTTTCATTAATAATTGGCATTCAAGCCTGTAGGATCACAACCCTTGTAGAACTGAGATGTGTTGTCACTTGTGTATCCACCCAGAACTGAACTGTGTATGCTCCTGTGCATTTCATTCTTTGGACCTTACAGACTGGGTGTTACAGCTCGTATTTTGGTTAAGAAATGCTACTTGGCAGATGCTACTACTTTGACCCCACATTTATAGCTGTCATTTTAGATTGCCCTACTGTTTGTGCTATGACAGATGTACTGTGCTAGTCGGCTCCAAAGGAGGACTCTGCTGTCGCAACCTGCATGCCAGGAATATTATGTTTGTGCCACTTAAGCTCAGGATTTGAGGCAGTAAGGTAAGCAAGCCAAAAACTGTACAGGTTCTGTGATATTTAAAGCAGCTGAGCACAGCTCATGAAGTGGTCCATTAAATATTTTAACATGAAAGTTACGAATCCTCCATTTAATGTATTTTGTAAGTATGACGGTGTCATTTTAGACCAAGACCATTCCTTGCTGCTGTCTATGCCTCTTACCAGCATGATTGCACTCTGAGACCTACTACCAGAACTAAAAGAATGATCGAAATGCATACTTTTAGGGGAAAAACCAAACAAATTTCAGCTCAATATCTGAATGAACAAGTTTAAGTAAAAAAAGGTTTCAGACTACTGTTAATAGATTGTAATACCTCCCAGCTGTCTGTTTCTCCGCTAAGATCACCTGACAAGAAGGAACAGCAAACCACAGCCTTCCTAAAGAAGATACAAGGGAATGTCTGTTTCCTGTTGTAGAAGTTGTGAAAAAACTTTTCAGAGGTCATGGAAGTCATAAGTCTTAATTCAAGATAGTTTGGGCATTCTATCCAGTTTATTTTTGAAACTGCATGGCAGTAATGGGATCCGTTAGGCAAATTAGCAGTGTATTTGTTAATTTGATTAAAGTCACTTGCCTATATTCACAAAAAGCAAGAATAAAACACTTGTATACAAACCTGCACACATGCTCCCCCCATACAGACAGCATTCCCATACCCACTGCCCAGTGTGGCCACCTTCAAGATGTTTCTGTATTATCACTGCTGTAATTACTGAACTGAAAGGCATCAAACCTACTGTACTGATTTTTGTTGCTGTAATGGCATGGATCATTCCTTCAACCAGGCTATAAAACAATAAATAATGACATTTATAATTTTTTGGATGTCTCAAACCTGACAATGTCAAATGCAGTTCCCAATACTATTTAGAAATGTTGAAGCAAACATATGTAATTTTCTCAGTTTTTATTTCCTTGTCTTATCACCGAGATATCAAGATTCTTTTTTTTTTCTGATTCTGTTTTCAAAGTCTGTTAACTCGTGTTCGAGTAAGGTATGTTGTTCAGTAACTTTTAACAATTCTCATATACAGTGTTTGCTCTGCCCTGCAAAGAATTACTTAGATTCCACACACAAATTTCCATTCAAGATTTATGACAACATGCCAGTGCGACAGTCTGGAGGAACTGCTAATGCTAATTGTGCTTCCTGGAAATGATTGCCAAGTCGAATGATTCAGAGAATCACTCTGCCCAGTTGCTTTTTTCTCTAGGAGGAAAAAAATTAACACTGTCTTTTGATGGTGTTCATCCATTCACTCCTGTAGGTGTACTCGTGGTTAGTATCGTGAATATAGCTTGCATGTGCATGTGTGTTGCTAAATGTGGCTACACTAGGCAGTAGGTATGGGAATGCTGACTGTGTGTGTGTGTGGGGGGGGGGTGGTGACGTGTGCAGGTTTGTATACAAGTGTTTATTCGTGTTTTTTGTGAGTATAGGCAAGTGACCTTGGTCATATTAATTTAAAAAATACACTGCTAATTTTCCTGACAGATCCCATCACTGCCTTGCAATTTCAAAATTAAACTGGGTAGTATTGTATCGTAATTCCCAAACTGTCTTGAGTTCCTTCAACTAAAAATTAATCATTCCGTAACTCACCATCCTGATGGGGGCTGTTCCCTTAATACCCTACTGCAATGGTGTAATCCTTCTCTGCTCTAAAGATTAATTCCTGGTTCAACGCACTAAATCCCCAAACTCATCAGGGGCTGCACTTCACTCAAGAATTCTATACTCAACTCACTTGGCAAAATAGACTGCTTAGCTTCAAAAGAAATGTCCAGGCTCTTCTCCTAAAGGCTAGATTATGTCAGTGCTCAGTCCCAACTGGCTGACTGACTACTATCCTGTCTACACTTCCTGATTGCATATTCCTCTTTCCTTTTTCCTATTACTTGCCACTTGTGTAGTCTAATTACATTGTCCATTTACCTTCCTAAGAGCAAAGCATTATTACTTCAGAACGTTATGCACAGCTACTACTTTAGAAGAATCAGATATTGAAAACTGCTTTTGGCATTTGCTGACCTATTTTATCATGCAAGATTTTTACGTCATTGTAAGGTGGGTTTATTATGCAAGATGTGCTTATTTTATGCAACTATGTGATTTATCTGGTGTATCTTTTTGCCAAATTATCATACTAGCTCAGCTGTGATGTACTGTATATATTTTTTTCTTTTCTGTTATGGAGTTTTTCTACTTGGGCCTCTGCTGAAAAGTGGGTCTTGCATGGTCCAGTTGGACAGTCCCAGTAAACAAATGCAATAATGAAAAAAATGCCTCACTGTTCTTGTTTGTTATTGGCTTATTTTGTAGTTCTCTCAACTTTTGGTTATCTGTGCTGTCACAGCAGTCTGGAATAGTGCAGATTAACCTCAAGCCTCAGAAGAGTGAATGGTGATAGACCTCCTCAGATTGTACTGTCTCAGCAGAGACCACCAAACCTGATGTGACCTGTTTTGAGGAAGAATCGTACTCCACAGTCCCAGACTGTTCATCTACCTGAAAAAGAAACCATGGCCCTTGATCGATGAAGACACCTGCTGTTATGTCTTCCAACATTTGCTGCGTTCCTGCACTTAATTACCCTATGTATATGCTGTACTTCCAGATGGACATATCAAACTTAATGTTGCGTACTGCAAAATGTCTACTTGATTGGACTGCTAAAGAGAATTGGCCATGTGTCCACTTCCTCCATTACCCATAATCTCATGGCCGGCATGGTTGCTGAAAAAGCTGCCAGGGCCACAGGCTATGAAATTGCCCCATGTCAACACACCTGGCTATGTCTCACTGCATTTCTGGAGGTACCGAGATGAGATATATGGATGCAGCATTTAAGTGGCCTTTACATTTCAAGGCATGGAAAAGTAGTAGTCACTTTAGGCTGCAGGAGCAAACTGTTTCTAGAACTTAGTAGTCTGAAAAGGTGGTTTACTTACTTATTTATTGGCACTTGACAAGGAGCCTGCATCCATATGCCATGGGTGCTTGCACAGGACTGATCTGGGAGCTCAGTGAGAATGGACTACTTCATCCCATTCATGTAAACCTACCTTAACCCTTTCTTTCCTCTTCCCAGACTTAATTCCCTGGTGAAAGACTGCAGTGAGTTTGGAAGTGTTGCAGTTCTTGCCAAAAAAAAAAAAAACATATGGGAGGTATTGGATATCTGCAAATACATCACCGAGGAAGGAAAATGTGATTGGTCACAGTTGTCATCAATTGCACATTTAGTAGGGACACCGTTCTCATCATTTGCACAGTTAATGGTGACACAGTGATATGTGACTGGCATCACAACCTGGGTGGGGGAGGCATGTCACTGGAGGTGGAAACAGAGGTCATGTGGTAAGGGGTATCTTGTGTCAGTGCCCTCGATTAATAGAGAGGACGTGGCACTGTGGAACAGTGACTGGGGGGGGGCACTGTGTGACTTATATGGGGTTGCAGCATTGGCCAGTAGTGATCAAACAAGCCCCCCTGAAAGAGGGATAATGTGTTACCAGTGGAACAGTTCTTTATGGAGTCTGCTAAGATGGTGTTCTGCCCCTGCAGACTGGCTGTCTTAAGGTGGTGAGCCAAGCACCCCTGGACACTAGTAGGGAGCAGACTGTGTACCCCTTAATGGCCTTACTAACATGACCACCCTGGCTGTGCAGTGCTGTCTTGGCCACAGGCAACACTGCTGGATAGGATCTTGATAGCAAGGTTGTCCTGTGCACAAAGGTGGATGTATTAGATGTGTATGGCATTATCTCACGCGTCCTAGCATGGCAGTTTCCTGAGCTCCGTGGTATCAACAGTGCATTGGCAGTTATGAGTGGCATCCTTATGAAAGCCATGCACCACCCCAGTCACCTCCATTTCAGCATGGGTAGCTGTGGCTGAATGATGGCCCTGCACATCTGATGAGCCTGACTGGCTGGCTGTGTTAGGGAACCACACACACCATGCTCTGGTACATGGGTATCAGATGCAGTGCATTAACTGTGAAAAAAACATGGCACTGGACCACCTGTAGAGCACCCATTTTTACTGTATATTGTCTGCCCTTCTCGCACCTGAAATATTAATTGTTTTAAACGATACTTAAAATATCATCTAAGTACACTTTATCTAAAACCAGGTTTCTGGGGCATATGAATTAGGAACAGTTGTTCAACAGTCTTGAATGCTGTCTTCATGTTGACAATGTCTGTGCCTAATAAGGCCATGTTTTGTGTTTCAAAGTAGTCCCAGGTTCCCTAGAGATGGTTTTGAGAATGTTGTATATAGCGAATAGGAGAGTGGACCCTAAATGTATTTTTTTTTTTTGTGGTTCTATCTGTGCCTGAAGTTGTAACTTTTGTAACTTATCTGTAGTGGTTATATTTTGCAGCTTGAAATTCCACTGGTTATATTATGAAGCACAGTTTAGCCATGTATTTACAAAATGTTATTGGCTTTAACTTTTCTGTCTGCACTACAGCATGTACATTTTTGCAAACAGGTTAGTTTATGGGACAGCTGTCACTCTTGAGATGAAGTGAAAAAGTTTATCCATTTAAGATGTGCTTAGTGGTGGGTCTGATATCCTTGATAGGGGCTTGGACTCAGAAACACAATGTTCAGTAAGTTGTAGAAGTCTTGCTAAGTACTTGTGCAGATCAAACAGTAAGTTGCTGGTTAGGTGAACCTGTTAACTTGGAAAAGCCCATTAAAAGAAGTGTAGGCTGGTACCATTGCATATAGGGATCAAACCTGGACAGTTATCAAGATACCCAGGGCTCAATTAGTAAAACTGGTGCTCAAGGAGCCTTTTTGCAATAGGACAGGAGTGTAGGTGCTCTGCTTGCTTGCCTTTCTTGTGAAGGGTTGTGTCTGAAAGTATATAGTTTTGGAGGAACATTTCTTGGATTTACAAGTATTTATCCACTTCTGTTTTGGACAATGATTTATTTTTTTCAGTGTTCTTTCTAAATCGGTTACTGAACTGATAATGAATGCAAGTTTAAATGGTGTGGGGAAAAAAATCTGAGGAACTTTTCATATTCATAGTTGTTGTCTTAAAACTCTTCAAAAACCAACTCTTCCCAGCAGTTAATCATATATCTTATACTTGAAAATTGTACTTTTCTCCAAATCGGGTTGTAAGAGTAAAGGATTAACAACACTACTGTAACATAATTTTGACAGTCTATTTATTCATGTTTGTGCATAGACGTCTTTCATGCATAAGCTTAGAAATTACATACGGCAAGTTACTTGAGAAAGTGACAAATCAAGTGCTTAACCCCTACATATTACAGATTAAGGCACAATAGTTAAGTCAAGAACATGTTAAATGGCAGCATATTGGTGAATTTGTGAGGTTCACCTTGGTGGGAAAAATGGTAGAATACAATAGTTGCAAAGGTTATGAATGGAAAACTCCTCTCTCTCTCTCTCTCTATATATATATATATATATATATATATATATATATATATATATATATATTTTTTTTTTGTACAGGGGAAATTTCCCCTTTCTCTGTCTTACAGTGACTTTGGAGATATAAAAAGTAAATACATTTTATTTATTTACTATTTTTTTGTTTACTGGGAATGTCCAACTGGGTAATACCCATTTTCAGAGGAGGCCTGAGGAGAAGAGCTCCATTTGTTTACATTGCATTATACCTGGTTCCAGTTAAAAAGAGGGTAGTTACAGTTCTGTTTACCTTTTATACACATACAGTAGTTACAGTTGTACATTGTAAGATTTTACAAAGAAAGAAGTTACTAGAGAGAAAGCCCAAGTGCAACGTAGTGGATTGCACAGCAGCAGTTGTGTATAAAAATTGTTTGACTGAGTTTGAGAGTATTCCCATACATACTGGAACACAACAAAAACAGTCCAACTGTATTTATACTGCTTTTGTTGTGTTCCATTATTTCAGCATTTGCATTTTGGAGTGTGTTTTTAGTATTCCCATACATGTCAAACAGAGCACCTCACTAGCTCTCTTCAAGAGAAATCTTGAGTGGATGGGAAATAGAAAATTCACCCCGGGGATCACTCTAGTGGCTCTACTCAACAGAGGCACTGGGAACTAATGTTGGGTGGCACAATGCCAGGGTAATCCTATGGGCTAGGCTTGTAAAGGCTCTAGGGCCATTAACCTAGTACACACTTATGTTTGTAGGTATTTTAATGAGAGTATTTAGAGAATATTGTATGGTGAGCACAAAGTCTTAACCTGGTGATGAGTATATGCAGAACCAGGGCTGGTTAAGATGTTTAAGCAATGGTTTAAAACTGAATTTGTCGGAGAGTTTTCTTTGATTGGGAATGCTATTATTTATTTATTTATTTCCATTTTGATTACTGGGGAGGTCCACTGGGCCCAGAGGACCCGTTTTCAGTGGAGGCCCAGGGAGAAAAGCTCCAAAAATACAAATTAACAGAAATATCAAAAGTATAAATGATGCATTGAGGAGAACAGTTTACACAATAAAAACATTAATTATTACAAATAGTCAAACAAATTCATTAAGGTTTTTCTTAAGGGTTAAACAATTATAAAGCTACTCATAGAATAATTTGGGAAAATGCATTTATATGTGCGCAAAGAGAAGAGAGTAGGAAGACCCTTTTCATGCACTCGTTTTAAACTATGAATCTGTTTACAATATTTACACAAAAGAGTTAAGGGATAAATAGCTCTAGGACTTTTTGAATATTAGGATACACTTTTAGTAGAATAGCAGTGGGAGTTTAAAAAAAAAAAAAAAAGAATAAACCCTAGGAGTAGCGAAGAAGCACCCAGGGGCATGTTCTTGGATAGTTTTTAGGTGGGGTGAAGGCAGGTGCATTTCCATTTAGTGGACAGATCTGAGTTTTGAAATTTTCATAGTTTGCTATTGTGCTTAGGAGGGAGAGAATTCCAAGCCTTGCCAATGGTGAACGAGAGGAGAAGTTGGCCAGCAGGACTTTTAGGTTTGTTGATAGCAATAAGGTTTTGATGTTCAGATCTGAGAGTTCTGTTGGGGATGTAGGATGGAAGGATGTTAGCTAGAGAAGGACAGTTAGTTGGATGAAATATAAGTCTGTGTGCAGTGGTGAGCTGCAGATAGTTTAGGTAATTTGGTAGTTCTAGCCAGTTTAGAGATTGTAGGGTAAAGCAGTGATGGGTGGAATTTTTGCTGTTGGAGGCAAATTTAGAGATTTTGTTGTAGCAGTTTTCTAGTTTGGAGGTGATAGAGCAGGACAGGTTGGTTAGGAGAGGGGCTCTGTATAATAATGAGGGCAGAAGGTTAGTGGCCAAGGTGTGCCTGGTGGAGTGAGAGAGAAAGCGATTGTTCCTATGTAGCATACGTAGTTTTTGGTGGGTTTTCTTAATATTTTGTTGAATTTGCATGTCAAACCTAAGGAATTTGTCGATTGTAACACCAACCCCATTAATAGGGGAGTTGGAGTGACTACGGACTTTGAAAGTATCTTTATTATAGGAGTAGGACTTTCTGGGGGGAAGAGGAGAATTTTGGATTTGTTAGCATTAAGGGAGAGATGATTTTGGCGCATCCAGTTTTCAGTGGTTGAGAAAGCAGTTTGGATTTTGAGGAGCAATTCAGAGGAGCAATTCAGAGATGTTTGAGGCAGAGCAGTCTAAGGTTTAATCGTCTGCGTATTGAATAATTTTGGCATGGGGGATAGCAGTGTGAGTTATTAATGAAAATATTAAATAGCATGGGTCCAAGGATGGATCCCTGTGGTACACCAGTTGGGGTAGGTAGGAAGGAGGAGATGGAGTTTTTCCATTTGACTGCCTGAGACCTATCTGATGAGTAACTAGAGAACCAGGATAGTGAGTTAGGTGAGAGATGCAGGTTTGAGAGGTGAAGGAGAAGGTGTTTATGGGAAACAGTATTGAAAGCTTTAGAAAGATCAAGCAAAACAGTAGAGAACAGGTGTCCTGAGTCTCGGGCTTGATTGACAGCTTCTAAAAAGGAGAGTAGAGCAGTAATAGTACTACGGCCAGGGTGGAAACCATGTAAGAAGATGGTTTTGGGTTAGAAAAACCATAAGTTGGTGGTGGATGCACTTCTCTAAAAATTTTAGAGATTGGTGAGAATAGAGCGATAGGACGAAAATTTGAGTTGCTGCTGTTCTTGTCTCCTTTGTGAAGAGGAAGAATTTATGCTGAGTGCCAGAGTTTGGGGGCATAAGATTCCTTTATAGATCTGTTAATAATGATGCTGATTGGGAGTGCTATCCCATCTGCAGCACATTTTGGGAAAGAGGAAGGAATATTGTCAGGAGCATTAAAGCAGGCTTTAAGTTTAGACAGAAGTCTTTTTATAAAGTTAGTTGAGACAGGTTTGAGCTCAAACCTGAGGTGGGTTATTAGGGGAATTGGAGGGAGAAGATGGGGGAACAAATGGGTTATTGCTGGGGAAGGTCTTGGTTAGGTCAGATATTGTTTGTATGAAAGTGTTAAATTCTGAGCTTAGTTCTAGGTCAGATTTACGAGGATCAGGACCAGGATTATTCTTGGAGCTGGGATTAAGGAGAGAGTTTATTGAATTTGAGAATTGCTTGGGGGTTTTGCTATTATTTGACTGGAGCTTGATGTAATAGGATTTTTTGTCCTTGGTGATTTGTTGTTTTGCTTGGTTTCATAGTTGTTTGTATTGGAGCAAGATATTGGGCAGTTTATTCTTATGGAAAAGCTTCCATAGTTTGTCCCTTTGCATGATTTGTTTAGTATGTTTAGATAACCAAGGTGCAGTATTTGTTCTTGCCCATTTATTTCTGATAGGGGTGAGAGAGTCTAGCGTATCTAAGAAGATAGAGTTGAAGTAGTCCATAGCAGTGTCTCGAGGGAGGATTTTTAGGTTTTGCCAGTCCATTTGTTTGAATACGTTTGAGAAGGTTGTGGGGTTAAAGTTACTAAGGTTAGGAGTAAGACTGTATTTGTGTTGGTGAGGTGAAGAGTTGGTAGTGCGATGAATGAAGGCAGGGAGGTGGTCACTAATAGTATCAGGAATTGTGCCAGAAGTAGTTATTTTATTTGGATCGGAGACTAGAATCCAGTCAATAGAGGATCCTGGGGGTTAGTTTTGTTGGGTCGGGTTATATGGTGAATTGTTTGAGATTTTATAGTGGAACAGGTAAAGTTGATTGGGCAGAATGAGATAAGAGGTGATACAATGGAAGTGAGAGTAAGAGTCAAGGTGAAGGGAGTTTTCAGTGGATGTTATTTTCGTTGGTGGGATTGGACAAGCAAAGGAAGAGTATGAGCTAATGTAGCATGACAGAACCAGGAAGAAAATGAGGAAGCAAGGGGCTTTGATTTGCTGGAGGATTGAGGAAAGCATGATTATGCAAAGGGAGAAAGATGGGAATATCAGTTGGAGAGAGAGTGTTTAAGATGAAGACTGAATTTGGAAAAAGGAGTGGTTTATCGTAGGGTATATGACGGAGGAGGGAATATAGTAGTGAGGGATATAAGGAATGAAATGGTGAGGGAGATGTGTTAGGGGAAATGAATGAGAGGAGAGGGAGAAAGTGGGTAAGTGGAGTGAAGAGGCAAAGGCTTATGTTGGGTAATTAGACTGGGCTGGGTGGAGAGGAGTTGTAAGGCGGGAAGAAGAGTTATTGGGTAATTGGAATGGGTGGGCGGAGAAATGGAGGAATAAAAGTAGGAGTGCTGGGGTAGGTGGGAATTGGGGGCAGGGTAGGGGAATGGAGTGATCCCGCAGGGTGAATGAAGTGGGTTCAGACAGGTAAGGAGGAGAGAGTCTGAGAGAATAATCAATGAGCAGCTGGCTACTGCAATTCACTTTACTGGTGGGTAAGTGTAGGTCGAGATAATCTGAGGTGGTGATAGAAGGGGGGTAGCCGAGAGCAGGATGCTGAGGAGTAGGGGTGTAGCAGAGAGCAGGATGCTGAGGAGTACAGCAGGTAGGCAGTGAAGTATATGGGCAGTCTAGTACAACAGAGCTGTACTTTGGAATGATACAAGGAGAAAAGGAAGGATAAAAGTGTGAAACAAGACTAGTAGAGGGAGCAGCCTAGAGGGGAAACGTGTAGGAGCTATGCTGGAGGTGGGAGAGAGATCGAGATCAGAGATAGCTATTATGGAGAGTGAGGAAGGGGCAATTTACAGTTACAGGTTGCTATGCAAGGCCAAGAGAACTTATTTATGCAGGGCTAGAGAGGGCTATGGCTGCTGGGTAAACTGGCTAGGTAGTGGGCTTTTAATACATATAGGAAATAAGTGTGACAAAATATCAGCTTTACTACTTGGTGGGGGAAACGTACTTTATTGCTTCCCGAGGTAACTGGGCTCTGACATGGGACAGCAAGTCTCAGGAGTTTAATGTTGAAGAGGCTGGAATTGTTTGCCAGGGGTCCTTATTCGCCACTCAGGGATGGTCTTTTAGTCTTCAAGCAGGTTAGGATGGTAAGAAAGGTGGGAGGGTTGGAGAGAAAAGAAAAAAATGTGGAGAGAAATCTGCTTAATTTAGGTACAAGATATAGGCATTTCAATCAGTACAAATATGCAGCACATCATTCATTTCAGAGAAACAGCCTGCTAAAGTTAAGGTAGCAATGCAAGCAATTCAGGCAGTAGAATAATCCTGAACACATATAATATAGGAAACTGGCTAGTTCACATATTATTAACATGTACAGTATAAGAACAGGCAGAAGCACAGTAGTCCATGCAATAGGCTATAGCACGCAAGGACTGTAATAGGCTATTTTCACATAGCATATGATTCAGCGGCGCATTTATGTGGACATGTATAAATTCATGGAAAAACACAGTATACCCAAGATGGCTCCTAAAGTAAGATAACTACACAAGGAAAAACAAGCTATAATTCCCTCGCTAATTCAGAAGATGCTGCAATAGGTAGTGAAGGATTGAGAAGGGAGGCTAGGTACTATTCAGTCCTCACCCAGCACTTAGGTTAGTAGCAAGTACTCAAACCCTGTAAGATCTACCTTAAGTAGGGGAACGCCATCCTATTGATAGTGAGTGTAAGTGAGGAGGTTCTGAGTTCTCCTGCTCGTACACGACTTAAGCGTTGCAGCTTCTATAAAGCCCGTGCTGTACGCTCCAAGTATGTTTGACCCATAATTATTTTGTATTCAATGATGAATATTTTTTACAAATAAAGGGAACGGCTATGGGAGCTGCTTATGCTCCCAATTATGCTGTGATATATATGGACTCCTTTGAAAAAAAGTTCATTTATCCCACACAATTTTTTCAACACAAGGTCATCCTATACAAGCGGTTTATTGATGACCTGATTTTTATATGCAAAGGGGACATATTTGAATTTTGTGAATTTTTTGAATCATTGAATGCTAATGAACATAATCTTTCTTTTTCTTATGAGGTTAATCGAAATCTAATTAATTTTTTGGATCTAACCTTATTTATAAACAATAATACCATTGAATTTAGACCTTACAGAAAGGATACATCAGTAAACATGTTTTTGCATGCAACGAGCATGCATCCTCCCCATTTATTAAAAGCTTTGCCCTATGGAGAATTCAAAAGAATACATCAACATACTAGTATGGAATCTGAATTAAATCATGAGTTAAATGAGGTGTTCCTGAGGTTGCATAAAAGGGGTTATGATAAACAATTATTATTGGCCAATATGAATGGTGTTATGAACAAACATGGAAGTTTTAGGAAGTCTCATATGCATTTTCAGGGTTGGCTGAAAGAGATAATGATGTGGAAAATATATTTTAGTAACCAAATACACAGCTTTTTCCGAAATATTTGTTTCTTTAATTAAAAGATTCTGGTATTTGGTTAGTGAGGATGAGCTCATAGGTGAGCTTTTTCCATAACATTATATTTTCATACAAAAGGAAAGAATTTAAAAGAAATATTAAATAATAATCTTTCCACAAAAAGAACTGTCCATGCTGTTAATGTGGGTTCATTTAGATGCAATTCTTGTAGTATATGTGACAGAATTATTAATGTTAGATCTATTAATAACATTAATCATAACCCCATGCACTACTTTAATTGCAGATCTATTGGTGTTGTTTACATACTAGGGTGTAATTGTAATAATATGTGGTATATTGGGCAGACAAAAAGAATGGTTAGAGTAAGAATCTTAGAACACTTAAGAGATATCAAAAATTCAAATTTATCTAGTCCAGTTGCTAAGCACTTCTTTGAGATGCATGAGGGAAAAGCAGATTGTTTAAAATTCAGCATATTAGGCAAGCCTTATTGTACTAGGGGTGACAACATTTGTGACAAACTATTAGAACTTGAAACAAGGATGATCTTGAAGTTCAGTACATTAAGACCTTTTGGTCTGAATTTGGAATTAGGTATCTGACGAACTAATTAATCATTAAAGATATAGAATATAATTTTAACATTCACATTATATTTCACAATGTGTAAGAAATTATATTAAAATTATATTATAAATTATTAATATATTGTATACATGTATACATACATGTATACAATAATTTTATTTAAATAATTTTGCAGTAAAATATTGTGATATTATCTTAAAAAATATGCATTAAAAAATATGCATTTAAAATTTTCCCTCCATTTTTTGAATTTAATTGTATAATTAATAGAATAATTGATCTAATTGATGTGTATATAAAAATTACTATTGTTTTGCATTGAATTGTGATCCATTGAAGGCGAAATGCCGAGGTACCAGGTCTTGTGGAGATAAAGGAGACTTTTGCTGCGAAGTACTGGCTGTTTGGTGTGTTTTTTCACAAGGAAATCAGGCTATAGAGGAATGGGAGAAAATGTCTGAGTTGTGAGCAAGTCTGTTCAGCTGGGCGGGAAGAGGATAGCGAAAAACAAACGCTCAAATTAAAAAATTAGCTTTAACCAGGAAAGTTAACCCAGTTCGGCTTTGAAAGATACAATATGTTATTTCAGGCTAGATCCAACTGTGTAGCCAAGCAAGCTACTGATAGACAAATGTACTGCGAGTAACCCTCTAAAGTGAAAATGAAATACTAAGGGTTACCATAGCGCTGTTTTACAGGAGCGGGGTTGCGTGCATCAACTCCACGTGGGAAGTGCAGTTGTAATTTGCCATTGCATACAAGATACGCCAGCTCAACAGTACATACAAAACACCTGGTCGCTCATCACAATTTGTCAGGCTCGTGTAACATTGAGTTATAATACAAGCCAGTGTCAGCTAACAATCAAAAATACACGAGGGAAAGCATAAAAAAAAAAGAAGAAAACAGATGAAAATAACAGCCCACAATATATAAAACGACATAGTCACTTAAATGTGTTTTGACAGGCTAGTCAGGAACTCAAGCAATGACTTGACATTATTACAGCTAGCATTCTACATAAAAACAGCGAAAAGTGACCTTACAATGTTAAAGGACGGTACAGCCAGGAAGAACGCACAGCAGCCAGGGGGGTAATTCCAGTTAGTAAAGATGGTGCCACGTAGGGCTGTAGGAATTAATAGACTTGAAGAGGAAGTGATGAGGGAAGGGGAGGGGGGAGGGGAGACTAGGTGCAGGCAAGTGGAATAGAGGAGGGCCAAAGAACCTAGGATAGGTGATCGAGATTCTAGTGGGAATATCCTATTACAGTGTAATAAGAAAGAGTAGGGAGGAAGAAACTGAAATGATAGAGAGGCGAAAAGGGTATCAAGAGCAAGAGGCAGAGTGGAGGAGGAAGAGTTGCAGGGTTCAGACAGGTAAGGAAGAGAGAGTCTGAGAACACAATCGGTGAGCAGCTGGCTACTGCAATTCACCTTACTGGTAGGTAAAAGTAAGTGTTGGTCGAGATAATCTGAGATGGTGGTAGAAGGGGGGGCAGCAGAGTGCAGGATGTTGAGGAGTACAGCAGGTAGGCAGTGAAATATATGGGCAGTCTAGTACAACAGAGCTGTACTTGGGGAAGGAGACAAGGAAGGATAAAATTCTGAAACAAAGACTAGTAGAGGGAGCAGCCTAGAGGGGAAACGTGTAGGAGCTATGCTGGACGTGGGAGACAGATCGAGATCAGAAATAGCTATTATGGAGAGTGAGGAAGGGGCAATTTACAGTTACAGGTTGCTATGCAAGGCCAAGAGAACTTATTTATGCAGGGCTAGAGAGGGGGTATGGCTGCTGGGTAACCTGGCTAGGTAGCAGGCTTTTAATACATATAGGAAATGTGTGAGACAAAATATCAGCTTTATTACTTGGTGGGGGAAATGTGTACTTTATTGCTTCCCGAGGTAACTGGGTTCTGACGTAGGACCGCAAGTATCAGGAGTTTAATGTTGAAGAGGCTGGAATTGTTTGCCAGGAATCCTTATTCACCACTCAGGGATGGTCTTTTAGTCTTAGAGCAGGGTAGGATGGTAAGAAAGAATGTTAAAGGACGCTACAGCCAGGGGGGTAATTCAGTTAGCTATTCTTGAGTTTAGCAATATATTGGGAGTAGAGTGAGTCTCCTGCAACATTATTTGACTTATTTGTAAGTAGTAAGAATTTGTTACTGGAACGGAAGTCCCTTGCTGGAGAGTAGGGCAGTAATATGTTTTTTAGTGCAGGGCATTTTTCTGGATAATGAATGAGTTTGTGTGCTGTACTTAGTTGTGAATATGTTAGTTGTGTAGTTCAAGACAGTTTAATTGCTTTAAGCTATAACAATGGTGGGTCCTGTGAGGTAGATCAGTTGAAAATTTAGCTATTTTATTGTAGCAGGAGGCACGTTTCTTTCTTTGAGCTTTGTTTAAGTTTGTTAGGATAGGAGCTGCGTATAAGAGAGATGACAGTAAGAAGGTGGTGGATAGAATTATTCTTGTAGTACCTGTAAGGAATCCATTGAGCCTATAAAGGGGGTCTAGTTTTGTGTAGATTTAATGGTGTGAAGTATATGCTGGTCATGTTTGAGATTGTCATGTATTATAACCTAGAAGTTTACTGTGAGTTACAGTTTCAAACAGTATTATTTGCTGTCTTTATGGTGAAAAATTTTGATTTTGGCCACTTGAGGTAAAAAGCATTAACTTCGTTTTCTTGGGGTTGAGTAGGAGGTCTGATTCTTTGAGCCAGGTTTCAACAGAGGAGAAGGATTTTTGGGTAGTGCCTTAGAGCTTATTTATTATTGAGGCTATGCGTATTAATGTTGAGTCGTGTACATACTGAACTAAATTAGTAATGGTGACTGGAGAGGACCCATTCTAGAGCCCTGACGGACACCTATAGTAACTGCTTGAAAGGAAGAGTGGGTTTGCTACCATTTAGCAGCTTGTTGCCTGATAGATGGGTAACTAAGTAACCATAACAAGTAGTTTTGTGAAAGTCCCGTTGAAGAGAGTTGAAAAAGTAGTTGCTGGTGGGAGACAGTATCAAATGTTTTTGACAAATCTAAAATCATGGTTGACACAAGCAGACTACTGTTTCTCTGTTGGTTTATTATATTGGCAAAATGTAGCAGAGCAGTAGTGGTGCTGAGCTGGGACCTAAAACCATGTTGTGTTTCTGAAAGTAGGTTGAGGTTAGATATTGCATCAGCTATATATGGATGCATTTCTCTAATATTTTGGAGAGGGAGGAGAGAATCACTATTGGTCTGTAGTTATTAAATTCTGTGGATGTGCCGCTTTTGTGCAGTGGTATGAGGTAAGATTTTTTCCACATTGATGGGACGTATCTTTCTGCTGTGGACTTTTTAATTAGTATGTACACAGGGATGCCTGTGATTTCTGCAGCCATTTTTAGGTCGTTTGATGGTAGTTGGTGTACAGCAGGAGAGGTAGGTTTTAGTGTAAGGAGCAACTTTATTATGAGGTAGGTAGGTACTGGACTTCAACTGAAGAGCTGTAGGTGGTTTTGGTTGATGAAAACATGTTAAAAAGTGCAATGGGAAAGGATGATTTGCATTGTTTTTATAACACTTTGGACTCTTTCAAGGTGTGAAGAGCATTTAGAATGAGTGGTTCACCGTGGGCAAATGTACGTCAAGATCATGTGAAAGCAATAAGCTTATATGGAAGAAAAAAGGGGAATTAGAAGATATTCCATGAAGGTGCACGTCTCTGCTCAACTGTTGTTTATAAGACTTTGTGATGTTTTGAATAAGGGCAAGAACGCATAACAAAGTAGTTATTGGAGGGGGAGGGAGGAGGGATAGTCCAGAAAAAAGCGTCACCAAAAGATATGTTCCTGCACGTAGAGCAACTGCACAGCACTGAAGTAAACTGTGTAGCAAAAAACAAGTAGAGCCAGCAGACGTTGATCTGGAAATCCAATTTTATTGTGAAATGTTAAAAAACCTACACATTTATGTACAGACCGGTTTCGGTAGAAAAAACACAACCTTCTTCAGTGTATTCAAACATACCATAAATGTGATCAGCTTATATAGAAACAACTACCAGCCTATTGGTGGGTCATAAACCAGCTTTGTCTAGCCAAAAGGAAAGGGCCTCAAGCCCAGACTTGAGGGATGTTAGTATATAATGAACACACATCAAGAGTACACATAACCCAGTCATCCTCCAACTGACTGTCTGATACAATATTCAGGAACATAGTGGTATCATGTATGCGTGATCTTACCAAACTGAGTAAAGGTTTCAAATGTAGGGTCAGGAACCAATTGATTGACAGTTGATTTACATGGCTAGCTGTCACTGTGGTGCGTTTTACATAGGACAAACTTCACGACCACTCAGAATCAGAATATCAGAGCATTTTAGCAACATTCATAACAAGAAAAACAGTTGTGCATTGTATAAACATTTTTTGGAACACCATACTGCCAAATTTACTTTTATTATTATTGATATCATATTAAGGAACAGGATCAACAAAACAGGATGGCACTCAATTCTTAATACCAAGGAGAAAAAATGGATAATCAAACTGGGAGGATTATTCCCACCTGGTCTCAATGAGAATTTATGACCCACCAATAGGCTGGTAGTTGTTTCTATATAAGCTGATCACATTTATGGTATGTTTGAATACACTGAAGAAGGTTGTGTTTTTTCTACCGAAACCGGTCTGTACATAAATGTGTAGGTTTTTTAACCTTTCACAATAAAATTGGATTTCCAGATCAATGTCTGCTGGCTCTACTTGTTTTTTGCTACATAGTCCAGAAAAGGCATTAAGAAGGTTTTGTGATAAATGAAGGAGGCAGTGTAGCAGAAATGTATGAAGCAATAACTTAGATGTGACTGAAATAATTTGTTTTGCACAGATTAATAGAGGTTGTAATTGAATATAGCTTAGGTGAGAGATTTAAAACGTTATTGAAAGGCATTTATGAGGAATTAAGGCTTGGACCTATGCATGGTGGGACAAATGGATCATATAAATACAGGACTTTACCAGGGATGTCTGGCTATCATACTGAGTTGTGTATAAATGATGTTAATGTTATATGATAAATGAAACGGTAAGATGTGAGAAATGGAAATTAATGATGGAAGTGACTTTCCTTTAGTAATATGTTATGCTGAAGGTGTAAATTCAGTATTGGACCTAAAGGACTTCAGGAGGTTCTGAAGGGTGTAATTGATAGTTTGAATTATTACCATATGAAAATGATGAGAGAAGTATTTTTTTTTTATATAGGAGGACTCATAAGAGGAGTTTAGCTGTAGTTGGTATAAAGCATAGGTGTTAAATATAACTTTTGAAATTGATACGGTAAAAGTGGTTGGAAATGAGTATTGAGTAAGATAAAAATGTTCTGTGGAGGGGATTTGTTTTAATTTAAAAAGTTTGTAATAAGTTGTGTTTATGGGTAACATTTTCTACTTGGGTGAGTTATTTTACGCCCTTTCTTTCTCTGAAGTAGTTTATGGATTTGATTGTCAAGTTACTGACCTACTATTCTTTAAAAGGCTTACGCTGTAGAACCCCGTGTGGTTGTACTTTTTACTTCATATGTATAGTTCAGAATTATGCTTGAAGTAATTTAATGGCTTCTTCTGATTTGTGGAATATGCTCCCTTTCTCAGTCTTGAAAATCCCATTCCATCCAAATCTCTTGGCAATTTTCTGTTTACGTCTCTGCCATGTACTACTATTGCTTTGTCACTTGACTTGCTAACATTCTATACAGTGTGCCTTCTTGTATCACATGTACCCAGTTCACAAGCACACCCTGTTCAGTGCTCTGCCACATGTGTAGATCTTTGGGAGAATCCACAAATTGACAAAAAGTGATTAACAGTCAAGTAGTGCATGAAGCTCCAGTTGTGCAAGCCATGAGCCCTTACTGGGCATTTTCTCTTTTCTTCTAATGGTGAGTGACTATGAAGTTAGTATGTATAAGTAGTAGGGTACGTGAGGTGAAGTCTTCCGTGTAACTGTACAAGGGGTTTGCCCCTGAGGAAAAAAAAAAAAGGATTGTAGCAAGTATTCCTGCAGTGTTTGTGTATATTTCAGAGCATATAACGTGAAGTATTCTGTTGGTGAATTTGATTGCCGAAGCTTGTAGTAGATTCATTTACCTCTGTGTATCCTTACCTTAAAGCACTCGTTATGACTGAGTACCATTTTTGTAAGTGCTATGCTTAATTACAGTTTGTTTGTTGTTTTTAAACTCTACATTTCATAACTTTGTACACTTGTTGGATGTTAATACTACTTGGCCTGGATCATGACCAGAAATGGTTCTGCGAGTATCCCAACTACTTTAAATAAGCAAAACAACAAATTACTCACCTAGCTGGTTAACAAATCTAAAATAATGTATATGCCACATTTTTCTGTTGATGTTTGCTTTCCATTAAATTTAAATTTGATAATACAGTTGTCACGGTTTTCTATTATTGAAGTATATTTTTAGTATTGGCTTTCCAAGTGTGATGTTGCCTCCTTCAGTGGTGTGCTGTTTGCATAATCGTTCAAACAGGGATCGGACATTCCATTTTTAGACCAAGCAGAGGTTTAGTAAACCTGTAGGTTGCAAACCCTTTGAGTAGTTCAGCTTTTTCAGTGCTATAATGTTTCTTAAGTTTCAAGTTGTTTAGCATGGCTGGTACAAAAGTTACAAATGTAGCAGTGTATCAAAAGTAGCAGGTCAGAGGCAGTGAGAGACTAGTCATAGTATTTAGAATTAAATAGCTATAGATTATGCTGTTCTGACTTTGGTAGATGCACATTTTTTTCAACTTTCAATTTGTCTATTAACTTTATATTAAGTAATTTGATTCAGTCATTTATTTTGTATTCATAATTTGCCCTACCTGACAAGGATGAGAGTGCTGGATTTGCCGATTTTTAAAGGTAGTGTCCTTGTTATGACCTGATCTTTTGTAGTCTGTGAAACAGAACTTTGGCATGGTTTATTGAAAGTCATATTACCTAGTTTGCAGTAATGATAATGTTTAGTCATGTAGAAGCTTTTCCCACTTTGGAGAACAGTAGACCAAAAACAAGTTGCCATGGGACAGAGTCTCAGGATGTACTCAGACAAATTTCCCTCTGGGATAGACAGATAACCCCCAATCTTATCTCCTCCTTAACCATTTATTTTTATTTTTTTTTACCCATTCATTTGTGTGGATTGATATTTAATGCTTTGAATGTGTTTGTTGTTTTTACATGTGAAATGTGGACAAGTGTTTTGGCAGGTAACTCAGTCTCATCTGCCTGACTTGGTGGTAGCTCATTTGGGTATAAAAGAGCTTGTTACATTTATCAATAAAAGCAGGGGTTAATTAATTTATAATAGTATAAACCATCAGTTTATTAAATTAATACAATTAAAATATGCATAAATTACAAAACCAACTTCCATAAAATTTTCAATGTATTCAAATATAAATTTTCGCTTTTCTTTTTTATGTGATATATTAATTCTCCCTCCATATTTTCCACAGTGATCCCACATCAACAGATCTTCTCTTTTTAAAGTCATTGTTCTCAGAATATCCATAAAAATTGTATCTGTGTTAATATTTTTCTCCTTTATAACCTTTCTCAAAACCCTAGAGTCTGGCTATCAATCCCACTTTTCTCCATAATGATTTCATAGTTTTTTTCAGTTTCTTTTTTTTTTTTTTTCTTTTGCAAGGATCCAGCTTTGCCTTCCATAAATGTTTTCTTGCATGCATCGTATTGGACTACAGAAGTAAACTCTTTTTTCTGTTGCTTAATATTTGCACTTTTTAAGTAAAGAGCAGTTATTGCTTAATCTTTAGTGTTTTGAGATCCCCAGCGTACTGAATAAATGTAATGATGCAAACACTACAGCCAAGTTTGCCATTATTAACCAACCTTCGGCCTTTAAATTAAAATGTATTCCTCCTTATCAGGTTTAGTCTACATCCCCACAATTTTGAAAAGAAAATACTCGCTCTCATATTTCTTTAAACTGTAACTTCCCTTATCAGAACTACCAAAACCCAATAATAGTGTTTTTGTTCTAGCAAAACATGCTATTAAAAAGAAACAAACAAAAAAAAAAACACTGAAAAAAAACAAACACTGAAAGATTTCCAAATTAAAGTGCCATATTTCTTTCTTTCTGTTAGCATAGTCTGTTCTTATGTAGTTTCCCTATTGGCATAAACTCTAGTATCTTAATTTGCTTATTTTTAAACTAAATTTTCCTTATTCTTTGCTTTTCTTTGGTATTTTTAGACTTTCTGTATTTCATTCAGAACTCATTATTTTCCTTTGTAATTGCTGCTGGGTTGCATAAAGCTGTAGAGGCCTACCAGATTCCATCACAATGTAATTGCTAGAAGTAGCCAAGTCCACATTGCCAGTATTATAAAAGGAAAGCAATTAGATATTTGATTTTTTTTATGTGGTTTGTGGATCTTGTTTTCTTTGAATTATTGCTGTATTTATTCATGAACTCAGTCCACGAGGAATCTGCTCAGGAGGGTATTCAGATTGTCGATGGCTTGACAGACTTCCCATTGTACATTGCATGCAAGAACAGGACAGATGGATGACAGTTGATTAAAAAAAAATCTTCATATGGAAAGGGTGATGGCTCACCACAGCCTGACTCATGTCCAGTTTGCCATTGGGGAGAATGAATGGGTCAAAAGGGTGAAGTGACAAAAAATAATTGCGACCGATTGAAGAATGCATGTTCCTTTATTGTTTGCAAAATTAAGTGCATCTTGAAATTTTTTTGCCTTTGTTGTAAACCGTATTGGTTTTACTAGCAGCCCAGGTGTTTTAGATTTAAGGGTCAGTGGAAGACCATGGGACATCCAGGGCAGATTGTGTGACTTATGACAGCTGATATGATAGTGAAAGAGGAGGCATTGAAAGTTAAAACTGTTAACCACAGAAACTGTAAACATAGTCTAGCTAAACAGAATTTTAATCGGTGCTAAAATATAGCATTTTTATGCTCAACTTTTCAGTCTACTATTTATGGACTGCCTTCACCTGAACTATTTTTTCTACAACTTGCATCCAAGAAATGATTTACTTATTTATATTTACTTATACTTTGGCCAGGCTAGTCCTATTAGGCTAGTGACCTCTTTTTTTCCAGTGAGACATGAGGAGGTATTCATACTTTATTAAGGGACATTTGGCCAGGCCATCTGGGAACTTCCCATACTCCCTTCGATGGGCGCTGTGGATTATTTTACATCTTCCTTCTCTATCACCAACTCAAGCAGATGGGATGTCGTCTTTAAAATCTCATCCAAAGGGCAGTATACTAAGGAGGGCAGTTCCCCCTATAATGCACTGCAGTGTCAGTACTGCAAGATCAATCCAAGAACCTGGTGTGTGAGTAGAACCAACAGTCATCTCATCTTCTGGCATCAAAGGTGTGCTAGCTACTTGTTAAACCACTGACACTGCATTTTACAAAAAAAAGACTATGAAGTAATGCTTACAAATAAAGAAATTGTGCAGTAGAACTCTGTAGTCAAAGGAAAACTCCACCTTAGAACTATTTTTTTCATTCAAATAAGTCCAAATGAACAGACCCAAGAAAGGCTAAAGTATCCAGTATATCAAATATCTTCTGTTTATTAACAGTACATAAGGGCTTTTGCAGACAAGCTGCTTCTTCAGATGTAACACAAAAAAGCCAACTGACACCCATTAAATATACACCAATAATTAGTCACATGACCAATTTAAAATGCTTCCTTAAATTTAAAGCCGTACATATACATAGAAAGTATATACAAGTCACAAGCCTCATTCATTAGAACTCAGATAATTAACCTAAATATAAAACTGCAGAACAAATTATCTAAATGTATGTAAAAGGCACATTTAAAAAAAAAAAACATCCTTTATCTAGGTAAAGGTCTAGCTTTTAACATGGGTTTTAAAGGGACCCTGTCATTCAGTCCATGTCTGTAATCACCTCTCAATCTACTAATCCATTCTGCCTCCATCTGTTCGTGAAATTTCTCATATCCCCCACCTCAAACACACTCATGCACTCTGCCTATAGTCAAAAATGTAAAGCTGTGATTGCTGTCTGTGTCAGCAACATGTTTTGCTAAAGCACTTACACTGTCTTTCTTGCTAATAGGATAGGGCATTTAGGGACAGAATTAAGGAGCATGCCTGTTAGTCTTGCCTACATAAAACTTGTGGCATACTTGTGGCAACAATATGACACGAGTCACAAGTAGCATAAACTGTAAAAGTGCAAGTTCTATCCTGATCTGGGTGTACAAGCATGCCTGTACTATCTGTAAACTTGCAAGCTGAGCATTGTCCACATGGAAGGGGAATCTTTAATAGTACCTTTATTTGTATAGTTTTTAGGGTAGCACAATTCCATCTTAAGGGACTTCATATTTTTAAAAAGGAAATTCGGTTGAACATCAACCAGTCCCTTAATTTCTTCCTGTGTTGGTAAAACATTCCAGTGCTTTCTGATGACACTCATAATACCTGTTAACATCATTGGAATAAAATAACAGTACTCTTAACTTCTTATCCCTTGTTGACTCCATTATCCTCTCAGTATTTAATGGCTTTTCTGAAAAATAATGTTTTGCCTTACTCGCTCTTTGACTCTTTGCTACTTCAATTGCTACACTTATTTCATTCTTCCTGTACCCTCTGTTATAATGAGCTGTTTCTAGAGTCTCTACATGATCTAAAAAATCAGTCATGTACATTCAGTCTATATGCCCGGAATATCTGATTTTTCACAACATTTTTAAATATGCACTGGGAGTGCATACTCCCCTAAATAAATGGTTGCAGTGACAGGGTTTCCTAAACAAACTGTGTGAGTATCATGCCATGTCCCTCAGTCTTAACTGTGACATCCAAAAAATTAATACTTCTCTCTGAAACCTCAGAGGAAAAACCCAAAAAGGTGGTGGTCGTGACGATGTGCTTATCAAAACTATGGAACTGTTCAGTAGAACCGTTCCATAGGAGGAACACGTCATCCACGAACCTCTGATAGAATACTATCTGCTCACCATAGGGACCGTCCAGTACATGTTCCTGCTATGGCCATCATTGCATTGATGTAGCTATTGGCACATGAAGTGCCCATAGCCACACCATGTGTTTTCCAGTAGAATATGTACCCAAACACTAACACATTGTTCTCCAAAACACAATTCAGCAGTGTGCATAGCATTCCAATTTTAGCTTTAGTAAAATCACTATATGTTCTTAAAAATACCTTAAAATTGGTGATACCAACATAATTTGGAATTACCATGAGAAGGGACACTGTCTAAGGTTACTATCAATAAATCCTTTTCACTTTTCCACATTTGAGTACACAAAAATAAATCTGTTAAAACTGGTCTAATAGCCTTTTATATTTGTATGTGTGTGTGTGTGTGTGTGTGTGTGTGTGTGTGTGTGTGTGTGTGTGTGTGTGTGTGTGTGTGTGTGTATATATATATATATATATATATATATATATATATATATATATATATACCCTTCAGTTTACCGAAACGCCACAACGCCGAAACACAAATCACTGACAACACAAAATACCGACAATACACACAACCATACATGCACTAACCGTAACCCAAACCCTAACCCTAAGGTCCGACACAACCGCACACTTACCCTACCCGCACCCTAACCCTAACTCACTTAACCCACCCCCGAAACCCATAGTCCGTCACAATCGCACACACACCCTAACCCTAACTCACTTAACCCACCCCGAAACCCACAGTCCGTCACTATCGCACACACACCCTACCTGCACCCTAACCCTAACTCACTTAACCCGCCCCTAAAACTACAGTCCCTCACTATCGCACACTTACCTGTCCGCTCCCTAACACTAAATCCCTCACTCTATCGCACACTTACCGAGTCTGTTGGGTTCTCACCTTGTCGGTCATCTGCGTTGTCGGTGATTTCGGTCCGACGGATTCCTTGTCGGTCTAGTGAGCTTTCGGGCATCTGAAGGTGTTCCAGATATATATATATATATATATATATATATATGTATATTAGGCTCTGTACACCAGTTATGTCCAGCAACAATTAGACGTAAAGGGGGGGTGTACAGGATCCTTGTGTAACTTTGGTAATCCTTGTATAACAGGTACAAGTGGATGTTGCACAACTAAATAATCACAGTGATTTATCAGATATTCATCATGTTACCCTGCTGCAGTCATCACACTTGGGGTTATCCTGCCGTCAGGCGGTCCCACAGTCGGCCCGAATTCCTGCGTCGGTTGCTGTCGCTTCTTTCCTGACGTCAGTGTGCCAGGGGTATATAAGAGGCATCCAACGCCATTTTCTTCAGTCTTTCTTGCCTTCATTCTTATTGTATACCTTGCCTAGGCCCAGACCACGATGTCACTAGTTGTCGGTTTTGTGCTAGGTTCAATAAACGAACTATAAAGCAACCGTTTGATTTCGCACGACACTACTTCGGTAGGAAATTTAATTACATTATGCCGTTGGATAAAAAACGCAAAGATAAAGACAGGTAGCCTAGATCCAAGCCAGACTCCGAGGCCTCGGCTGGGCCGGTCGCCGGTCCTCCGGTTTTCAGTGAGGTGCCTATGCAGCCCCTGGCTACCGCAGAATCGGAACACCAGACCGCTTTGGATTCCCTAGCAGAGAGTTCTAGGCCGACGCAGCCATTTTCTTTAGGCCCTACCGACAACATTGCAGAAGGAGAAGCTGGTGCTGTAGAAACACCTTCGGTTTCAGAAGGTGTCTTCAGACCAACTACTCTCACCTTAAAATCTTATGCTAAGCTTAAGACTCCTCTAAAACCAAAAAAGACTGCACTTCAGTCTCCAGTTCAAGGCCCCATGCCTAAGAAACAGATGCTTAAAATGGCTGAAGATTTGATTTCTTTAATCAGGGGTTTCCAACCCCCCCCCCCCCTGACAAAAGGCTTAGACAAGAGGAGGATTATGCCTCCTCTGATCAAGTGTCTATTTCCTCAGGCTCCTCTGAGGAACAGGATTACTCCTTTCCCCCTTATGAAGATTATGATGCTGAAGATTCCATTCCCTCAGCTTCTCCCCCTGAAGACTATTCCTTTGGGGAAACCTTACATACCATGAGGGAACATTTCCACTGGGAAGGTAAGGAGTACCACGACTCAAAGAAAAGGCTCCGAGTTTTTTACTCCCCCAGCACAGACCATTTGCTATCCCCCCAGTTTTAGACATTGTGGATGATGTTTACTTAGAATCTAGTCTAAATCCAGATTCTCTGCCTCCTGCTATAGCCAAACCAGATAGATACTATAGAGTGCCTGACTCACACAAATTCCTTTTCAAAAGCCCTGTTGCTGATCCAGAGACAATCTCCCAGGGTCCCAAAGGGGCTAAGGCTTCTATGGCCAAAAATCCTGTACCCTCTGAAAGGGACTCCAGAGCACTAGATAGGTGGGGGAAGAAGGTTTACACTGCAGCTACTCTGGCTATGAGAGCACTAAATTGTCAATTTCACATGCTTAAATACCGGCAATTCCTAATGTCTTAAATAAAACAAAAGATGAGCACGCACCCCCAACAGTCTGAATTCAAGGAAATGCAGGATCTGTTGCATGCAGCTGAACAGGTGGGCAAACATACTTTACAATGTAGATTTGATTCCTTGGAAGCTTCCTGTAGATCAGCTGTTACTGGGTCTGTTATACGTAGGCATGCTTGGTTAAAGGAGCAAACTCTGCCTGATCATGTTAAAGCAAAGTTACTAGATGCACCCTTACAGCAGGATGTCTTATTTGGGGTTAAAGCAGAAGAGGTTTTAAAGAAAATGGAGGATAAGGCAAAATCTATGCAGATGGTCAAAGATTTCTTACAGGTACAGCCCCCACGCTTCAGCAGAAATTGGCCAACAAAAAATTGGTCCTTTCCAGCTTCTGACAGACCACAGAGGGGTAAATACAGGCACCCAAAGGGCAGAGGACAAGCACAAATCCCCTTACAAACCTTGCCAATGGGGCACTGCAGCACAGAAGGGAGGAGAAGACAGGTCCCAAACTACTAGAAGACAAACACAATGACTTAAACCTCAAACTGCCAAGCAAAACTCTATTGGCAGCTCCCTTGGGAGGAAAATTAGCACTTTTTGCAGACAACTGGCGCATCGTCACAAAGGACAAATGGGTCCTAGACATTATCTCACAAGGATACAGATTCCATTTCCACACCTTGCCAAGGATAAAAGGCATGCCAAACCTGCCACAAAATCAATGGGCAGAGGTACAAAAACAAATTAAAGCTCTCGTGGACATGAGAGCCATTCAACTGGTACCTACACAGGAGCAAGGCCAAGGATTTTACTCAAGGCTCTTTCTAGTCCCCAGAAAGGACAATGCTTGGAGACCTGTTCTGGACCTTTCAATTCTAAACACCTTCTTGCAAGTACCCAAATTCTAGATGCTAACACTACAGCAGCTTCTTCCCATGTTGGGCAAGAAAGCTTGGCTAGTAACGTTGGACCTCAAGGAGGCATACCTGCATGTCCCTATCAGACAAAATTGCAGAAGATACCTCCGCTTCATTGCAGGTTCAACCCATTACCAATTCTCTGCACTGCCCTTTGGCTTATCTACTGCGCCAAGGGTCTTCACAAAATGCCTGGCACCAGTAATTGCATACTGCAGACAGAGGAATTCAAATATATCCATACCTGGACGACTGCCTCATCCAAGCAGAAAGCAAGGACACTCTCTTACATCATCTGGCTTTTGTAAAACACCTTCTAAGTTGCCTGGAGTACACAGTAAACAATAAGAAATCAAAACTAGTGCCCTCACAAAATATGATATTCCTGGGTGCCAGCTTGAATACAACGGCCCAGATGGCTTACCTGACGCCAGACAAACTACGGCTAACTCAATACTTCAAAACAATGGCAACAAAGACCCAACTCCCTGCAAGAAAAATTCTGCAGGCCTTGGGCTTCATGGCATCTTGCATACTACTAATACCATTTGCAAAACTGCATATGAGGAAATTACAATGGTACCTAAAAAGCATATGGAATCAACACAGCCGCAGCTTGGAAACAATGATATCTCTCATTCCCTGCCTTCAACAGGACTTTCTGTGGTGGTCACAGGCATGTCACCTCAACAAGGGTCAGCCTTTCACCTTACCCCCAGCCAGGCAAACTATGACAACAGATGCATCGGACTATGCCTGGGGGGCACACATGGCAGGACGGTGCGTTCAAGGCATATGGACTGTAGATCAAAGAAATCTGCACATCAATCAAAAAGAAATGCTAGCTGTACAGAATGCCCTGACAGCCTTCAAGGACCTCTTACATCCAGGACAGCTTATAATAAGGACAGACAACACCACAGTAATGTGGTACATAAACAAACAAGGGGGTACACACTCCTACCCTCTATGCAGGCAAGCAATGACCTTGTGGAGCACAGCACTGGCTTACCAAGTACAATTATAAGCTCAATTCCTGTCAAAAAAAAAAAAGAACACATTGACAGACGACCTAAGCAGAAACATCATGGATCCCCACGAGTGGAAACTGGATCCACAAGTATTTGCAGTGATAACTCAAAAATGGGGACACCCAGACATAGACCTGTTTGCCAGCCCCCAAAACTATCAGCTAACAAAATTTTGCACAAGGACATTTCACCATCAAGATTGGAAAGTGGACGCAATCTCATTCAGTTGGAAAATGCTGTCAGTATATGCCTTCCCTCCATTGCCCCTTCTCACAAAGGTGCTGCTGAAAGTCAGGATGGAGAGACCACGAATGATACTCATTGCCCCAGACTGGCCACGCCAGCACTGGTACCCACTATTAAGGAATATGGCCCAGGGCCCACCATGGATTTTACCACAAATTTCTCATCTACTCACACAGCAAGACAGTCAGATTCTACACAGCCAGCTCAAAACCTTAAATTTGGCTGCATGGCAAATCTCCTAAGCAACCAGCCAGCTCCTCTTTCACAAGCTGTTATGGATGTTATTCTGGAGGCCAGGAGGCCCAGCACCAGGAAAGCTTACACAGACAAATGGAAAAGGTTTTGCGCCTGGAACCAAGCTAAAGGCCAAAATACACTTCTGCCGGACATACCTCAGATTCTACAATATTTAACTGAGATGTTACACAAAGGACTTTCTTTTTTATCTATTAAAATCCACGCCTCAGCTATTTCAGCTCACTACAACACGGATCCTCCCTTATTTTCACATCCACTTGTAAGGCACTTTCTCAGAGGGGCCAAAAACATTAGGCCTCCCAGGAGAGCACCAACACCAACTTGGGACCTCAGTTTTGTTCTAGAAAAACTTATGCTACCTCCTTTTGAGCCAGTTTTCTCAGCTGACTTAAAGTTTGTATCATGGAAGACTGCCCTGCTGCTTGCAATTACTTCAGCCAGAAGAGTCTCAGAGTTTCAGGCACTAATGGCGGTAGAGGCTTTCCTCATTTTTCATCAAGACAAGAGTTTCTCTACGAACTTAACCCCTCCTTTATACCTAAGGTGGTATCTAGTGTGGCTCTAAATCAAACCATCCATTTACCCATCTTCTTTCCAAATCCGCAGAACAAAGGAGAAAGACTCCTGCATTCCTTGGACATTCACAGGCAGCTACGTTACTACTTGGATAAAACTAAGGTTTTCAGAAAATCTGACCAGCTTTTTGTATCGTATGCTACAGCATCACAAGGAAAGGCTATCTCAAAACAGACCATTTCCAAATGGATAGGACATTGCATATGTTTTTGCTACACCCACCATGGAAAACCAGTTCCTGCTAGCATTAGGCCCCACTCCACTAGGGCAGCAGCTACATCTACAGCCTTCCTCAGGGGGGGTGCCTACCAAGGTTATTCTGGAAGCTGCAACTTGGAGTTCAGTACACACCTTCACCAAACACCATCACTTACCACTTTACTCTAAGACTAGAGCTGGCTTTGCCACTGCAGTTTTGCAGGGCTTTCTAGCCTCCTCTAACCCTGTTTGACTCCACCTCCCATCCTTAGCTTTGGGATTCTACCCAAGTGTGATGACTGCAGCAGGGAAACACGATGAACATAGTACAGTTTTGTACCTACCATAAATGTAGATGTTCGAGTGTATACCCTGCTGCAGTCCAGGTTACCCTCCCTCCATCCCCTCTGTACTAGCTGAACTCATCTCTACCACTCTATCCTACGCTACCTCTGTGGTGTATTTGCTTGTGCCTAAGGGTATTGTTTTATTTTTATACAGCTACATGTATGTATGTGTGTATATATATATATATATATATATATATATATATATATATATCTTGCCTACCTATTGGGGGCACCTGATATCTGGGGCAAGAAAAACTGAAGAAAATGGCATTGGATGCCTCTTATATACTCCTGGTGCACTGACGTCAGGGAAGAAGCGACAGCAAGCGACGCCGGACCGAGACTTTGGAATTCGGGCCGACTGCGGGACCACCTGACGGCAGGATAACCCCAAGTGTGATGACTGCAGCAGGGTATACACTCGAACATCTACATTTATGGTAGGTACAAAACTGTACTTTGTACCTTCTTTAAAAAAGCTTGACCATGCCATCAATAAACATTTTACTGGTTTTGACATAGCATTCATCATTTGCCAGCATAATCAACACTTCACTTTCATACCAGATTTTATCCAAGACCGCAATCGGTCTGCCTTTATTGGCAGGTCTTATAACTATACTAGTGGTGTTCTGTAAATTTCTTATTACGGTACTCTGTTCCTTAGTTACATTAGATTTGCTCACAAGCTTAGACTTAGAAACATTCATTTTATACAAGTCCTCCAAACACAATTTTTCAAAAGCATTTACCAGTGGATTCAAAACTGGTACATAAGCATTGGTTTCCTAAATACACATAGTCCTTAATTTGTAGTGTTATTTTTGTATTGTAACTTCAACATTAAATTCCTAGTAAAAGATTTAATGTCAAGAATTACCTTAGTAAATTCAGAGTTTCTAGTTGGAATAAACGATAGACCCTTTTCAAGGACTTTCCTGTTCGGTGTCTGAGTTCATATGATGACAAATTCCATACTAGATCACTCTACCTGCATTCAATTGCTTCTTGATAATCTTGAGTTCCTATCCGTGTTATATATATATATATATATATATATATATATATATATATATATATATATATATATACATACATACATATATACACACACACACACACACACACAGGTCTACTATAAATGATCGAAATTTCAGAAAGCCAAAACTCATATGGTCGAGACCATATGTTCGACTTTTGAAATTTCGAACATGTAAAAAAAAAAAAAAAAAAAAAACAGAAACTTGCCTACATGTTGATATACCAACTCCGAGATTGCACTACAGTGCGGAAGATGGGAATCTTCCCATTCTTCACTATATGGAGATGCCCGTTCTGCATAGTTGAAATTTCAAAAGTCAATCACATAGTCTCTTCCATATGTGTTTTGGCTTTCTGAAATTTCGGTCATGTGTAGGGGGACCCATACATGCACACTTTATATAAAATATTGTGTGCGTGTATGTGATGTGCATAAAGCACATGTATACAAAAATATTTGAGTTTGTCTGTGTGTGATGTGTCTGTGTGTGTGTGTGTAACAGAGAACTAGATTATATGCCTGTGTGTATACTTCATGTCCTTTCAAGAAAAACAAAAATGGAAATTTTTTGCAACTGTATGTGTTTACACATAAAACACACATGTACACACACATATATATATATATATATATATATATATATATATCTTTGGGTCTATATTACATCAACGAACGATTAAATGTTTGAATCTGTAAACGTCGACCTTTACAGATCGAACATTTAATCGTTCAAAAATGTTAAAAAAAAAAAAAAAAGTGTCAAAACAAAAAAACAAAGGGTGTAAGCAGGGGGGAAAGCCCCCCTGCACCCTCAATGTGGGGGCTTGCCCCCCTGCTAAAACCCTTTTCTTTTACTTTTTTTTGTTCAATTTTTTTGTTTACATCTTCGAACATTTAAATGTTCGATCTCTAAAGGTCGACCTTTAGAGAGCGAACATTTAAATGTTCGATCTCTAAAGGTCGACCTTTAGAGATTCAAACATTTAATCGTTCGTTGATGTAATATAGACCCTATATGTGTGTGTGTCTGTGTGTAAAAAATGTATGTAGCTAGTAGAATACTATATGTGGGATGTAGTACTGTGTTTTTAAATGCATGTCTGACTGTGTGCATTTAAACACAGTTAAGTACTTCTGATTTCCATTTCTTAATGTTTTTAATGCAAGAGCACATAGTAAACGTTTGTTAAAGTAAACTCGGCTGTATGTAACTTCTTCCAGATAAAACAGTCACCCCTCATTCCTTCTTCATATCCCATGAACTATACCCTATAAATACAACCGTCTTCTATAAATGTTAACTTCCTCCAGTACCTCTCTCTGCTAACCCACTTGGCAGTAGTAGACCTTTCCTCAACTACACTCCTAACTTACCTTCCCCATTGAACCCAATCACCCAGCTTTTATATTTAGTCTCTCTATTTCTGGTGACCTCCATCCCAATCCTGGTCCCACTTACCCCACCAACATTTGCTGCTCTACATCACCACAACCATCCTCCCTGCAAGCCATCCACCTAGCTACAATCAGTACCCAAAGTATCTGTAATAAAATACCCAACTTACACGCCTGGCTGTCACATAACCATCCTGACATAGTAACTGTCTCAGAAACCTGGCTCAAACCTCGTGTCAGAGATACTGAAATTCTTCCCCATGACTACCAAGTCATACGGAATGACAGACCTAACAAGAAAGGAGGCGGGGGTAGCCATAATTTACTCCTCTTCTCTAACAATTATTCCATATACTAACCCCATTCCTAAATTCTGTCCTGCCAAATTATCCATAGCCTTTCTAAAAATTAACAAACATACATTTTTTTGTATAGCTGCCATCTACATTCCCCCTAGTGATAACATCCCATCTTTGAAGACATTCTCTCATGTTTCTCTTCCAACATTAAAAAGGAAACATTCATCCTTGGCGATGTAAACATCAGCTGGATCACCATTTCCTCACAATCTCTTTAACTTCTCCCAACTAATAAACTTCCCTACTAGGCCCAGTAAAGACGGCTCCTCTGGCACTACACTAGATTGTGATCTTAGCAACTCATCCCAACCTAATGTCAAACAGCGGAATTATACCTGATCACCTTAGCGACCACCTAACAGCCTATGCCCTCTGGTATGCCTCTTCTGTCAAACTACAACATCAATGCATTCAAACTCCTAATCTCACCAACTTCAATCCACAGATGTTTTCAGACTGTCTGAAAAAAATAAATTGGGTCCCCTTAAAGACTCTTCCTTTTGACGGTGCAACTAATTACTTCAACAAAACCTTCCTAGATTTACCAAACAGCCTAGCCCCTCTCAGAACAAAAAGAATAAAAGCCCAAACCATTCCCTGGCTATCTAAAGAAACCAGAAAACTAATGCACCTCGGAGACAAATGTTGGAAGCAGTACCAAACAAATAAGTTAACAAATTCTCTAATCGAATTCAAACAACTCTGCAACTCAGTGAAGAAGCTGATAACTATAGGCCGTAAGACTTATTATTCCAAACTCCAATCAGAATATAATTCTAACCCCAAAAAAGTTTTGGAATTGCCTTTCCTCCCTTTTAAACCCTGGTAGAAAAGACAATTCATGCCCTAACCCAAACTCCCCAGACCATGAAATTGCATCTATTTTCAACACCTTTTTTTGTTGGCTGCATAGTCAAACTAACAGCAAACCTTTTCCTGTCTTATCTGCTTCTCATAATCCTCCATCCGTTGTTTTTCCCTGTAACACTCCACCTTTCAGTTATCTCCACCAGCAGCATAACAAACCACCTCCTTAAACTAAAGCCATGCTCCTACTGTCCTGATATTCTGCCTCCCCCTTCCTTAAGATAGCTGCAGACAGCATTGCCTTCCCCGTTTCAATTCTTATCAGCAGGTCCATCCAAGAAGCTTATGTCCCCTCACTGTGGGAGAAAGCTTTTGTCACTCCTCTCCACAAAGGTGGCAATAACACAGACACTACTAACTTTCATCCTATAGCTATTCTCTCACTTCTAAAATCCTCAAAAAGTGCATTCATCACCTCTTTTTAAAATCCTAAAAGTGCATTCATCACCAACTCTTGCCATACCTAACACACAATCATCTTCTTCCCCCAACTCAATATATTCAGGCCTGGCCACAGCACTACCACTGCTCTTCTGTCCTTTCTTGACACCATTAATCATGCCCGCGACTCTGGGAAAATCGAATCCACCCTTTACTTAGATCTCTCCAAAGTCTTTGACACTGTCTCACATCCTCTACTCTTATCTGAACGTTCCTCCCTCATTTTCTCTCCAAGCTGTTACATGGAAAAATTCCACTTCATCCTTTCTCAACAATCCCTCTGGCGTCCCCAAAGCTCTATTCTCTGCCCCTTACTTTTCAATGTTTTCATTAATAACTCTCAGAAATCCATAGATAATGCTACACTGATCCAGTATGCTGACGATTCCACAATAGTCTGTCTGTACAGCAAACTCTCCCTCGGAACTCCTTCAAAAAACCCAGCCTTCTCCAATACTGAAACTTGGGGGATGCTAAACAGCCTTCTCGCTCTCAATGCTAACAAATTAAAAATCATGATATTCTCTCCTAAAAGAAATTTTTCCATAGACAAAAGCTCCTTTAAAAAAAAACAAACAAAAAAAAACACTATAACACTCTAATTGAAACTGTACCTCACACCAAACTACTCAGTCACCATGGATGAACATTTAAAATTTGGTATCCACATCCAAAATAATATCAAAAAGCCCCACCAAAAACTAGGTCTGCATAGACAAAATCACTTTCTAACTCCTTCTACCAGATGTATTCTAGCCTCCTCCTACCTGCGCCCCTCTCTTACGTATGGTGCCCCTTTATTTACTCATCTCCAACTTAGCCTAAAAAACAAACTGGAAGCCTGCTATAACAGTCTGTAAACTTGCTACATGGTCCAAATACTCCACCCATCGCTGCCATTCCCTCCACTCCCTAAACTGGCTTGAGCTTCCTAATTACTTGAAATTCATACAACTCATCACTACTCACAAACTCGTATTCCAACCCTCCATCTAGCCCTCTCTTTTGTCTATCTTAACTCCTTACCTCCCCAGTCGTACTCGTAGGTCTGAAAACCAAAACCTCCTTAAAATCTATAAACCCGTATGCCCTCCCGTCCAGTTACTTCTATCACACTCCTTAGCTAAACAATGGAATTCTCTCTCTCCCTCTGCTGTACTTACAACCACTCTGTTTCAAATCTCTCCTCCATTCTTACCTTACCTCAGACTGGGACTGTTCCTGCTCCCTTCCCACCTAAATTACATTGTCGTCTCTTTCAAACTTCCCTTCAGTTTCATCTGCTATCACCTCTGGCCACTAACAGTTTTGTTAGAACAAGCACTAAACTTGTATAAACATTTTATGACTTGTACTTTGAATTATATTCTCTGTATTACTTTTGACTTTAGTTATATTTTAATGTTTTTTTTTTTAAACGTATACTCCCTGATTTTGTATTTGTATTTTAAATTGTATATTTATGCTTTTGTATACTGTATATTCCATACTGTACTTATGTTATATTCTGTTAACTGCTTTTGGAGTTTTTCTCCCCAGGCTTCCACTAAAAGTGGGGTCTGATTGGTCCAGTGGATTTCCCCGGTCATCAAACTATAAATAAATAGTATATTATTGTTGCCGTCAGTTGTCACATTTCCTTTGTGGACTACAAAATGGTCATGCACTCTAACAGTGTAAGGACTGACTCAAAGTCATTGGGAATCTGTTACCATGCATCTGCTTGTACCAGGTGGCATCCCTCTTTGGGAGGATGTCACAAAGTGTAAAAGACCTTTTTATGAACAGTGTCAGTGCACCTAATTGATAAGGTTCCCACCGGTCTCTCTTTCTG
>NC_056751.1:394601015-394618515 GCF_019279795.1 Protopterus annectens
GTAAAAAAGCAATGCCAATTTGTTCCACATGGTTGCTTACAGATCTGGTTATTAAGATATTTGTAGTTTGATCAGTAGATTACTTGACATTCATTATCTGTAATTTTGATAACTTGTGTACATTTCATTGGTGAGATACCTGTATGCAGGTTGTGTGAATGAAGTTTTTCTTTTTTTTAAGCTGTATATGCTGTTTAAAACTGAGACCAGCACTGACAATATTTGTGATTACACTGTTATTCATTTATTTGCTTATTTATTTCAGTTTGTTGAGCAGGATAGTTTTGTTGGGTACTGCTCACTTATAGAAGCGACTCAGATAAAAGTTGTAATAAACAGTTAAGCACTCTATTACAGTAACGATGGTACTTGAAGTTCAGATGTTGGCCTAGGCATCTTGGCTACTTAGCATCTTTGCTGTCATGTCAGCAGACTAAAAAGAAGCAGCAATTTACAGCATTTGAAGGGAATGTATTTTGTACTGTGTATATACTGTGTGTGAAAATTTTCCATTTTCTCCATTGTGGACCTAGTGACATTATTTCAGATTCACTTTGTTGTGTTGAACTACATCAGATGTACTTTTTTTGTTTTATTTAATTTTTAAACGTCATTCTGCATGTGTGCAGACATTCTCTCATGGCTGTAAGCAGGAATTTTCCTACCATGCAGTTTAATGGTAACTTGTGCTGGAATGTATTCTAAGAAATTCAAAAAAGTATTGATTTCGCCGTTTTTGTTTTTAATCAGATGGCTTTCTTGCTGTCTGAGTATTCTAATGGTGTTTCTGGAATCACTTGCAGGTGCAAAAGAAAATCCTCAACATTCAGGTGCACATGTTTACTTATGTTGTATCAATATTCACATAATTATTGGGTGTAATGCATATCTATGGATACAAATAAGCTGTTAGTGCAGAAACAAAACAATGGAATTCCAAAAAAAATCTGTGGGAATAATTGCAGTGTGGGAACTTAATGAATCCTAGAATAGTAGATCATATTGTATGTATCCACGCCTTTAATACCACTGTAAAACAAATCAAAACAAAAAAAAAAACAAACATTTGACTTATGGAGTGAGATTGAAAATGTATTGTGAATATAGTGTTGCGGAAACTTGGGTTCCTTTAAAGACATTTGTAAATCTTAAAAAGTCACTTTAATGCCTTCTGTTATAACTGAACTTTTT
Source organism: Protopterus annectens (assembly GCF_019279795.1). Lineage (NCBI taxonomy): Eukaryota > Metazoa > Chordata > Ceratodontiformes > Protopteridae > Protopterus > Protopterus annectens. The sequence continues at coordinate 394,602,207 of NC_056751.1, forward strand.
AAATTTCATGAAAATAAAAGTGAAGAGCTTCACTTATGTGTAGATGCAGCTAATTTGTTGCTGCAAAAACAAAACATGATAGATCTGTCCTCAAAAACATTATAAAGCATAAAAACAGATGAGATGATTTTTTTCCTACCTTTTACATTCTGTTTCCAAATCTATCCTCCCTGCTTGCACTGATGTTTCAGTACAGTTTTCGGGGGGAAAGGTACTCCTGTGATATTAAGTATATGTGTTGATAGGCTTTTACCGTTCAAGCCGTTAGTTTCTACTTTTAACAATCTAATTATCGAAATCGCATTTGTGATTTTCTGATATCTTTTAAGAAATAATCAATAATGATGTCCGTCATTAGCTGGCATGTTTTTTCTTCAAGTCGTCCCAAATCCTCTATGTAGGGTGATGCTGGTTTTGTTTGACACACTATTGACCATTGTCATGTGTCTTGTATAAAAATAACCATACTCGTACCATTTTTGATTATTGTCTTCTCTTCAGACCATTGTGTGACTGTAGTATTCGCCAACAGTGTTGACTGTTTTGACCTTCTTTCTAGACGCTATCTATTTTTAAACTTAGTATTTTTATATGAGGAAATAAATGCTACACTGTGTGTCCTGTTTTGAAGGGTAATTACATTCCCTTTCAAGCTTTTGAATAAGTATACATATAGTAGTCATATGACACTTAAATGATTTTATTTGCAATGTTTTTCCTGATGCTCTAATATACTAATAGTTGTGAATATTTTGCTATGCTTACATTTAGTAAAGCTAGTAAAGTATGAAAACTTGAATTTTTGAAGGCATACTTAACTCCAGAAAACGTTTTAAACGTCTTGAAAAGGAGGAGGGGGCTGTAAAAGAACAGTCTTGACATGTCGGAGAATGGCAAGAAACTCTGTAAAAGAGGATCTTGAAAGATGTATCTGAGCATCTTAAACAACGTAAGGAAAAGTCAGGGAAGAAGGACTTGGAAAAGAAAAATGCTGAAGCATTACCAAGTTCTTTAAATATAGTGGTATGAAAATGAGAGATCTCAGAAAATCCCACTGTGTACAGAGTGCAGATCGTCAGAACTGGTTTACAGCGCCCGTATTAATTTGTGGGGTAGAAAATAGTAAAGTCCTTCTTGACATCTGCAGTCCCAAAGGGACTTTTCTTTGATTTTAGTGACTTCAAAATGATGATTTCTTCTTCTGAGCCTGAAAATATTTCCTCATAAAAGAAGCCATCTGTGGTTTAATATGCAGAATCTCCTATTCTCATATAATTGTCCCCTTCTGCCCATGTGTTTAACTCGAAAACATCTAAAAATGATGGAGGCTGCTACTTGAAACAGCAACACTCCCAAGGTCATGAAACAGAAAATTATATATAATATATAGTGTTTTTTTTTTTTTTTGCTGGTTTGCAGGAGGACAAGTTATGCTAGCCCCCACCCCTTGAACTAATATACATTTATATGTGTAAGACACCAACTCTTAAGATCATGCAGTCTTGGATTAGGGGAAAAGCTGGTAACCGTGCAAGTTTTACCTTCTTGCTGTTTAGTCTTACTACCATTTGCAGGACGCTGATGACCTTCCACTGACACCTTTCTGAGTATTGATCAACCATCTAGTGGTGAACGGTAAGTTTCCCAGTCATTTGAAAAGGATCTTTATATTTTTCTCACAAGACTCCCTTAGGATGCCTAATGGTTCGATACCAGATCCCTGTTACTTTAATTCCTGTAACTTTATTGCATGAACCACTGCAGAGACCAGCGTAGGTGTAAATCTCGTGTCCCAGTGCTTGGTTGCTTCTACTTTGTAGAACAGTATTTCAGGATGATATAAAAACCTTTGTAGGTACAGCTGTCGTAATGTGCATCTGTCCAGTCAGTTGTGGACTGATGCTGTCAGCATGACAAAGGCACGTTGTAGCAGTTGTATTGGTATTCTAGAGTATTTTCCAAAGTCATTCCAAACATGTTATTGCCCCCCCCCCATCCCATAATGGATTAATTACAAGACCATATTATTGCTGTAGACAAGGTTTACTGACGTACAGCTTCCTGATGCAGAAAAGACTGATGTAGTAGACCAATCCTTTTTGATGTAGATTGTATGCGGGACTTGTATATGTACATAAGGATGGAGCTAGGAGCTATTTTCTTTCTGTACCAATTTTAAAGGAAGTCTCTCACAGTTTTGTCCTGAACTAATTTCCAGGAGTGTGAGCAGGTTTGGTTTGAGGGCTATGTATCTGTTTTAACCTGGCCATTAACGTGGTGCAGCATTAGATATCTGTGTCAGAGCAGGTGAATACATCTTAGTTGATGCCTGATATCACCACCAGGTATACTGCATTCAGAGTAATATCAGTGCCGACAGAATAAGTTCTGGTTTGGCAGTGTGCATGTGCAGTGGATATTTCCATGGTGACTTTGGCTACTGCTTTTAATAAGAAGGCTCGGGACTCAACCCCAGCTAACATCAAAGCTGAAATGTAAGTGCCTTTTTGGGCAGCACTAGTAAAACGATGCAAAGTTATAGAAAAATGGCACTGATGACACTTGAGAAACAGATACTTTCATGATTTTCATTCTGAAATTTGACTTCCTCAGAGAAACTTTTAAGAAACAGTAAGAATCTCGGCAAAAGAAACAACAGTACTGGATTGATTAGAAAATTCAGTGACCCCAGTCAGAGTTGCTCCCATATTCCTCTCCCGCTTTAACTTATCTGAATACCTCTTAGTGGACTGTGGCAGGATGCAGTTAGGAGGACATAGCATTCAGAGTCCCCATACCACAATCCCCTTCTCAGTAGGTCTGCATTCCTTTGGCTGCAGAGTTAGAAGCTGAGTGGAATGCCAGTGCATTGATAGTAAGTCTGCGGGGTTTAGTTAGAAGGAAAAACACTTGTAGGGCACTGTGAAACTTGTATGACATCACTTGCATCTTCTGCTTGATAAAGCAGAATACAATTGTCTCCATACTTAAAATTTGTCATTATTGATGTTATTTTATGGAGATACTATGTATGACAACCTGATCTTCCAGGAGAAAATTCAGTGCTTTGTTTCATTTCCAGTATGTGCTCAGCCTTTTACTTTCCCTTTGTCCTTGATGGTGTGTCAGATCCTTAGTGCTGGTCTTTGCTTACCTGATTGTGCAGTAAGTACCATTTTTTATATTTCTTGATAACTGCTTGTTTTTGACTTTGTCTACTGCACAAACAGTACATCACAGCTGATGTGGCAAAGTGGTTATGTACAGTTTTGTGATTATCCTAAACATAAAGAAATCCATATTTGTACCTTCCTATAAATATTAATTTTGGGGCAAATCTGTTCTCCCCTTGAGAAGGTTAGATGAATTTCTTTATTCATGAAATCACTTGTCAAATTTTCACTTATCCTCAGCAACACAGAACCTCAGAGCACTGATGTTCTTGTCTTCCTGTTTGCTTATGTCTTCCATTGCAAAACAGCACGTTAGCAGTTCAGCATGGTCTTAAACGATGTGAAAAACTAAGAATCCTAATCTGCCAGCTGTACCCATGGAATTCTGTGGTGTGCTGAGCCTCAGGGTGTGACTCAGGGAATGCATTTTCACCAAGTAAGTGTGTGTGTGTGTGTGTGTGTGTGTGTGTGTGTGTGTGTGTGTGTGTGTGTGTGTGTGTGTGTGTGTTTGTTTCACCTGCATCTTTTAGGATTCAGGTTGTATGATTTCCTGTACTTTCCTCGCATAACTGAGGGAAGTAAAAGCTGTAGCTACAGCACAGAAAGCATTTTGGGCAAATTTCCAGCTAGATTACCCGAGTGCAGCTGTGTGCCACATCAACAAGCTTTGTGTAAAGCACACTCCAGAGCAAAGAGGCAGTGAATGTTTGAAAACTGGCAGTGGTTTGCAAAATTATCTTGCAAGTAATTTACCAGGACAGCAGAACTCATCATCAGGTTAGTGAGCAGGGCACATTTCTTGTGGGAAACCCTTCAGTGGATGTGTTTGCTAGAGACAAACCTGCTGTTGTACCCAGGTCTTGTTCTTAGTACCCTTGCCCTTTGACATAGATTATGGAGGTTGTGTCTATTCACTGGGTTTTACTTGCACTGTAACTTTCCTTGGGACTCCCAGAACACTGCTTAACATGAAACAAATCTCAAACTTGATACAATGCCTTATCTGCTCTTTGTCTGTTATAACAAATCTAGCAAAATACTGTCTGACACCATTGAGATATATTCACCATTGACTACTGTCATGTTTTGTAAATATTTCCTTACAGGATGGACTGTAAGGTGCGACAATGATAGGCATTCTCAAAAATACAGGAAAAATACTACAAGCTAATATGATTCTAAGTCTCTAAGGATGGTATTTGTTTATTTTTTCCTTGCTGTTCCTCTGAAAATCAAGTTTACTGTTCAGAACATTGTGTTGACCATTTTGTTTCCCCTTGGTGAGAGCCCTGCACCCCACTTGTACTTGGGAAGTAAGAGCCATGCTTGTCAGTAATGGCATTGTCATTTGTGCAAAGGAACGAGGTTTCACTTTAAGCCCCAACACCCCTCTGCATTCTTACTAGCATCGATTTGGTTGGTGTGCAGTGTGCCTTTATGTTGCAGTGTCATTCATCTGTGTGATGTGATTGATTGGCCATGCCCCCTCCCCATCTTTGAAGGCAATATTTCTCATGGAATTCACAGTCTTCCCCAGGGATTCTTCCATGTGGGTAGTATTCCATTGAGCATGTTCCCTCCGCCATGAAGAGAGGTGAGCGGATACGTTTCATTGTTCTCTTCCTGCATGCCAGCTAGTGCCTGAGCCACTGGTTGAAATCAGGTTGCCTGTATCATAACCTTTTTTATAACGACATCCTTAACAAAAATAGGGTTTGGCTGCAGCATTCCTGTGGTACCCACATATCCGTATATTGTATTGAATGTCATGATGATGAAAAATGCAACAGAAAAGTTGCTCTTCGTTATGTGATAGTATGAGTTAAGAACTGGTATATTTGCTGGACATAGTCATTACACCACAAGGGACTGGCAGCATTCCTTATACATTAGCTATAGCTTGGTGTTTGTGGTTATGAGCATTTCAATTATTTGATATGATTTAGTTGGTTTTATAAATACAACATATTTCCTTATAGCACTCTCCTTTTTGCCCTTCAAGCAAGTCTGTGTCCAGTAGCTGCTCTCTTAAACTTATTGGGATACTGCACATCAGGATTGCAGCGATGTCTAAAAGCTGAAAAGATCAGTTTATGAAAGATCAGTAGTTGCAGAGTTAGAAACATACTACACGGCTTTCCAGTTAGTGCTTACACCCTTTTTAGCATTCTGCAAGTTCATTAAATAGTTTGCTGTTGTGCCAAGTACAGACTTATCCACTAATGTCACTTTGCTGGTATTTCGGTCTTTAACATTAAAGGGGGTGAACTATTCTTCTTATATGGATTCTGATGTAAGAAAAGTAGCATGCTGTCTCTTAATCTTATTTAAAAAAGTGAACCACCAGTTTGTATTCCAAAAGCAGTAAGAAATTCTTGCAAAGATTTCACATCTTCCAACATCTGTCCTGCAGCAGCCTTATCAGGGTGCCCCATTAGGTTTTGCTTAATTTTTCTTGGATGGTCTGGCAAAACATCTTCACTTGGGTTACTTAATGCCTCATTCGATGACTGCTGCCCATCCTCTCACACTGGGTTCTGATGGTTCTTCCAAAATCTATAACCTTTGTCGATCTTCATTTAAATCAATCATTTTTGCTCTTTTAAAGGGCCGGTCCTTGAGGACTATGCGGTTAACTGTTTTTTTTCAGAGGCACACAGTTTACATTTGTAATCTGACAAGAGTCAAACAAGTGACTGCAGAATAAAGATTGTTGGGACCTTATCACATGCTTTCTAATCCTTCTTCTTCCCTGTCCAGTTAAAAATGTAGCAAGACCAAAGAGACAAAACACAGGAACACCAAATGGCTTCATCCAGTTCTCAAGATCTAAAAGAAATAGTGTGATAAAGCCTGGAGTAAAAAATTACAAATCAGAAAGTTACTGTTTGAACCACAGAGTGAAATGAAATGATAAGAAACGATCAGGCAATAAAAAGCTCTGTACAACCTTTTTCTCAGTGTACTACGTTTGCCATTTTCCCATATGACTCACTAACTCATGGAATCTGTGTTAAGTTGCAGCAAAAGAAAGCAATGCTTTTTGTCATATGTGAGTTTGGCCTGAAGAATAAAGGTTAAACTTGCATGCTATTAATGCTGTTGAGGGAGAAAGCATTATTTTCAGTTATCTTTCATGCCACACAACTACACAGCAGCTGTAAAGGTTTCAAAACAAGGAACCAAATTCGTTTTCCATCCTTTTCACCATCACAGCTGTAGGATGACACTGGCACCCAGGTTCAGAACTGCTGTATAGCAGTGAAGCTGGCTGAGCAGAGTAGGTTTGGATAGGGCAGTTCTTCGTTGGATCCTTGCTCAGCTGTCTGCATCCTTTGACTGCAAAAGTAGTAAGTACTGTGCGGGAGTCTGCTCCATTTGTTGCACTGCATTTGAGGCAATTCATTACAGTTTTACGATGTTCTCACCATGAATGCAGGTGTTTTTCAGGGAGTCTTTTGGTAGGCAGGAGACATCACTGAATAAGAATGCAGCAACATGAAGTCATGGCAGTAGATTTGTGAGGGAGAGACTTTTGGGAATGAAGTCACATTGCTGAATAAGTCTACAACAACATGAGTGTGACTTCATAAAATTGATAAATTGTATATTTTTCAAAAAGATACAAATAAAAATTTTGAATACTAAGTTTACTTATATGACAGTGAAAATGCATGTAAATGTCTTTTGTGTGTAAAATGATAAATTAGTACTGTATAAATCAGAATGGTAGATCGGAAGCATATGCAGTTGTGTGTGAAACAGAATTCCTTGAATAGTATTACAGTGAGACCTACAATGCACTGAAGTTGATTGACACTCAGAAGTTGATACTAATTGGAAAGGAATACAGGCACACTTTAGTGCCCCATATATGTGGAATGCCATATTGAGGGGGTGTTAGCTGGGTAATGGGAATAGTCAGGACTTAAAGTAGCTACAGCTGTTAAGTATTTCTTCGCAATTTATGCTTTTGAGCAAAAACTGTGTAAGGCAGTTGTTTGAAGCCGTGCAAGCATCGTACAATTGAGCGTTTTCCTTCTTTCTCAAAAATGTAGTTACTTCAGAGTTTGTTGTAATATGTAGATGGTATGTGGAGAGAATCCCTATATAGATGGAGTTGGTAGGTAAAGCACGTGACAGGGAAACATACTTTATGTACAGTATATAGTGCACTGTGTATGTGGTGCTTGTGTTCTTACAGCAGAATATAGTGTAGTGTGTACATTTGTAGCGGGGATATGTTTCTGCACATTATTTGATGCATGACTTCCATCCTGTATTACAGATGTGTCCCATTACCATTTTTCAGTATGATGCTGTGCATTGCATCTGTCTAAGCCCTAGCAATGCCTCCAGGTTTTCATCTAGGATCATCGTAGAGACTACAATGCTAGGCATTTAACATTGTCTGATATTTATGTTAATTCTAAAACTGTGTTGCAAGCATGCAGTTGACTTTAAGATTTAAAATTAAAATATATCGGTAACACAACTGCATTAATAATTCTGTGTAGTGCAGCTAAAAACAAAGATTAAATGTTGTTCTTGTGCTGTTTGTTTATATTGTCACATTTTTCTATAAATGTCTCCGCAACTAAATGACATGGACAGCTCTCAACTGAGTGAACAGAATACTGTACTAGTGTGTTATTAGTTTCAGCTGGAAACCTAAAATCTTGTATAAGTGCTGTAAATTTTAGTTTATTCTAAACAATTTGCCATTTATGCTTTAGTAATACTCATGGTTCTAGCGATATGGACATTTGTTTGCATTGTGAGGATGTAACTTGTTTTTGTCAAAAATGATCAGGATGCACCCATTTGAAGTTGCCTAGGACTCAATTGCCTCTTCTTTGGTCTATTCTAGCAATTGCTAGAAAAATAATAGCCAAAAATTGGATAAATAAAGTTACTGCCTTGTGTGATTAATGTATTAACTAAATTCATTTTTGCATACAATTTTTATTATCTTCTGTAAAGATGAGAAACATCAAATATAACACATTCTTACAAAGCTTGGCTTAAACTTGATTTGCTTGAAATGTGTTGATTGTTTTAAACTTTATATAATATTAAAGTTATGGATTTATGTATGTAGTTTGGGTAATTGCGTATTAGCGCAACCACATTTTTAATGTCCTGTAATTACTAATGTTTTCGTGAAATGACTGTAGGTTTAAGTAAAACTGAGTGAGTGAACTTCCACTTACTACCGTTTCACCTTGTTTGAGAAATGGGAACCAGAATAAGAAGCACAAGCAGGAGGTTGTCAAACACCTGCAAATGGACAACAATTTTCAGCAAGTGCATTTAACACACGCAGCCTACAATCATTCTGTGTACCAGTCTGCCCAGAAAAGCAGTGCAACTGCGATCCTGTAAGTGTTTCATTTGTTTGTACTACTTTTGAACTGACCTTCCTAAAGCAAAACTTGAGCAGTTGTGCTACTTTTCTAAAGACAATCTGTATTCATTACCTAATAAAATTAGATGCTGCTATAAATCCAAGGGTTCACTCATCTAAAAACGAACTAAACTAATATGAAAATCATACACTGGTGAAAACCACCACAGAAAAAACTACTGAGTAGAAGTCCAACTCATTTATTAAATGAAGCAACAAAAAGGAGAACAGATGAGCGCTTTCACGTACCAACTAGTACGCTTCTTCAGATCTTAACATCTACATTTTAGTGACCATTTTTATACAAAAACTCACATTCAAAAGTAATGATCAATTAATCAATTAAACAATTATACAATTAAATAGTTGATTAAAAATGCAGTACAACAAGCATGTACTAGCTGCCTAATATCTCTGTAAACCCTGGTGATGGGAAATCACAGCAAGTAAAACACCGTTAAAATTCTGTCACTCTGAAAACTATACATTCCATAGAACAAGGAGATGAAACAAAAATATATATATGTATAAAAGGGCACAATGTAAAAAATGTAAATGAATGAAATGAATAAATGAATGAATAAATAAATAAATAAACACAAGTACTTTGCGACCACCAGATGCTCAGCACTTCTAGCACATATTCTTTCAGAACATATGAATCATATGAAAAAACATACATATAAAATGTATGAAAATAATATAAAAATAATGTAAAAATATAGTAAAAAAAAATGTCAAAATATATAAAAATATACACATATGTATGTATGTGTAAATATGTATAATCAATTGAATATAACTGATAAATAATAAATAAATGAATAAATATATCACCTGTAACAAATGCAAGATGGTGGGATTGTTTTGCTTAACACCGTGGATTACAATGCAACCATGCACTCAGTGCTGAAGGAAGTCACTACATACAGCGAGATTGATACTATTGTATTAGCAGGAATTATTAGGAATATTCATGAAGGAATTTATGATCTATTGATGTGTAGACAAATAAGTCAAGAATTGTATGATTATTTTTATGTGAAACAACCCGTGATTCCATACTTCAAGGGACTTCCTAAAGTGCACAAGAAGGTAGCTCCGTTACCCATGTGCCCCATAGTATCTGGAGAGGGATGGGCTATGGAGACGATATCTGTATATATTGAGAAGGTATTAAGTCCCATAGTCAGAATGATTTCCACCATACTTAGGGACGCCTACCCAACTGATAGATATGTTTGAACAGCTTTCTGTTAACTGGAAAACAGATATCTGTCTTCTAGTTACATTAGATGTAAAAAACCTGTTTACATCGATCCCTAATGAATATGGTATAGAAGCCATTAGGGAACTGTTGAACCATGATGTCAGTTTTAAGAAGGATCAACAGATAATTATGTGCTGTATTATACATGGTTCTAGCAAATAATGTCTTTATGTTTAAAGACAAGTTATATTTGTAAAAATGGGGTGTCGCTATGGGCACCCCATGTGCAAATACGTATGCTAACCTGGTAGTTTACTACTGGGAAAAGAACCATCTTTTTAATAGCAAATACTATGATAAAGTTCTGCTTTATAGGAGGTTTGTGGACGATATCCTTATATTTTGGAAGGGAAGTGTAGAAGAATTAAAGGAATTCATCATTTATCTAGAGTCCACTACTAGCTTCCTGAGATTTACGATGGATTATTCTAATGAAGTCATAAGTTTTTTATACATCAATATAAGCATAGATAGACATGGTAAAGTTTTAACATCGTTATACAGAAAACCATGTTGGAAAAATACTTTGCTTCAATTTAGCAGCATGCATCCCCGCCATATTTTTCCTAACATAGTCAAGAGTCAATTCACCAGACTAACCAGGCTATGTAAAGTGAGTAATGAACTAGAAGCGCAGGCTGATGTGATGGAACGCCTCTTTATTGAGAGAGGCTATGATAGAGGTATGGTAAAAGAAATTAGGAACCTGGTATTTAATAAAAGTAATAATATAGATAGTAAAGGGTATATCGGGTCAAAGAGTTATTTACCAGCTACTAAGGAGATGAAGGATAAGAAAGTAACTTTTACCACTAGATTTACTAATGATAATAAAGAAATAAGGATTATAAGAAAAAATTGGCATATACTAACAATAGATTCATTTATTGCGGATATTGTAGGTATAACACCCCAGTTTACCTATAGAAATAGTACAAATTTGAAGCGGTTACTTTGTATTGAACATGAACAGCATTTAGATAAACAGTGTCTAGAACTTAATGTGAGAATGGGTACATATCCTTGCAGGAAGTGTAATATGTGTAGTTTGATTATTGATTCACAGGTGTTTATACATCCAGATATAGATTGTTTCTGAACCCAGATTTTTTGCCTCTTGTAACAGTACTAATCTCATATATTTAGCCACATGCACACAATGCAAAGCGTTCTATGTTGGCTTGACAAAGAGAAGACTCAAGGATAGGATGTATAATCATTCATATGAAATTAAAAAGTCCAACCAGCAGAATGCTTTGGCTAGACACGTTATGCTGAATTAGGGACATGACTTCAGATTTAGAGTTTTACAATTAATAACCCCTAGAAGAAGAGGGGGTAGTAACATGAATTATTTGAAGACCTTAGAATTACGATGGATTTTTAAATTGCGAGCACGTTTACCATCTGGCCTTAATCTATAAACATAAAGCCCATACTTGAAGCACGTAGTAATAAATGAAGGTAGTTATATTTTGATACAAACTTATTTATTTAAAAGTATATTATAGGTATTTTATTAAACAAAATATATCTTGCATTTGTTACATGTGATATATTTATTCATTTATTTATTATTTATTGGTTATATTCATTTGATTATACATATTTACACATACATATGCGTATATTTTTATATATTTTGACATATTTTTTTACTATATTTTTACATTATTTTCATGCATTTTATATGTGTGTTTTTTCATATGATTCATATGTTCTGAAAGAATATGTGCTAGAAGTGATGAGCATCTGGTGGTCGCAAAGTACTTGTGTTTATTTATTTATTTATTTATTCATTTATTCATTTCATTCATTTATATTTTTTACATTTTTTACATTGTGCCCTTTTATACATATATATATTTTTGTTTCATCTCCTTGCTCTATGGAATGTATAGTTTTCAGAGTGACAGAATTTTAACAGTGTTTTATTTGCTGTGATTTCCCATCACCAGGGTTTACAGAGATATTAAGCAGCTAGTATATGTTTGTTGTACTGCATTTTTGATCAACTATTTAATTGTATAATTGTTTAATTGATTAACTGATTATTACTTTTGAATGTGAGTTTTTGTTTAAAAATGGTCACTAAAATGTAGATGTTAAGATCTGAAGAAGCGTACTAGTTGGTACGTGAAAGCGCTCATCTGTTCTCCTTTTTGTTGCTTCATTTAATAAATGAGTTGGGCTTTTACTCAGTAGTTTTTTCCGTGGTGGTTTTTCACTCGTGTATGATTTTCATATTTGTATTCATTACCTATGTGAGGACCCTCTTCCTCTTAAAAGTCAAGCTCCTTCGTAAGCTGTTTGTTGTAGGCACTGCACTTAAAATTCCGGTAGTACTTTCCGGACACTGGGTATAATGTACGTTGAACTCAGAATTCACTTTGTAGGATTTCTCCTAGGTGGATTATGCTCCAAACTTGCAGATCACGGTCACTTTAACAGGGGAAATCCTCTTCCTTGAGAAAATTAGTCTATCAAACTGAGGTAAACCTGACATTCAAGCAACTGTCCAAGAGCAGAAAGGAGGAGTCCAGAATTGCTGCTAATATAGTGACACTCAGTTCCTCGTACCCTGCTTGTGAGCAAATGATATAAGTCAGCGTTTGCATCCCCACAAAGACAACTTCAACTGACTTATTTCTGGGGAATTAAACCTTTCTAACAGTATACTGCTGCTGATTTCAGGCTTACTAAATGTAAATGTCAGCAAATGTTTTAGGCCACCGAAAACTGTAGTAATTACAGGACGTTAAAAATGTGGTTGCGATAATACGCAAGTACCACAGTTTGTTGACTTGATATTGTCCTTGTTTTCTGTTAAAAATGTAATAAAAAGTTGTTTAAAAAAGGAGTTACAATGCAAACGTACAGCGTTCCTTTGGATTGAGAGTTAATACAGCCACAGAACTTTTGCTGTGGTCTTCACCCAACCGGCTGGCTGTGAACTGTACTGTTGCACATTTGGGCGCCCAGTTACTGTCACATGTATTGAGTCCAACTGCATTTTCATTCATCGGACATGTTTTTAGATTCAGTACTGTCATCCTTCTGTTTATAAATGTCAGCCATTGTCCATCCTGTTCTTGCATTGAAATCATGCAGTAATTGTATGAGTTTGTAATTGGTCTTGTATAAGCAACACTTGTATTGCGTTAGGAAGTGTTACATACCTGGTGCTCAAGTGCTTTACCTTGAGAGTCATTAACTCTGGTAGCAAAGTAATAATGTGAGTTTCAGCCTGAATGTAGCAGTTCATTTGCAAGCAGCTTGGAATTTGCATGCTCCGCTTTTATGTTTAACGATGATTTTAGGTTTTATTTACACCAGTATATGTAATAGAACAGCAGTAGCAGCAGGGTTTGCAGGAGTTTCCATTTTGAATCACGCAGGAAGTATGTTGCACTCCATCAGTATAGCCAAGCCTGTTGTATTGCACTCTAGTATCAGTGCTTAAGATGAGGTTTAGTGCTTACTCAAACTAAAAACTTCAGACCCCACCTTCATAGGTAGGTGGGCTACCAACTGCATAAGAGTGACATTCAGCGTAAGTAAGTATGTAGACGTGCAGCTACAAAGACAACTAATGTGCCCCAGAGGGACTGGCTAGAGCAGTGTGTCAGTACTACTGAGTTCTAGAAAGAAACTCCAGATGTTCTTCGTGTTTCACTGTTGCAGTCCTTACATTTGGGTAATCTGCTGGCAGGTTGCCCTCATTCGGCCTGAATTCCAAAGTCTTGGGTCCTGCGTCGGTTGCTGTCTTCAGCTCGTCAGGGATATAAAACATGCAGCCGACACCATTTTCTTTAGTCTTTCTTGCCGCGTGGTGCCCAAAGCAGAAGCATTTCACAAGTGCCGGTCGGCCGACTACTGAAATATTCATGTTTGAGTTTCAGAACCGAAGTCTTCAATAAAGCTAAGTTCCCCGTTGGGTAACTTTTTTCTTGCTTTTTACCGATGTCCGAAAAAGTTAATAATTGTATTACTTGTGGGAAGCAAATACCTTATAAGGATTTCCATTTATACTGTATTTCTTGCCTAGGCCCTGATCACAACGTGCCTGGCTGTCGGTTTTGTGCTAGATTTAACCAATGCACTATTAAGCGTCGGTATATTTTTGCATCTAAGTATTTTGGAAACAGATTTAACTACCCAGTGATGTTGTCGGATAGCAATCAGACTACCGGAGTACATAAAAAACACAAAGAAAAGGACAGAGAAAGGCAGTGGAGATCCAAAACCGATAACGAAGCTTCTGCTAAGCCAGTCGTCGGTTCGCCGGTACTCAGTGAGGCGCTTTCGCAGCCCCTGATACCCACTACTGTCAAGTCGCAGGCCTCTACCGACACCCATGTGGAGTCCGGCATGCCGCAAGATACTCAAGGTATTGGACCGACTGATGTATCTCCCTCGGATGGGTCTGGAGCCGCTGAGCAGGCACAGGCTTCTGAGGGTGTATTCAGACCTCAACATTTTTATATCAAACCGACGAAAGCTGCAAAACCAAAGGCAAAGACACATTCTAAGACTAAAAAACTGATGCCTGAGCCACATGCACAGGCCTCTATGCCTAAAAAACAGATGATTAAAATGGCTGAAGACCTTATTACCTTCATCAGGGGTACCCATCCCCCTCCAGAGTTCTAGGCAAGACACTGACTATGAATCTTCAGATCAGGTTTCTATTTCTTCTGAGTCCTCTTCTGATCGGGAATTATCTTTACCACCCTTTGAGGATTCTGATGCTGAGGAGTTTATTCCATCTGCATCTCCACCTGAGGATTATTCATTTGGAGAAACCTTGCATACTGTGAGGGAGCATTTTCACTGGGAGAGTCAAGACTTCTCAGAATCAAAAAAGAGGCTCAGGGATTTCCTCCTTCTCTCTCAGCACAAGCCTTTAGATATTCCCCCTGTTAGACTTTGTGGATGATGTTTTTTTCAAAGTCAAGCCTGACCCCTGACTCTTTACCACAGTTTCCCAGCAAGCCTGACAAGTATTACAGGGTCTCTGACTCTCATAAATTTTTATTTAGAAACCCTGCTGCTGATCCTGAAACTATTTCACAGGGTCCAAAGGGAGTTAAGGCCTCAACAGCAAAAAACCCTACCCCCTCCGACAGAGATTCAAGGGCGCTGGACAGATGGGGGACAAAGGTTTATACATCTGCAACCTTGGCAATTAGGGCCTTAACCTGTCAATTTCATATGCTTAAGTACCAACAACATGTTATGGGATTGCTGAAACAGAAAATGATGTTGATTTCAGAATGTGTAGAAAATAAGGAATTGCAGGAATTATTGCATGCAGCTGAACAAGTTGGAAAGCATACTTTGCAATGTGGTTTTGATTCTTTAGAGGCCTCCTGCAGGGCCGCAGTTACTGGATCTGTGTTTAGGAGGCATGCTTGGCTAAAGGAACAAAATTTGCCTGATCATGTTAAAGCTAAATTGCTAGATGCACCTTTACAGCATGATTCCCTGTTTGGTATTAAGGCAGAAGAGGTTTTAAAGAAAATGGAAGACAAAGCTAAGTCTATGCAAACTGTTAAAGATTTTTTGCAAGTGCAGCCACCTGGATTCAGTAGACACTGGCCTACAAAAAATTGGTCCTTTCCTGTGTCAGACAGCTCAAATGGGCAAATCCAAACGCCCTAAGGGTTCCAGGTACCAGGCTCAAGACTCATACAGGTCAAAGCAATGGGGTGCATCCACCTCCATATCTGGAGGAGATAAAGCGCAAAAAATCTGGAGGAGATAAAGGGCAAACCTACAGAAAGCAATCCCAATGACTTCTCACTGCCTACACCAAGCACTTATCTTTTGGCAGCACCCATAGGGGGAAAATTAGCACTTTTTGCTCAAAATTGGCAGTTAATAACTCAGGACAAATGGGTACTGAACATCGTATCACAGGGATATAGATTCCATTTCCACACTCTGTCAATGACAAATGGTTGGCCAGACCTGCCAAAAAAACCAATAGGCAGAGGCACAAAAGCAGGTTACGTCCCTCATGGATATGGGGCCATTCTGACAGTACCAGAACAGGAAAAAGGACAAGGTTTTTACTCGACTGTTCTTGGTACCCAGAAAGGACAAGGCCTGGTGGCCAATACTGGACTTATAGATTTTGAACACCTACCTGGACATTCCAAAATTCAGAATGCTCACTTTGCAACAGCTTCTGCCCATGCTGGGCAAGAATGCTTGGCTGGTGACTTTAGACTTAAAAGAGGCATACCTGCATGTCCCAAAAAGACAGTCGTGCAGAAGATACCTCAGATGTAAGGCTGGCTTAATGCATTACCAATTCTCTGCACTGCCCTTTGGCTTATCTACTGCGCCCAGGGTCTTTACCAAGTGCCTGGCACCAGTAATTGCATTTTGCAGACAAAAGTATTCAAATATATCCTTACTTGGAAGACTGTCTCATTCAAGCAGAGAACAAGG
>NC_056751.1:394623515-394678211 GCF_019279795.1 Protopterus annectens
AGTAGCTCTGAACCTTGTCACCTACTCTTTCGTTTCATAGCAATTTATTGATGTGCTGACTGCATTTGTAACAGGTGTTGTGTGAACTGCTGAGCCGTGTATTATAAACTGCATATGTTAAAAACTGCTGTTACATCCAAGTTTCTCATTTAAGAAGGTCTCTGTGTCAGTCAAACCTTGCAGTTAACCAAACAGTGGCATAAGTACACAAATAAAATATTATCGTTGTAGAATGATATTTGCATAAACTGTTGAAGCTGGGTTTCTTGTGTCTTCTCTTTTTAAGCTGAGTAAATTCTTGAGAACAGATTTTTCTTAAGCACAGTAAGGCTGCCAGTTGTTAATGAGTTTCTGATTCCTGTAAAAAAAAAAAAAAAGAAAGAAAAAAAAAATTGTTATGAAGTAAAAAAAACTGTATTCAAGTAAATCTGTTCATTTACCTCCTTTCAAAACAGACAAACAGATTGTGTTCCAGGACTCCCTGTAAGCAGTCCTAGGTCAGGGATGTTCCTGTATCTATTTCCACATTTTTCCATGATCTCCAGAGTAATTCTGAAGATTCAGAATGACTCTCCGAAAGTCATTCTGATATTTCCCTTGTGGCCTAGGCAAAATTGTTTTTCCTTTCTTATGGAATTGGCCAGGGGCAGTTGCCAGAAACATCCTGACATACTGGATCTACTTGTACAAGACAAGAAGAATTTGATACACTCTGGCTTCAAACAAATTGAAATGACTGCCTAAAGGATTAATGTTTGATACCTTCTAGGCATCTCCTTCAGGAGGACTTACAGCAGGTACTGAAGGAGGCACAAACACCTTCTACTTGTAAGTCATATATTGACAAGTGGAAGAGATTTTCTAGTTGGTGCCTAGCCAATGACCAGGGAGCCATCAGAGATTTTGTACCAGTGATTCTTGAATATTTGTGAGAGTTACTATCTTCTGCCTTCTCTTTTTGTCTGTCTAAAGGTATATCTTGTGGCCATTTCAGCGTGTCTGCCCACTGATTCTCCTCTTTCTTCTCTGTTTATTGTCAAACATTTTCTTTCTGAAAGGAGTTTTAAACCTGAGGCCTCCTCAAAGACTGATTCCTTCTCTTTGGGATTTCAACTTTGTGCTGGAAAAAAGCTGTCTGTTTTTGAACCTGCCAGTCAGGCTGATTAAAGGTTCATTACCTAGAAAACTGTTCTGATAGCACTGACCTCTGCAAGAAGTGTATTTCGGTTGCAAGCTCTCATGGTGGACGAATCTGGTCTGGTTTTCCATCGAGATAAGGTCACTCTGCTTACAAACCCTTCTTTAATGTCCAAAATTGCTTCAGAGTTCATGTTGAATCAAGTCATTAATCTCCCCTTTTTCTATCCAAAACCTAAAAACAGGGGAGAGAAGATTCTGCACACTCTGAATGTACATGGACGACATGGTTGACAGAATTAAGTCCTTTAGGAAAGCTGACCAGCTCTATGCTTTCTATTCTGAGACTAAGAAGGGTAAACTTGTGTCTAAACGGACTATTTCCAAGTGGTTGTCCTCTGCTATTCTTTTCTTTAGTCTAACTATGGAAAATCCATTCCAGGCAGTGTTAAGGCACGTAGTACTAGGGTATTAGCTTCTACAGTGGTGTACCGAAAAGGAGTGGACTCCAGAAGCATTCTATGCAGCAGTTTGCTTCTCTATTCATACATTTACAAACACTACAAACTGGATTCCTTTTTCAGGTCCAGACCTGACTTTGCTAGGACCATTCTGGATGGGCTCCTGATCCTTATCCTTCCTCCTCCTAGGATGGATAAGTTCTAGTAGTCTGTCCATCGGCTACTGTAGGTCCTTCCTCCTCCTAGGTTAGATAAGTTATCATAGTCTGTCCATCGGCTACTGCAGGTCCTTCCTCCTCCTAGGTTGGATAAGTTATAGTAGTCTGTCCATCGGCTACTGCAGATCCTTCCTCCTCCTAGGTTGGATAAGTTATCGTAGTCTGTCCATCGGCTACTGCAGGTCCTTCCTCCTCCTAGGTTGGCCAAGTTATAGTAGTCTGTCCATCGGCTACTGTAGGTCCTTCCTCCTCCTGGGTTAGATAAGTTATCGTAGTCTGTCCATCGGCTACTGCAGGTCCTTCCTCCTCCTAGGTTGGATAAGTTATAGTAGTCTGTCCATCGGCCACTGCAGATCCTTCCTCCTCCTAGGTTGGATAAGTTATCATAGTCTGTCCATCGGCTACTGTAGGTCCTTCCTCCTCCTAGGTTGGATAATTTATAGTAGTCTGTCCATTGGCTACTGCAGGTCCTTCCTCCTCCTAGGTTGAATAAGTTATAGTAGTCTGTCCATCGGCTACTGCAGGTCCTTCCTCCTCCTAGGTTGGATAAGTTATAGTAGTCTGTCCATCTGCTACTGCAGGTCCTTCCTCCTCCTAGGTTGGATAAGTTATAGTAGTCTGTCCATCGGCTACTGCAGATCCTTCCTCCTCCTAGGTTGGATAAGTTATCGTAGTCTGTCCATCGGCTACTGCAGGTCCTTCCTCCTCCTAGGTTGGCTAAGTTATAGTAGTCTGTCCATCGGCTACTGTAGGTCCTTCCTCCTCCTGGGTTAGATAAGTTATCGTAGTCTGTCCATCGGCTACTGCAGGTCCTTCCTCCTCCTAGGTTGGATAAGTTATAGTAGTCTGTCCATCGGCTACTGCAGATCCTTCCTCCTCCTAGGTTGGATAAGTTATCGTAGTCTGTCCATCGGCTACTGTAGGTCCTTCCTCCTCCTAGGTTGGATAATTTATAGTAGTCTGTCCATCGGCTACTGCAGGTCCTTCCTCCTCCTAGGTTGAATAAGTTATAGTAGTCTGTCCATCGGCTACTGCAGGTCCTTCCTCCTCCTAGGTTGGATAAGTTATAGTAGTCTGTCCATCTGCTACTGCAGGTCCTTCCTCCTCCTAGGTTGGATAAGTTATAGTAGTCTGTCCATCGGCTACTGCAGGTCCTTCCTCCTCCTAGGTTGGATAAGTTATCGTAGTCTGTCCATCGGCTACTGCAGGTCCTTCCTCCTCCTAGGTTGGATAAGTTATAGTAGTCTGTCCATCTGCTACTGCAGCAGTGAGAATGTTGAAAATAGTATAGTTAAGTTGCACTTGGCTATAACGGCAGATGTTGAAATTCTTCACTGGTGCAGTAGCCGTACCCAACCCCAACCTCCTTCTTGTATATAGTTCTTGTGGGATATATTGTTGGTGTGTGTTATATATGGCTTGTTCAGGATGAGCCCCCCCCCCCCCACACTTTTTTTTTTCTTGTTGAAGGGCAAGAAAGTCCTGAAGAGTTTTAATCATTCTGGCTGTTTATGTAGCTCAGTTCAAAAAGAGCTCAGCCTCTAAAGAAGCCAGAGTGACTGTGTGGGAGGGGATGAAGGCTTTTGGAAGCTCGACAGTTGCTCTATTCTTGGGAGGCTAAAGTCGCAGTAAAAAATTCAAAATTTGCTGCAATAGATAAGTGCAGCTTATACAACTGCATTTCCCTACTGACCTAGTTTTTGTCCTGTCATATTTCAGCACAGGTGCATCTAGAAGCTCACATTGAACATTTTTTTAGGGAGTATAGCCTGCTCCTCTGTAATACCAAAGGCTGGCCTTCTACAGCTCTGTGATTTGTGTATTCTGACTGTAGTACCTCATGTGGCTAGCTGCACCCTATTTCTAACCACAGAGCAGAAATCAGACCACTGAACTCATCTGAAACGAACAGTATGTAGACTGGTAGCTCGTGCGGCATAACAGAAACCAGAGCATCTTGTCAAGTAATTAAAACCCAAGTATGTGTATAATGTATGGTAATCCTGGACTTTTCTGAATGTTAAAATAAGTTACTAAATCCTGACTTGGTTTTCATCAAGGAAAAATTGAATTTTCTGCATTCTTTGTCGGACCCTTTGCTGTGCTGATGAATATCAGCGTATTTAAATTGTTTAGCAGCTAATGGAATTTAAATTGTGGAAGATAAATTAAAAATATATCTTTCTCTCTGTGGAAGAATGCCGTAAAATTCCATTTGTCATTTTTCCTTTATTGTGCTTAACAATGCTGTGACTCACAGGAACAGTAAATATTGCTTGCATAGTGAAGCACTTTAAATAATAAAAGGAAATGTCCTATTACCTGTTTTTTTTTCATTTACTGTTAGCATGCATTGGTCTAAGGGGATATCACTGGTTTCTGCTCTGTTATTAGTATTGTCATTGTGGGTGTTTAAGTCTGTACCATGGCTCTCATTTGCTTTCTCATTGCAGCGTACTCAATGTTGCTTGTGTATAAGACACATATTTCCCATTACCATTCTTTTGAATAAGTGAGAAATGCTTTGTTCACTTTCTTCCTATTGAAAGTGTAAGTGGAAATCCAGTTTTTGTTATGATGTGTAATGTATTCTTGCCACACAGAGGCTAGATTATAAAATATACAGCTGAATAAGGGGCTACTTTGATAAGTCAAGGACTTCTTAAGATTCTTTTTGACACCTATCCTGGGATAGAGTTTTTTATAGGATTGTATTGTTGATTTATTTTGATTAAATACTGATTGACAGAGAGCTGCATGTTAAATGATTTCCATTATTGTGTTCTTGGAGAATTGCTAACCATTACTGTAACATGAGTGCTTGACAAAAGTGAGGGTTCCAGAGAGTTTAAGTATGAAAATCGCCCGGTTTCTTTTTCATTATGTTACTCTTAGCTTCAGTATGAGCACACAGATAATAACTTGGCAGCGTTTTCTTGTGTACGACATGCAGCAAATACCCCATATTTAGAGTTCCTTTGGATTTATTTCTTAAGGCAATTTAAGCTAGCATTGTATCTGATGGTTATTGCATACGGTATTGCAAAAAGTGTAGGTATAAAATGTAGGGACACTTAAATGTACAAGCTTAATGATGTTTCTGGGCTTCAGAGGAAGATTGTGTTGCCTTCCTGAAAAAGTGCTTTGCAGTATGGAACAGTCTAAGCACGTTGCAGGGCATAAAAGCCATCCGTTTGTTGTGCTTTGTTAGGTGGGAAGCTTATGTACTGGTGACAGGTGACTTTTTTCAGACATGACTCTAAGTGAAGACTTTTTAGCCCAACTCGAGAATGGCTTAATGTCCGCATACACAATAAGTATGCATTAGAGTGCTTTGGATAAGTGTGTACTAGACATTAACACTTGAATTATAAATAATCATTATAAATAATCATACATGTATGTTTGCTTTATTGCAGTGTTACTTAAAGCAGGTTTCTGCACATTTTCTTTTGTTACTTAAGTTTCAAACAAGGATTGCTGAGCTCAATTACAGCTGATGCAGAGAAATCCAATTTAATAGCTGCCAAAAATGGAATTGCAATAGTAGGAAGCCATGGAACATGCATTCTCTGGGGTGTGATGTGTGGACAGAGTCCTGGGTACAGTAGGATAAAACTAAGCAGATTAAATGCTGTTTATTTCTAGTGTTGTTTTTTGTTGGTTGTTGGTATCCACTGCATTGTAAGTAGCTTGAGACAATAATGTCATAGAGAGTAATGAAGGATGCAGGAGAAAATGTCCATTAGGCTATATGAAGGAGGTGCTCTTGTCTGACTTTTCTGCCAGTCCATGTTTGCATTCTGGTTGTAGAAACCAGCGAGAGTTTCCACATTAGGTACATCTGCCAGCTTCTGGATATTAAACATTCACTAGTGTTTCAGCAGTTGAGTTCAGCAGATTGGCTCTAAGCTGGCTTTGTCCTTCAGTTGTTCTGCTTACTTTCCATTTACCTGCTGTGTGATTTGGGTTGCCCTGAAAAGAAGCACTTGATGCTAGTAGTTTTACATTTTGTTTTAAGGCATGTCTTAATATGTATTTGTGTACTTTTTAACTGTGCATGCTGTGTCTTACCCAGACAAATGAGGGATTAATTGCAGGTTAGTGAGTCTCATGTGGCATAATATTAAATTATGGGTCATTGATGATTTCTGCCTTCATGACGTTTTGATGTTTCAGCAGGATGTCCTGTGCACAGAGCTTGTGAAGGACTCCCTGTATGAAATGACATATTACGGGTTGGACTTACTGATAAGAATGATAGCATTTTACTGTCTTAACGTTGTGCAGGGAAGATGGTTTCATTGCTCATAATGGGCTGCGGTGCACTGTGTCCTAGAGGTAAGGGTGCCCTTCTTGTTGCAGGCAAGCAATGCAACCTGTGAAAAAAATTGCATTTGTTAGGGATGTTGCAAGGTAAATATAAATATGCACATTTCATGGATTATTTGCAACTGTGTGAAATGTTGGTCTGAACTATATTTTTGTTTTGAGAGATTCCTTTGTTTGCTTGATGGTGACTGCTAAGTATAGCAATTAATCTTGCATGAGATGGTATTTTCAATGTAGAGTAGTAGTTACTTTTATACTGCATTATTGTTTACTTTTTCGTTTAAATGCAGTTCTCTGGATCTTAGTCGGGCTTATTAGATGCTGGGAGAAAGAAATCCAGCATTCTTACGATTTGGGTTTTCTTTTTACATTGCTGCTTTAGAAGTCATCATTATTTAATTCAGACGTAAACAACTGATTATTTTTAGGTGTGTTTTGTTCAAGAATCTTTTATTTAACATTGGTTTTGTCTGTTTTTCATGTTCTGCTTGCAAAGTGCAAAGAAACCGCCAGTTTCTGTGACGAGGACAAACTATGAAAGTTTTTGATCGCCATGGGGATGGCGTTTGCAGAAGTTAGAGTACTTTTAAAAATGATGTGATGTGGGTTAAGTAAGTGAAAGTTCTGAAAGTGTCTCCTCTGGTATTAATGTCAGTTATGTTGTAAGCATGTAGGTAGGGATTTTCACCCATCAGATTAATTTTTCCTAGCAAGTCTTTCTGTGCTCTTAAGATTAATTTATAGCTGAAATTGCATCCTTAAGTAGGACGCTAATTAGAGCAAATATGTAAAATATGTTCTACAGTAAGATGAGTGCCTGTGACGAGTAAAGACTAAATTATTCTAAAACTTGAGAATAAGACACTGGTTTTACTTTAGAGAAAAAAAGTATTACATGAACTCTCTCAAAGAAGCCACACTGATTTTTCAGAATAGGTCTGTGATGGTATTTACACAGATGAGGAAGTTTAACCAGGACCACTAGGAAAATTTCCATGCTGTTTTCTGTAAGTGGACTGGGTTTCTAATATCTACCTAAACTACTATTAACAGGTGGTACCCAGTTTTCATGTGTCAGTGCAACATTCCATTAAATTCTGCAGTTCATTGTCATTAATGGTACATGGATCTAAGTTGGGATGCTACCCGTAGCTGTGCATCAAAGATGAATTTTATACCCGCAGAGTCTGATACTTATTAGCTTTGTTTTGCAAAGTGCTTCATTTTTACTTAAAAAAAATATATACATTTTACATGTTTTAAAGACCGCTTTTGTAAAAGTAATGACACTAGGTATAAGTAGTAATGCACAATAAATAAAATTAAGCTATTGGCTTTTTTTCTGAAATAGTTTTGGAGGTTTAAAGTGGCGCAGTTCAGTAGACCTCTTTTTTCATTTAGTCAGCAGTAATCCAGCACTAGCATTTTAAACATGTAAATGCTAGTGCATTTTGATGCAGTTTTTTGTTTTGCTGCTTTATCGTAGTGCATTTTGATGCAGCTTTAATCTCTGCCTTAAGACTTGACTTGCCAGCGCCCAGAAGCACCTACATGCATTCCTATTTGTGAATATCCCACTTAATTCATTTTCTGATACTTGCTTTATAGGTAAGTATTAGGCTAACAGCCCTTGTAGGACCATTTTAAGCTTAGCCAGTTTCCGTTAGTGAGAATCAAACACTGTACCTCTGTAAATGTCCCAGGAAAACTATAGCCTGTTTTGACAGGCAGTGGGTGGAAGATAAGACCACTCCTGGGCAGGGTGTTGCTTCATTACAGGATGTAAACACACGCACAGACACGGACATCCCTATTGTTAATTTAAAGAATCACCAGTTCATCTGTCAGCATAAGAGTAGGATGAGACATGAAACTGGAGAATCCAGCAGAAACTGATACTGACATCTGACATTAGACATGCAGACTGCATAGGAAGCACCCCATTTAGGAATTAAACCGGAGAATCAATCCCTGTGAGAATGCTTGCACTACCATGCCACACAAAGAGCTATTCGGTGAGCATTTATGAAGGATGATCTCTGTGCCCTGTCTTACTGTTAATATTTAAACTGCTTCTGAATAAAAACAGTAAAAATAATTCATCGTTTTTTTTGTGTGTGTGTGTGTGTGTGTGTGTGTGTGTGTGTGTGTGTGTGTGTGTGTGTGTGTGTGTGTGCGCGCCCACACGTGCAGTATTCTACTGTGTGTTTTCAGCACATTATGCCACACAACCATATTTCATACTTTAGGCAATATAATGACGACAGCTGACATAGGAAAGGCTGAATGCAGTAACTTAGACTGGTACTCCAAAAATGTATAGCATTGCTAAACAGGTGAACTATCTGCTCTTAAAGTGGATTTCTAGTGTTTTCAGATCGTACCTTTGCACCATAGCTTATGGTGCAAGGATCGTCAAACAGCACCTTTACCCACTAGGAAACATTTTAATTTTAAATTTCTACAGGCAAAAACACAGTTTCTGTAGACTGATGTGTCTAAGGAAAAACAGTAAACTTACTGTCATGGCATAAGTGAAGAAGAAATGTGTGGACATAACACACATTACATCAAAGTAATATCACACTAGTACATGCTAAATATTTAGTCTGTGGTTTAATAAAAAGTTTAAGATTTTTATTAAAACATGGCTAAAATAGATAAGTGAAAAAAATGCATCTTGGCACTTGAGTCATCAAATGCAATGATGCGTATCTTAACATCGGAAAATCACTTTAAGACACCAAGAAATGTTGACAGACAGTCTAGTCTTTATCCCGATATGAAGAAGAAATGTGCAGCAGTTATTTTTATTTTTTTTTTTTGGGGGGGGGGGGGGGTTGGGATTCTCAGCTTGGTGATGACCAGTATAATTTTTTTCTATTCATTTGTCTTGAGTAATTGAGGAGGGAATGTGGTGTATACTGCCAGTATTTCCTTGTACCTTGTATTTGCAGTACAGTCCTTTCCTTTCTTATGTCTGCATCTTTACTTCACCTTGCTTGAGTGAGCTATGCAGGCCCTTCAAGCAATTTCCTTTTCCCCAAATTCCTGATCTGCTGTTGATTTATTATATGATGAACTCCAGCTCCTGTTAGCAGAATTCTGTCAGGAGTCCCTTTTTAATGGTCATTGGTACATGGAACAAATTTTCCCCCCAACAGCCACCTTAGCCCCTGTGTACAGATTTTTAAAATCTTTTTAGTACCCATTTACCACCCATTATCTCATGTGTCTTGTACTCTTCCTTAGTACTTTCAGAAAGGTGGAGAGAGGTGGGACATCCTGGTAGAGCACAGTCTGATAGCAGGAAATGAAAGACTGGCAGGTTAGGCCGTCAGTCATGAAGTTCCAGTCCAAAATAAGAGAAAAGTTCTCTGAAGACTAGAGAAGTTGCAGAAACACTTTACAAACTACTTAATTATCCTAAAGTGGGCCACAATTGTGCCCTCCACCAGATCATGATGCATAGAAATACATCTTGACCAACACACAACAGGGCCTGACTGGTCTGCACCTCATGCAGACTGACTGAGGTGGTATATGGTAGCTCTGTGTGCAGAGGTAGTAGTTCTTCCATTTGGAAGAGTTCACAAGTGAAACTTTTTCCAGTGTATTCAGTCATTTGTGTGGCTGGTGGCAGAACACCTGAAATTGACGAAATACACTGGAATAGATTTGACCACCAGTGGAGCTGTTTTGCCACCTCTTTGAGACATCTATGGCTTTTGCTAAGATTTGTTTCCTGCACTTTGTCAGGGTCAGCGTCGTCGTGTGTAGAAAAAAAAAAGTGTATATTGTGATATACCTAACTTGTCAGGAATGGTGTTAGTATGTGTACATGGAAAAAAAAAATATCTGTGGACACACAGCATTGGAGGATACCTACACAACTCTTCTGGTTAACAGTAAATAAAAATAAGTAGTCATCTTTTAAAAATAAAGCATAAAATACATCAGAAAATGTTAGCCACCTTAGAGCTTCTGGGGGCCTGGTAGACCCATATTCCTTGACTGTATAAGAGGATTCTGACACAGGCTTAGTAAGGGATCCCCATTGCTATACTCTACCTTGGGTTTCATGCAGTATAAAACTTAGACGTACTCAGAAGGTCACTAAAGCTTGTATGGTGCCTGAAGGCAGTGTGTTGGTTATATCTTTAAATTTCCTTGCAGTCACACCTCTGGGGATTGCATGAAAGTTGATGTTCATCATGTTTCACTGTTGCAGTCATTACACTTGGGTTATCCTGCTGGCAGGCGACCCGCAGTCGGCCCGAGTTCCAAAGTCTTGGTCCGGCGTCGGTTGCTGTTGCCTCTTCCCTGACATCAGTGCACCAGGGTATAAATGTTGCAACTCACGTCTTTTTCTTCAGTCTTTCTTGCCGTGCAGTGCCTGAAGCAAAAGCAGTTCACAAGTGCCGGTCGGCCGACTCCTGAGATTTTCTAAATTGAGTTTCAGAACCAAAGTCTTCAATAAAGCTAAGTACCCCATTGGGGAAACTTTTTCTTGCTCCAGACCGATGTCAGTAAAAGTTAATAATTGT
The DNA here is from genome assembly GCF_019279795.1 of Protopterus annectens. NCBI lineage: Eukaryota > Metazoa > Chordata > Ceratodontiformes > Protopteridae > Protopterus > Protopterus annectens. The sequence continues at coordinate 394,634,211 of NC_056751.1, forward strand.
ATTTCTTGTGGGAAGCAAATACCTCATAAGGACTTTCACTCTTACTGTATTCCTTGCCTAGGCCCTGACCACGACGTTACCAGTTGTCGTTTTTGTGCTAGATTCAATAAACGCACTATTAAACGTCGGTTTGATTTTGCTTTACATTATTTTGGCCGAAGGTTTAATTAAATAACGCCGTCGGAACAATTGATGACCGGAATTTATAAAAAAAACGCAGAGACAAAGAAAAGGACAGGCATCAGAGGTCCAAAACTGACGAAGTCTCTTCAAGGCCAGTCGCCGGTTCTCAGTGAGGCACTTTTGCAGCCCCTGGCACCCGCTACCTCAGAGCCACAGGCCTTAACTGACAGCCACGTGGAGACTCCGAGGCCTGTGGATGCTCAAGGTATTGGGCCTACGGAAACTATTCCCTCAGATGGGTCCGGAGCCGCTGAGCAGGCATTGGCTTCTGAGGGTGTTTTCAGACCTTCACAGCTTACAATTAAGCCCACTACAGCAGCCAAGGCAAAGTCAAAAACACCATTAAAGACAAGAAAACAAGTACAGCATTCTCCAGAACAGTCATCCATGCCAAAGAAACAGATGCTTAAAATGGCCGAAGACCTAATTACTTTAATCAGGGGTTCCCATCCCCCTCCTGTCAAAAGGCCTAGACAAGACACTGACTATGATTCCTCTGACCAGGTTTCCATTTCCTCTGATTCCTCTACTGATCAGGGATATTCTCTCCCTCCCTATGAGGACTCTGATGCAGAAGAGCCTATACCTTCAGCCTCTCCGCCTGAGGATTATTCTTTTGGGGAGACCCTGCACACCATGAGGGAGCATTTCCATTTGGGAGAACCAGGATTATTCAGAATCCAGGAAAAGGCTCAGAGACTTCCTTTTATTGCCTCAGCACAGGCCCCTAGCTATCCCCCTTGTGCTTGATATTGTTGATGATGTTTTCTCTGAATCCAGTCTGTCTCCTGATTCTTTACCCCCTGCACCAGTCAAGCCAGACCGGTATTACAGGGTCCCTGACTCTCATAAATTTCTTTACAAAAACCCCGCTGCAGACCCAGAAACAATATGTCAATGTCCTAAAGGGGTTAAGGCTTCCACTGCTAAAAATTCTGTCCCCTCTGATAGGGATTCCAGAGCTCTGGACAGATGGGGCAAAAAAGTTTACACTTCTGCTACTTTAGCTGTAAGGGCTTTAAATTGCCAGTTTCACATGCTTAAATATCAACAGTACCTCATGTCATTGTTAAAACAGAAAATGGTTACAAATTCAGAAAGTCCTGACAGTAAGGAAATGCAGGATTTTATTGCATGCAGTTGAACAAGTGGGAAAGCATACTCTGCAATGTGGTTTTGATTCATTAGAGGCTTCTTGTAGAGCCGCAGTTACAGGCTCTGTTATTCGAAGGCATGCTTGGTTGAAGGAACAAGGTTTACCTGACCATGTTAAAGTAAAATTATTGGATGCTCCACTACAGCATGATACTTTATTTGGTGTTAAGGCAGAAGAGGTGTTAAAGAAAATGGAGGATAAAGCAAAATCAATGCAGACCGTGAAGGATTTCTTACAGGCTCAAGCACCTAGATTTAGCAGAAACTGGCCTTCAAAAAATTGGTCCTTTCCAGTGTCAGACAGGCCACAAAGAGGCAGATACAGACGCCCAAGAGGCAGATCTCGGCCCCAAGGCTCCTATAGACCTAAACAATGGGGTGCTTCGGCCCCCAAAGGAGGGGAAGACAAATCACAACCTTATAGGAAACAGTCCCAATGACTTCCCTCTACAAATGCCAATCACTTGCCTTTTGGCAGCACCCCTAGGAGGAAAGCTAGCACTTTTCTCAAAAAAATTGGCACATGATCACCCAGGACCAATGGGTGCTGAATATTGTTTCTCAGGGTTACAGGTTCCATTTCCACACGCTTCCAAAATCAAAAGGTATGCCAGGCCTGCCACAAAATCAATGGGCAGAGGCGCAAAAACAGATTACTGCTCTTATGGACATGGGAGCTATTCAAAGAGTTCCACAGCAAGAAAAGGGACAAGGATTAAGACTTTTCTTAGTATCCAGAAAGGACAAAGCCTGGAGACCAATACTGGACCTGACAATCCTAAATACTTTCCTGGATGTTCCAAAATTCAAAATGTTAACACTTCAGCAACTTCTGCCCATGCTGGGCAAGAAGGCTTGGCTAGTTACTTTGGACCTCAAGGAGGCATACCTACATGTCCCAATCAGACAATCATGCAGAAGATACCTCAGATTCATAGCAGGCTCAATGCATTACCAATTCTGTGCACTTCCCTTTGGCTTATCTACTGCACCCAGGGTTTTCACAAAATGCCTGGCACCAGTAATTACATTTTGCAGACAAAAAGGAATTCACATATATCCCTACTTGGACGACTGCCTTATTCAAGCAGAGAGCAAGGACGTTCTTTTAAAGCATCTGGCGTTTGTAAAAAGATTACTAATTTGTCTAGGGTACACAGTAAACAAAAAGAAATTAAAACTAGTGCCCTGTCAAGAGATAATATTCCTGGGTGCAAGCTTAAATACAACTACCGAGATGGCTTATCTCACGCCAGACAAACGAAGGCAACTGACTCATTACTTTCAAATGATGGCGACAAAAACCCAGCTTCCTGCAAGAAAAATTCTGCAGGCCCTGGGCTTCAAGGCATCCTGCATTCTACTAATTCCATATGCAAAACTGCATATGAGGAAACTACAATGGTATCTAAAAAGTGTTTGGACTCAGCATTGTCATAGCCTGGAGACGATCATAACTTTAATCCCCTGCCTACAACAGGAGTTTCGATGGTGGTCTCAGGCCTGTCACCACAACAAGGGACAGCCTTTCACCTTACCCACAGCCAGACAGGCAATAACAACGGATGCACCGGATTATGCCTGGAGGGCACATATGGCAGGAAAATGTATTCAGGGCACGTGGCCCAAGGAACAAATGCATCTTCACATCAATCAAAAAGAGATGCTAGCTGTACAGAATGCCCTGATAGCTTTCAAGGACCTACTACATCCAGGACAACTATTAATAAAGATGGACAATACCACAGATATGTGGTACATAAACAAGCAAGGGGGCACACATTCCTACCCCCTATGCAGGCAAGCCATGACTTTGTGGAACACAGCACTGACCTATCAAGTACATCTGCAGGCACAATTCCTGCCAGGAACAAAAAATACACTGGCAGACTAACTAAGCAGAAATCTCATGGATCCTCATGAAGGGAAACTAAATCCACAGGTGTTCAGCTTGATAACGAGGAAATGGTGACGCCCAGACATAGATCTTTTTGCCTTCCCTCACAATTACCAAATACAGAAATTCTGCACAAGAACTTATCACTCTCAAGCATGGAAAGTGGATGCTGTATCATTCAGCTGGAAAGGCCTGACAGTCTGTGCCTTCCCACCGATGCCTCTTCTTACCAAGGTGCTCCTAAAAGTCAGACAAGAAAGACCCAAAATGATCCTGATTGCCCCAGACTGGCCACGCCAGCACTGGTACCCAATCCTAAAGAGCTTGTCTCAAGGCCCAGCTTTGCCTCTACCTCAAATTCCTCATCTTCTGACACAACAAAACAATCAGATTCTGCACAATCCACTCAGAACCTTAAATCCAGCAGCATGGCAGATAATGTAGCCACTTAGACTGCACCTCTCTCTAAAGCAGTTATGGATGTCATTTTAGAAGCCAGGAGGCCCAGCACTAGGAAATCTTATGCAGAAAAATGGAACAGATTCTATGCTTGGAACCAGGCACAAGGGCTCGAGCCACTTGTCCCTAATACCTCAGATTTTACAGTACCTAACTGAGATGCTGGACCAAAGGCCTATCTTTCTCATCAATTAAAATCCATGCCTCGGCCATTTCAGCTCATTACAATACAGAACCTCCTACTTTTTCACATTCTCTACTACGACAGTACCTCAGAGGGGCAAAAAATATAAGACCCCCAAGGAGAGCACCAGTACCAACTTGGGATCTCAATTTTGTTTTAGAAAAACTCTCACTGCCTCCTTTTGAACCAGCCAGCACAGCTGATCTAAAATTCTTATCATGGAAAACTGCTCTGCTCCTAGCAATAACTTCAGGAAGAAGAGTCTCAGAGTTACAGGCATTAATGGCTGTGGAGCCTTTCATCATTTTTCATCAGGACAGGGTCTCTCTTAGGACAAACCCAACATTCATGCCAAAAGTGGTCTCCAATGTGGCCTTGAACCAAACCATTCATTTACCTACTTTCTACCTAAATCCCCAGAATAAAGGGGAGAGACTACTGCATGCTGTGGATATACACAGATAACTACGATTCTACTTGGACAAAACAAAAGCTTTCAGAAAAACTGAGCAACTGTTTGTAGCCTATGCTGTAGGATCACAAGGGAAGCCTATTACAAAGCAGACAATTTCAAAATGGATAGGCCACTGCATCCGCTTCTGTTATGCACAACATGGCAAATCAGTGCCTAAGGGCATTAGGCCTCATTCTACCAGAGCAGCAGCCACTTCAGCAGCTTTTCTCAGAGGAGTACCAACCAAAGACATTTTAGAAGCTGCAACATGGAGCTCAGTGCACACTTTCACCAAGCACTACCACTTACCTCTCTAATCTAAATCCAGAGCAGGCTTTGCCACTGCAGTTCTGCAGGGCCTGGTAGCCTCTCCAAATCCTATTTGGACCCAGCCACCCGACCTCAGCTTTTGGATTCTACCCAAGTGTAATGACTGCAACAGTGAAACACGATGAACATAGTACAGTTGTGTACCTACCATAAATGTAGATGTTCAAGTGTATTCACTGTTGCAGTCCAGGTTACCCACCATCACCATTTTCATTGCTGGGACTTTTCTGTACTTCTTAACTCTATACAACCTATGTGGTATATTTGCTTGTAGATGAAGGAAATGTTTATAGTAATATATGCATATTTTTTGACATAATTTTATCTTTCCAGCCTTCCTGTCTGGGGACACCTGACATCTTGGGCAAGAAAAACTGAAGAAAATTGCGTCGGTCGCAACTTTTATACCCCTGGCGCACTGACGTCAGGGAAGAGGCGGCAGCAACTGACACCGGACCACGACTTTGGAACTCGGGCCGACTGCGGGTCACCTGCCAGCAGGATAACCCAAGTGTAATGACTGCAACAGTGAATACACTCTAACATCTATATGGTAGGTGCACAACTGTACTTTATAGCTTGTTTTTGAATCAGTGTACTGTCTAAGGTAGCAGTTTGTAGTATGTAATGGTGATCATTGTTTCCTCATAGTCCGGTATCAGACATGTATACAAATAGCTATCTTTTGGGTAGTATACATAGGAGGTGCACAACAGTAACAAGGTAAAATACATTACTGTTCCCTCTTGTTTCGCTTTTGTCCTATTCTGAAATTGAATAGTATACAGACTTCTGACATTTGAGGGTAAGAGTGATGAGGTGCGCTCTATAGATGCATACAACAACAACTTGAAATATCTCACTATGGCCATTGTTCTTTCACTTTCATTCCAGTCCAACATTAGAGAAGTACATAGAAGTTGACTTTTTTTGCGAGGGGGAGGGGCGGTGTATTGAGTCTGGCAGTATTTCCAGATATACTTTAGGTATTCTTGCAAACCTTTGTTTTCTCATTTTATTTGAACTTCTACTTTGTTCAGCTTTGAGAATTATGCCATGAGAAAAATTATTGCTGCATTGAAAGAAAAAATAAGACTGAATTTATTTCCTCTGTCATGATTTTTTTGTTATGGCCATCAATGAATCAAAAAGTTGGAAGAATCTCTAAAATGCACCTTGTAGCATTTAGAACTACATGGCTTATGTGGAGCCTAGTGGCCCCCAGACCCATGACTTCATTTATCTGATTTGTTATTATAACAGATCTGTCTTGGCCAGATAGGCATGTTGAAAGGATGGCTGAAAAAGTTGAAAAGTGAGATAGTGTGAATAAAAAAAAAAAAAAAAAAAAAAAGAAAAAAATAATCTTAATGGTTTGTGGAATCTAGGATAGGAAAAACTAGGAGACACTGCAGGTGGTGCTTTGTGGGACTGGTGGGAAGGGAGGGCTACATGGATTTCACCCAAGACTAGGCCTGCCCTTGCACACAAGTACATCATAAGTTCAGTTCTAGGCAATTCAGGTCCTTAATCTAGCCCTGTCTCTGGGAAAGTGCCTGGAGCTTACAGAAGTAAAACAAAGCTGTAATTGAAGTGAAAATAAAGCTTGGGTGGTATTGAGAAGTACTTGGAACAGAATGGATGAATAGTATGGTCACTGTTGTAAAGAGAAATAGTTTGTATTTGTTTTGATCTACAAGATCAGATTAAAGTGGTTTAAGAGTGTTACTAGTCATTTTCCGTTGTAGAGTGAAGTACCAAGTTGTTTTCAGTACTAGATACAAGTAAGAGTTATATGTTGATAGAGCTAAACGATTAAAGGTCCGATGTGTGTAAGATTAAGACACCATTAGGAAGATAATTATTCTGTGGACATTTGTTTAGCATTTCTTCATCACTTCACAGGTGAGCCAATGACTACATAATGTACTGGTCCACATGAAAATGGTTTGGGTGCTGCTGTCCATCACGTGATATAATGTTATCCTGTGTCAGTATTGTGCAATTTACAACAGTGTCATTCTGCCAGGTGGACACTAGTGGCACTTGCATCAAGTTTGCGGCAGCATATGTCGATGTAAAATATCCCATGACAATTCTCAGAATGTATAGAGGAATGTCCCTGGTGCTGTGGCCAGAATTCCCCTAGACAGTATGAACACCTCCTCTTGCCTCCTTTGAAAAGAATCCTTTTCCCTAGTGGGACTAACCTGATCAAAAAGGGTAAGAAAGTAAATAAACTGTTTCTGTGCTACAGTTGCCTTTGTTCCAAACATTTTTGCTAGATTTAACTGGACATTTTGGTGTGCTTTTTATCGTTGTATCTAGATGCAGTAACTTGCATGGCTTTACTCTTGACAGCTGTAAACGGGGATCTGCTTTTAGTGATACTGTATTTTCATGCTTTTATGCACTCATTAGAATGTGGTTCTTAATTTGCATGCCATTATTTGCTCATTTGCATACCACTTCTTTCCACACTGTTTAGCTCATTGCTGTATTGTGCCCCCAGGTTGTATGAATTGCTTTCTAGCTGCTCAGTTTCCACAATGAAACAAAACGAACAAACCAAACCAAATACACAAAGAAATGGCAGCGTAGAAGCAATCCAAAAGTAATCCAGAATTCCAGAAATCTGATGTGACACCTGGTGTCACAACCGAAAGCGCTAACCTATGTTAATAAACTTGGATTTATTTACACTTGGATTGCTGGAATTCTGGATTACTTTTGGATTGCTTCTACGCTGCCATTTCTTTGTGTATTCAGTTTCCACAATGCTTACTACACTAATTCACAGAGTACTGACTGTTGTCTAAATATCACAAAACAATTGTTTTGTAGTTCACCACAGAGAAGAATCCAATATCAGTCAGACCCCTGCATCCCTGTTGCTGGTTTTATATTGGACCACTTGGGTAAAAACTGAATAGTAGTACAATAATGCTTAGTTTTCTGATAATGCTTAGTATTCTGATATTCCAGTAACATTACATAACCCAGATTACAAAATATTTATGAGAATAATTGCAAAAGACTACAGTGCAAAATGGAGAAAGTATATGACCAAAGTATATTTGTGAGAAAAGGAAAGGGAAGTCGAAAATCATTATGGCTAAAAAGAGAAGTAATCTACATTATAGGTTCATAGGTAGGTACTAGGCCATCAGCTCTGGGGCCTATATAAGCCTAACCCAAAAAGTTCCCTGGCTTTTGCCACCCAAGAAAGTTATTTTCCTGCACCCCTGTCTAGCAGAACCACAGAAGTGATCCCCGGGGTGAATTTCGTATTTCCCATCCAATTGTCGAGATTTTTCTTAGAGGGCTAATGAGGAGCTTTGCTTGACATGAATGGGTAGTCTGTTCCAGAGCATGGGAAGTCTCTGGGACAGGAATCTATCCCTCCAGCATGTTCTGTTTATTGTGGTGGCTAGGTTTAGGTCCCTGAAGTGTGTGGCTCAGACGGATTGGGGTTTCTTTAAGTGTAGCATGTCCAACAGATCTAGGTTTGACATATCTGTGTATGTTAGGCAGAGGTCGCCTATGTAATGAAAAACTTTTATTTTGTTGACCTATGGAAAGATCTTGAATAAGAAAAAAAGCTATATAAAGGAGATGATAAAAACTACAAAAAATAAAATAATGTTACAACTTTTTGTGGAGATTACCCATAAGTGAACTGCTGGTAAAAGCCAGTTTGCAGTATATGAGAAAACAAGACAGAATCTGTAATAAGTGTTGGGAATTAGAAACTGCAGAATGTGCATTTTTAAAATGTGACCGAATTAAGAATTTATGGATAGAAATAGTTAAACATGATATGATTGGAAAGTGTTTAAAATATGAACAGTTAAACATGGACATGATAGAATATGGTTATTATAGAATATGGTTATTATGGAATACAGAGAGAAGAAGAAGTAAAGAAGATGGACAGAATTATTGCCTGGACAATATGGATTAAGAGATTCAATGAAATATAATTGGAAATGGACTTTGGCATAGATATTGGAAAATATACGGTTTTGGTTGTAGGTAAAAGAGTGGGGGATAAGTAAAAATAAGTAAAAAAAAAAAAAAAAACACTCGCAAGGGTAAAGTGCCCCAAATAAAGCACAAGAATATGTCCAATAAAAACTCTGAGGCACACCACGACATAATGTGAAAGCGCTAACTGATTTGAATTTGTTTTTCATGTCAGTTTTTTTTTTATATTAAATGGTTCGCTTTTATAGTCATGGTGTGCTTCAGAGTTTTTTATTGGAAAAGAGTGGTAGATACTTTAAAAATGTAAAAATCAATGTATTGAGGCATGTAAATATTTGTATAGTGTAAATATGTAAATCTGTAATGTGTATACATACATACATATATATATATATATATATATATATATATATCTGTGTGTGTGTGTGTTTACAAATAAAAATAAACCCTAATCATCGTCGCTATGAGTGGGGCTCATTTTGTAGGAGCACTTCTGGTTTCTCTTCCAGGTGTTGAGTCAGCCTTGTGAGGCCGATGGAAAGAGATAATGGAGTGGTGAGAGAAATGGTGGAGAAAGCCAATTTTGAGACTGGAGAATGCATGCACGATTCTGAGGAGATGTTTCAGAGACATTTGTTTGATGGAGATGAGTCAGCAAATAATGGATGTATTACAGTTATCCAGTTGGGAGGGTTGTGGGATTATTTACTTAAAGAAATGGTGATGCAGAGTGAGCCAGAACATGGTCACGTTTTCTGGAAGGACATTATGCAGAAAATATGAAAGGAGAATACAAAGACAATCCTGAAGAATAGTGGTGAGATGGAAAAGAAAGCATATGCAGAGAAAGTAAAATAAGGCAAAAAGGGGATTAGCAGAAAAGAAAAAGGCAGAAGGAAATAAAAGATGAAGTTCGTGATAACGATTTAAAGTAAAGAAAACAAAGAAATGGACAGGTTTGAAGTGTGTGACAATGTGAAGGCCCCTTTTGGTTTAAAAGTACATAAGGGCGTTTTTATTCTGATCAATGACGAGACATTTTGTGACATTATATTTGACATTGTTTTTCAACGGAAATTTTTCTTGGAGAGTATGAAAAAGACTGTAACCCATGGAATCTTTATCTGATAAAAGCATTTAACAGGGAAACAAAAGAAAATTCTTGTACAATATTAAACAGAAGTGGAAAGAAAGAATTTGAAAGGAGATTTAAAAACTTTATATAAAGAAGTACTGGACACTGCAAATGTTTATGATAAAGGGGTTTATGGACTGGCAGATGGGATTATAATATTGTGCTAAAAATAGAAACAGAAAAAGTGATACATATACTAAGCATGATAAATGTGGAGGGGAATAGGCTTCTCATAAAATACTGGACATAACCCAAAACTTTTATTTTTGCGGTAAGTAACTGTTTTGGACATGATGCCGAAATGTGAATTGAAATGTTATAAATGTAACAAAATTGGACATGTATGGATAGATTGTAAAAATAAAAACAGAAGACATTGTAGAATTAGATGAGAAGTAAAACAATAAAGACATAGAAGGCGGCTCTGAAATAAGTGATGACTGTATACATTGAGAGACGAAAGAAAATAATTCTGTAGGTAAAAAGAGAAAATGTAAAGGGACAACTACAAAAGAAAAAAGAAAAGAAATGGATGAAAAGGAACATATATATATATATATATATATATATATATATATATAAAGCTAATGGTTGGGGTTGATATCATGGTTAAGGTGTTTGACTCACAGACGCAAGGTACAATGCATGATTCTCTCCTTTGAGTGAAATTGACTAGGCTTAGAATGGCCCATTAAGGCAGCTAGCCCAGTAATTAGCTATGCACTTATGAAACCATGAATCTAAGGAAAAGGGAAAATGAAAATGTTAGTGTTTTCTGTAAGTATGAATAGTATTAAGAATGGAGTAAGAATAGGGATTTTGGAGTGGTGTAATACATGTGATGTAGATGTAATTATATTAGAAAACAAGATTTTTAACAAATGAAAGATTACAAGCAGAGAAGCCATGGGGAGGAAAGATAATCTGGAATTTGGGACATGACCAGTGTTCTGGAGTAGCCATATTCTGTAGAAATATAGTAATTAGCTGCAACTTTAGCAAAAATGGGAAGATTAACCATTGTGGATTTAAAATGGAAGAACAAGTAATTCTGTAACATTATAGTAATTGTAAAGAAATGGAAAGCTTAATTTGTCATTTTAGACTACGCAGTGATAAATTCGGGTATTATAACAGGAGACTTTAATTGTGATTTAAGAGGCAAGCATAAAAACGAAAATAAGAAAAACACTAGTTATACGATATGGTAAGTTTACATTTTTAGTCAAAAATTCATGTACTTACAAAACGGTATATGTATTACTGAAATAGATTTTATAGTATCAGAAGGTTTCATTATAGGAGGAGGACATAGTTCAGTCAGGATTTTCTGATCATCTTGCAATATGGCTAGAGATAAAGGAAAATAAGGAATATATAAAACCAGGCAAATGAATAAAAAGGATAAACGAGCATGCATTGAATGAAAAAGGAAAGAGATTAGTAATGCAGTTATAAAGATTATATTATTATTATTATTATGAGAATGGTTTGAATGGTGGATGATATTGAAGGAAAAATGTAAAAACTGCTTTTTACAGTGGCAATATGGTCTAAGAAAGATAGAGAAAGAAAACTATAAAAGAACATGATGCATTGGAAGATGTAGAATGAGTCTGTCAAATCAAATGGCCACATTGTCAAACGTTATCTATTTGATGATGCAATCCATCGAAACCCCACCCCTCACCCCCCTAATTATATATACCAGCTCTGAGATTGCTCTGCAGTGGGGAAAAGTGCAAATTTCCTGACCCCTACAGTAGCGCAATCTCAATCAGAATGTTCAGCAGCTTACATTGTCGATGAGGTGATACATTCAACAGTCTGGCCGTTCAGTACTTTGACATAGACCTGATGAAGAACATAGTGATTGAAAGTACTCTTACAAAGAAAGAATTATATGAAAGACCTCAAGAAAAAGTACAAGAATTTTTATTAAGCAAAGACACATTTTTTTACAAGAAAAAAGGAGAACTATTGAGTTACTTAAGCAGATTAGTAAAGGAAGATGGTAGTGTAATAAGAGAAATAAAAATTATAAAATGAGAAATAACTCTGGATATTTATTTGAGCTAGATAACTAAACACCCCGTAACAGTCTTAGACTCTCGTATCAAAAACTTAATTCATTGTATTAACCCTATCATGTTGCCTCTCAATTATGTAAATATTTGACTCTGTGTACTTAGTTTGTCTATATTTTGTAAATATTTGACTCTTGTGTATTAGTGTTTCAAATGTAATCTTGTATTTACTGTTACAAATGTAAATTCTCTATGTATTACAATATGAAATGTTATCTATACCTATAGCTTTTCTCATCAGGCCTCTGCTGAAAATGGGTACATACCCAGATAGACCATCCCGGTAAACAAATGTCAAATAAAACAAATAAAGCATTATACAAGTATATTTAGATTTGGCTGCAAGACCAGATGGAATAGGGTATGAAATGTATAACAATTTAGGGGAGTGGCAAAAAAAAAATGATTTTGAATATATGGTTAAATGATGGTTTTATGTTTAACAAATTATGTATTGGAATACTTAAGTTCATATGGAAGAAGGAAGGTAGAAAATAATTAAAAAAAACTGGAGACCAATAATATTGTTAAGATACTTTAAGTATGAATGTATACATGAAAATATTAGAGGAGACTGTATTGTGTTCTGGGTGCTTAAATTTTTCATCATCTGAGCAGGCATATGAAACTTTCTTAAAAGTACTTCTACAAACCTTTTATATAGTTTTTGTATACTGCTCTCCAGGTATGGTATGGAAAGTAGTTTCCGTTAGCACTATGTGAAGAATCTGTGTAAAAAGGGTGAAATATTACTTATTGGGAATTTTAACAACCCCAGAATTGATTGGAATATACTGGGGATTTTAACTACCTTGGAACTGATTGGAATATCCTAAGTGGCACATCATATCTTGACAGGAAGTTTTGCATTTTCATGGGATGGCTCAACAAGTTTAATACTAGAGGAAAATAGCACACTGGATCTTATTATCATTAATGTACCCATAGAGGTAGCTTCTTTAAAGATGCTTTCTCCTCTGGGTACATCTGGTCACTGTTCTGTATCTTTTATATTGTACACAGTGACCCATTCCATATTACAATCACTGAAATAAGAATGTGATAAAGGTGCCTTACAAAATTTACTGTTGCAGTTAATGAAGACTGATTGGTCATCCCAGGTGCAGAATTTAGACAGTTGCTAGGGATATCAAATTATTGAATATCTTCAGGCTTGTGTTTATTCCTTTGTGAGAAGAGAGAATAACAAGTCATGGTTTGCTTATTGGCGGCATAAGTCCTTAATAAAACAATTTAAGAAATAAAGACGTTACAAAACATTTAAGAACTTTCCAACTGAGCTCAATATGAAGATACTTGACAAGAATAGCAGGATTTTAAAATATAAAATTAAGGATGTCAGGGCTTGTTATGAAAGTAAGTTGTTATGCAGTTGCAATAACAAGAAAGAATTTTATAAATATATAAAAAAAGTGACAATTAGAGAGACAGTTCAGTATTTACACTAATAATTTATAATTAAGCCACTAGAGATGTTACTAGGCTAGCTAATGAATTTAATGGTTTTACATTAACACTAGCTTGACTACTATGGATGGTGGGCAGTGCTATTTAGTGATAGGTTCTTGTACAAATGTGTATCTGAATTAGTCATACTAGCTGCCTTTTCAAAGTTAAAAGATACAACATCCATGTACCTACCATGAAGAGTGTACTTACACCTAGATTAACTTTAATATTTAATAAACTATTGAAAAAGGTTAAGGTCCCTGAATCGTGGAAACTATCATTTGTATCTCCTATTTATAGGCAAGGAAAGAGAGACCAGTTGGTAAACTACAGGCCAGTTAGTTTGACTTCATAATTGGAAAGTGTTTTGAGAGATGCTTTTTGGACCTTATGACTAATTCTGAAAATAGTATAGATACACATATTGATCAGCATGGTTTCAGTAAAGAAAGGTCAGCACTGAGCAATGTAGTTAATTTATCTGATTGTATAAGAGTAGCTGTTTCAGCAGGGTTTGTCTCGCAATTTTTTTGGACCTATATAGCCTACCACATGTGGTTATTATGAAGTGTTTGTGATTACAGAATAAACAATTTACATTATAAGGTGGATTGGAAACTGGTGGCTAAGTAGAAAACAGTGTGTTAATATTCCAAGTGTTCACGCTGATAGTCTAAATGTAAAGGCTAGCGTTACTCAGGATCTGTGTTAGGCCTTGCCTCATTCAGTTTGGTGTTATCAGCATTTCCTAAGAACAAAAAATACTGCATATCCATGTGTTCCTCTCCTGGAATATAATAAATCCTGTGCCTATACAAGAGGACGGCTGAGAAGGCTAGCAGAAGTTCTGAGGAAATTTACAAATATATATATGTATATATATATATATGAAGAACGTGGGATATGGATCATAATGTGAGTCTGTTATAGGTATATTCAGGCTAAGTTAATCTTGCATACAAAATTGTTTATGATCCAATTTTGCAAATCGTGTTCAAGTTAAAAATTGATACCCAAGTCAAAACACACAGGCATAACAATATGTAGTTTTTAATGAAAATGGGTAATTCTCTGATGGTGTCTCAGTATGTTTCTGTTAGAATTACAAAACGTTGGAATGATATCTCATTTAATGTTAACCTAAGAACCTGGAAACTTTTACGAAAAATTTAAATACATGGGCTGGTAGAAAGGTATAAATGTCATACTCAGAAATCATCATTTCTGGATGGCCAGTCTGCCTAAAATGCTGTTTATGAACTTGTAAATAATAATGATTGTAAGATCTTTACGTAAATAATACAAAATAGATTTGAAATTAAAAATGGCAAATATTATGGAAGGCAGAATAATTAATGATAGAGAAATTGTGGATGATCACAAACCCGTATTAAACCATAAAAATACTTTATTGGTTAAGTGCTTTCATTCTTATTAGAAGAACTTCTGATGAAGATATTTTAGTAAGAACGAAAGAGCTTAACCAATAATTCTTTTACAGTTGTGTACGAGTTTGGATCAGTGGATGTTTCTAGTCAATGGGTTGTTCTTAGTTCGTTTAATTCTGTGTTCATTTTCATGTAAATTATGGATGATATGAGTAGAAAAGAAGTGAAACTCCTAGTAAGAGACCTTAAGGCATTTGATACAATTGGACATAAAATAGTATGGGGTATAACGAAATAATATAATACAAGTGAAAATTTTGGAAACTGTTCGAGTATAGCAATAATAAGTAAACAAAATAGTTGTAAAATTTAATTCTATAAAAGTAAGATGCAAATGGTGTAATCAGAAATTAGAATGTCAAGTTTTCTTTTTGTTTATGGTGACTGGTAAAAGATAAATTACTAGTAAAAAGAAATATGCCATATAAAAAGAAAAGTGATAGAGGATGTTTACATTGTCAAGAAGAAGAAACTATTGAACAGATGCTTTTTAAATGTAAAAGAGTAAAAAAAGTTGAGGAAAACCATGTATAGAAGATTTTTTTTGAAGATATTAAAATGTGGATAAAATAAACGTGATTAAATATTGTGAAATTAAAACTGGATAAAATAATCATGGATGTGATTAAACATGATGAAATGAAGAATATGTTAAAAGAATTGATAATGTATTTTATGTCATATGGGGGTATACGGAATGAAGGAATAAATGAAATTATGTTTAATGGTAAATGGAATTTAGCAACAGTATTAAGTAAAATCAGATGGTGGTTATGGAAAAAGGAATTGGAGTCTATAAATATTTTGTATGTCTGTATATTTGTACATTTGTAAGTATTTGTAAATGTATAAACAAGTTACAAATAAGAGTTATTTTTTGTATATAAATGAAGGAACCTTGCTCTTTTTGACAGATGCTGTGGGTTCTTTTACATCCACCTGAGCTACCAGCAACTTAAGCAGGTGAGACCTCAGTAAGGAAATCACCCACTAATAAGTCAAATATGTCTTTTAATTAATCCCAGTATGCAATACTTCCTTCCCCAAATTAATCTGATGTCAATTCCTGGGTCTCTTTTTGTTGTCTTCCACTTTTGCACTACTCTCCCATGATTTTTCTATATTGGGACAGTGTCCGTCAGCATCGGTTTAACCTACCACTGTTTGCTTCCCTGGTATTCAGCCTGACACTGCAATTTTGTGTGTGTATGTTTGTGTGTATAATTCAACACATTTCCCTTCTTCCTCTTTTTCAAACTGCTCCACTGTGTTAACCTATTGATATCTAACACCCCCCCCCCCCGGATAACACACTTTCCAGTTGGCTACATATTACTGTTGTTGTGCTACGTACATTAATCTGCTTTGAGTTGCCTTAAAGGATCCCTGTAGAAAAGGAAATCATAACCTCCCTGTTGCTCGTCTAGTCAGGATAAAATAGACAAGTCTTTGGGGGTTCTATTCAAGCAGCTTTATTACGTACAAACACATCTGGATTAAGGCGTTATAACTTTAACTTAGATAAACGTATAAACAAACTAGCTATTACACTCATACATGCTCACTGTCTGGCTACACACTCAAAATGGCACTGAAGCTATCACATGATGGCTATTTATATGCACGTGCCGATTTTGAAATGCTTAACATACACACATTATTCTACTTCCTCCATCTTTGAGAAATAAGTCATGCAATGTTGCCGACATTAATTGACTTGCAATCAATACAAATAATTCTTTGTCATGTAGTTATAGAGAACTAAGTACATACAAACAATTCTGTCCAGGTTACTGTGTATTTCACACTAGGTCTGGAGATGCAACCAAATCCTGTGACATAGAAATTAGAATTGGGTCTAGCAACTGGGACTGTCCCAGCTGAATGTTCAACCCTAGGGACATCAGGAACATAATCAGGATTGGAAGTAGAAGTTAAGACATGTTCTGCAACAGGAACATTGCCTGAATTGCTCTGAGATCTAGACTCTGTATCACAGGACAATGCTGCAATATCGATTCTGGTACAGAAAGAATATGGCTGCAATTTCTTCTGTACTCCACACCCTCCTATTCTATAAAGCAGGATCTCTGCTTGGTACATATACCTGTTAACTTGACCAGTTTGGTCGAAACCTTTCATTGTTTGTATCCTCACTGTCTCTCCTCCATTCAATGGACAAAGAAATCTGCTTGATTTGGCATAACTGGACTGCTGGAAAGAATGCTTTCTGAATAATTGGGTTCTGGTTGTCCTGTTAGCTTTAGGCCTCAACAAACTGGAACTAATAGGCAGTGTTGTTCTGGTTTGCCTAGACAGAAGTCTCTGAGCAGGCGAACCAAGTATATCGTCACAGGGTATGTTTCTGAGATTAAATAGATTCAAAAAGACATCGGTATTATCATGCTTTGATCTCTCACGTAATTGCTTTGCACTTTGTACTGGACGTTCAGCTAGTCCATTCAACTGTGGATATTCTGGACTACTAGTAACATGTACAAAGTCCCAATCTTTTGCAAATTTCTGAAACAACTGACTAGTAAATTGAGTGCCATTGTCTGAAATAATTTTGTGTGGACTACCGTGGACTGAGAAATGATGTTTCAACTTGGTGAAAACAGTAGTGGACATTAGGTTAGATAGTAAATCAATCTCTAACCAATCTCTAACCATTTTGAATAAGAGTCTTCCAACACTAAGTAATGCTGATTGTTCCACTCAAATATGTCAGTGACAGCTGTTGACCAAGGTAGTTCAAGAACCTGACTTAGCTGAAGTGGTTCTTTTTGCAAATGTGGTTCAGTACTATTGCATACTGAACAAGAAAAGTACTTTAGCAATGTATTTTACTAGAGACTGCCAAAATACTAGTTACCTTTTTTTTGGTAGATTCGTAACCTGGGTGACCACGATACAAAATCTGGATATGTTCATGTTGTAAGGAAGCAGGAACAACTATTTTAGAACATTTGAAAATAATGCCTTCTTCCATCAGCATTTCATCTCTGTAAGGAAAATAAGTTTGCACTTCATGTGGTAGATTAGATTGCTTTGACAGTCATCCAACATTAATGCAGTGATTGGGCTTTTGCAAAATTGGATCTGTCTTTGTATGATTTCTCAGCTCATCAAGTCTCGTGGTAGAAAAATTATGCATTTCCAAGATGTCAAAGTCAAAATTCTCTGCATGAAGCTGTTCTGTTGTATTTCTGGGCAATCTGGATAAGGTATCAGCCAGATAAAGAAGTTTGCCTTTTGTATAGACCATTTTGAAATTGTGCTTCTGTAATTTAAGCATAATTCTTTGTAATTTCGCAGGAGCTGAATGCATAGGCTTCTTTAGAATAGTAACTAGAGGTTGGTGATCAGTTTCAATCTGAATAGCTTGACCATAGATATAATCGTGAAACTTTGACCATGCAAATACTATTGCCAAAAGTTCTTTCTCAATTTGAGCATATTACGTTTCAGTTTGGGTAAGAGTTCTGAATGCATAGGCAACTGGCCTACCTTCTTGAAGAATTACTGTGCCAAGACCAAATTTTGAAGCATCACAGGAAAGAGTTACTGGTTTATTGACGTCATAGTATCTTAATGTAGGTGGGGTGGCAATTTTCTGCTTAAGGTCTTCAAATGCCTTCTGATGCTGCTCCAACCAAGACCTTTTAACAATTTTGCACGTTAGCTCTCTCAACGGTGCTGTCAGCTCACTGAAGTTTGGTATAAACTTGCCTAAATAATTGACAATACCAAGGAAACGTTGTAGAGCTTGAACATTATCAGATGCTGGCATCTTAAGAATGGCTGCTTGCTTGGGTGGGTCTGGTCTCAAGCCAGTGCTGGTAAATAAATTACCTACATATGTAACTTCTGGTAGCCTGAATTTGCACTTCAGAGGATTGAGCTTTAAGTTCACTTCACATGCTCTGTCTAGAACTTTCTTAAGGTTTCTGTCATGCTCTGCTTCACCATTGCCTCCAACCAGTAAATCATCTACTGTTATGGCACAAGGATAACCTGAAAAAATTTGCTCCAGTGCACGCTGGAAGACTTTACTTGCAGAATTTATACCAAATGGCTTCCTGAGGAATCTATATCTGACAAATGGGGTACTGAAAGTAGTCAGTGATTTGCGATGAAGCATCACTTGTCTAAATGAACTTTTTGCTTCTAAAACAGAAAAAACAGTGGCTTTTGCAATTAGGGCTGCGACTTCCTTGACTGTACGCATTGGATGATGCGGTCTCTTTATTGCTTTGTTCAAATCTCTTGGGTCAATACCTATTTTGATTTCATCTGAGCCTTTTTTGTGGGCTGCCACCATAGACCACACCCATTCACTTGGTTCTGTAACTAGACAAATTACACCTTGCTGCACCATTTTATCCCACTGAGTTTTGACTTTATCCTGCATAGCTATTGGAACTTTACTTGTTGGCCTGACTACCGGACTGAATGCTGGGTCTAACTTCATGGAATACACAACTGGAAGTTTGCCCAACTTGTCATCGAAAACATCAGCATACTCTGAGAAAATGGCTTCAGTAAAATTGGCGCTACAATGTGTGCTTATATGATGACGATCTTTCATAAAAGAAAGCAAATGAATTAAACTGTCTTTGAGACCCACTAATGACTGCACAGGTCTTTGGACTATGTAGAATAACAAGCTGCAACAATTTCTAGGCAAATAACGTGAAAGCACTACTGAGCATTCTGTTTGTATTTCTTCACCGCCATAAGCAACAAGTTTCGCAGAACTAGCCACATTGAGTTGTTCACCAGTTCTAACCTTAGCAAATGTGTCTGCTGACATAACATTATATTTGGAGCCAGTGTCCACTTTAAGCCGTTTGGTTTTACCATTGATCTGGACAGTACAAAACACTTCATTCTTTGCCAACAAATTTACTGCGTCACCCTTTGCACCAATTACTGATGCACCGTGTATGTAGAAAGTAGAATTGCAGCTCTCTACATGATCAACTTGCTTTTTTGAGTGACCCTTCTTTATAACTGTGCAAAGCTTACTTGTTTTGCAAAACTTTTGAAAATGGTTCCATTTTTTGCACTTGTGGCATTGCTGACCAAATGCTAAGCATTTTTTTTTCTTTTAGGCTTCTGCTTGGCACCACAATAGTGATAGTTAACAATAAAGCTGGATTTGGGTTTTGCTAACTGACCCTTGTACTGCACTGAGCATGTCCTTTTCTTAGAACTTGCTCAAAACTACGGGGCTTCCCAGGAAAACCTGCAGGTGTTGCAGGTGCCATGTGCTTAGGTCTGCCTGTACCAGCCATGTATTGCATGCTGTCTACATTTGCTCTGGAACTTGCTGAAACCATGCTCTTATCACTTGCAAGCATAGTTGTGTGCATTTCTGTAACTTCATGGATTTGCCAAATCTCAAAAGCTTTGCTCCGCATTAAATCACTGTCACGAAGCAAAATCTTTATCTCTGCAGCACTATTAATACCACACACAAGCCTGTCCTTCATCATCTCATCTTTTAAGTCACCAAACTGACGCATTTTAGTTTTATTTCTCAAGTCCTTTATATATAACCTGTGAAAATTTCCCCTGGTTTTTGATCCCTTCTGTAAAACAAATGCCTCTATAATGTAATATTTGTCTGGGGTTGCACATTTCCCTGAACTTGCTCTTCAAACACTTGGGGTCTTCCCTTGATTCAGCCTGTACAACAATGACTGTTTTCACCATCTCCCTCATGTACTGCTGGTGCATACACAAATGAATGCTCTTTTTCAGTGGCCTCTGACCCAGCTAGGTTTAGCAAAATGAATGCCCTGATGCAAGCATCTTTTTCAGAATAAGCTGCTTGTATAAAAATATCATATTCTGGCTAAAATATTCCCCACTTCTTTTCAGTATTCATTTCAAACACGAATGGTGAGGGTTTTCAAAATCCATCTGCCGTATTAACATATACCAATGAAGGCTTTTGCAAATATGCATGAACATACATGCATGTACGTATGACAGTATTTGTAAGTATGCCCAATAGCACAACAAGCCTCTGAATAACTGAACTTTGCGAAACAAGTCTCTTGGGCACTGTAATACTCTTGAAATCACTGTACTGTAAGAAATCACCACTTATCAGTGTAAGAAACATTTCAAAATAACTGCACTGTGCAAATGAATTGGGCAGAAGAAGCTTGGAGTAAGAAACATTTCAAAGTAAATGCACTTTACAAGTAACCAGTACATAGCACACTGAAACTTCCCCAAAATGGCTGCACTTTGCTAAATAACTCTTTACAGTGCATGAAACACTCTGTAATGGAGACACACTGCGAATAGACACACCTAGCACAAGAAACTTTTTGAAATGGTTGTATTTTGATGATATTTTACGAAATAGTTGCACTTTGCACACAAAACACTCTTCGGAATAAATGCACAATAATAAGCACATACTTTGAGATGCTTCAAATAACTCTAGTTATTCCCTGAACACAATGCAAAGTAGTAGTTATGCCAAAACACAGTACTTTGCCAAAAAAAATGCAGTCACCTTGCTTTATTTATGCATAATTGCCATTTTTGCCCTTTATTATATTCATTTTGTTTTACTCCTTTTTCATGCCCATTGTACCTTTCTTGTGCTCGTTTTACTCTAAATATGCTTGTTTTGCAATTCCGAGCCCCTTGTGTGCTTTTCTGATTATCGTTTTATCAAATATCTCAATTGTAAACATTTTGTTTAATTAATAAACTTTTTTTGCCTCTCGCTTGTTTAATAATGCAGTTTGTGCCCTTGTAATGCTCTGTTTTGTCATTTTTTTTATAAAATAGTGTTTGTGCACATTTTCATTACCTTTGGTTCATTTCTGTCCCTTTTCTGTGCTCATTTCTCTTAATTTACCTTCACTGTTAACTCTGCACCTGTTAGCTCTGAAAAGCAGTCTCAGAATCCCGGTTCTGACACCATGTCGCTTGTCTACTCAGTATAAAATAGACAAGTCTTTGTGGGTTTTGTTCAAGCAGCTTTATTGCATGCAAACACATCCGGATTGAGGCTTAATAACTTTAACTTGGATAACAAATTAGCTATTGCACTCATACATGCTCACTCTCTGGCTGCACTCTCAAAATGGCGCTGAATTTAGCATGAGCCAGCTGTTTATATGCATGTCCTGACCTTGAAATGCTTTTTAAGGTACAACATACACACACTATTCTACACTCCCTAACTCTTAGGTAGAACCACTTTCTTTCATTTAACACTGGCTGTTTTACCTTGGTATATAAGCTCTTTAATATCTCTTTTTTTTGTTTAGGACAGACCAAATTCATTCAATTAGTGCCATAGCTCATTAACACACCTCTTGCAGCCTATACATATCTTGCATTTCAGAGCTGCTTCTTCTTTCGGCTGCTCCGGTTAGGGGTCGCCACAGCAGATCAACTGCTTCCATTTCTTCTTGTCCTCAGCATCTTGCTCTGTCACACCAACCACCTGCATGTCCTCTCTCACCACATCTATAAACCTTATCTTGGGCCTTCCTCTTTTCCTGTTACCTGGCAGCTTCATCCTTAGCATCTTTTTCCCAATATACTCTGCATCCTTCCACAGCACATGTCCAAACCAACGTAATCTTACCTCTCTGGCTTTGTCTCCAAACCTTCCAACCTGGGCTGACCCTCTAATATACTTATTTCTAATCCTGTCCATCCTCGTCACACCCAGTGCAAATCTTAACATCTTCAACTCTGCCACGTCAAGCTCTGACTCCTGCCTTTTTGTCAGTGCCACTGTCTCCAACCCATATAACATAGCTGGTCTCACTACCCTCTTGTAGATCTTCCCTTTCACTCTCACTGGTACTCGTCTGTCACAAATCATTCCTGACACTGTTCTCCACCCAACCCAGCCACTGTGGATGCACAAGCCAGTGCATTTCTTTGTGCTGGTCCCAAGCCTGGATAAATGGGGCGGGTTGCGTCAGGAAGGGCATCCAACTTAAAATTTTGCCAAATCATACACGCAGACAACTTGCATTTCAGAGCATTTTCTGAAAAATAAACTTAAAAAGCGTAAGATAAACAAATGTAAATATTTTGTGAACAATAAAAGCTATTAAAACTGTACACATTGCAGTGTTTTCAGTAGAGTATTTTCAAATTGATAATAGCACATTCACAGTCTTTTCTATAAATGTTCTAATATATTATAATGCAAACAAACCCCAATTTTTTTTTTCAAAACTTTCACAAACCAATTTTCATAACCTGAAAACTGTACAACCTAGATATATATTGTCAGAATATCTGTTAACCAGACAAAAGCTTTCATGACAACAAATTCCTGTATAACTCCATGTTTGTTGAGATATTTACAGAGTTATAAAAACATATGTTTAATTGCATAATTAACCATACAAATAACACTGCATAACTCTCAAGATGTTGAACTTGCGTTTCAAATATCAAAACACCGTTTTCTTTGACAACATATAACGTTTAAATAAATGTCATACAACAATGTGTAAGTAAGTAGCTTGATTTTTGAAGTATTAAGTACATAGGGAAATATTGTTTATTTTCATAATTACATGCAAACAACTAGCAACTGTTTCAGTATAGTGTGATGTAAACCAGGATTTCAATGATTTGCCCAGTCTCCCACATTGGTATCTCACACCAAAAAGGTCAATAAAGTGTAGGTCTTTCAATTATGAAAATATGAGCTTAAATATGAAAATATGAGTAGTAAGTGACAAAAGGGTTAATTTCTCCAATGCAGGACATCCTAGATTACCAGTCTTAGTATCATTTTGTTAATAACTCTCTGCACTTTCTATTATTGCCTATATTATTGGCTGATAAATCACTTAAAGAAGACAAACCCAAAACAGTTCTGGTTGTCATAAGGTTATGTGTAAACTGGAAATATACAAAAAAAGGAGTTGTAGGGTTGAGCGAGTTAAAAAGGCCTATCCCACATACAGAGTTAAAGGCACTACAAACATTTTGTTTGCTTGGATCTTATTGTCTGTTTTCACAAGTTTCCAAGAACATTGTTTATATTTTTCTATTTAGTTTCCTCCCATGTTTCTTTTGCTGCCTGTGTCACATAGCTGTTCATCTGTACTGCAGATATCTCATCCTGGCATTGCCTCACAGATACAGATATGCCTGCACTAAGTCATGCATGGTTGAATAATTCATGGCTATGGCCCTACATTTACTCTCAGTAATTCTCTATCTTGACACAAGCTGAAAGGTCTTAAGCACTTCTAGCAACCAAATAAATCCTTGTCAGGATTAGGTAGATATATTAACATGTCTGCAGATAGTGCTGATTATTTCTTGTTGATCATACCAGTCATATCCTTCAAGTGCCTGGTTTTATCAGCTAGGGGCTTCTTGTATATTGCAGTACAAAACTGGAGAATGCCATCAGTCCTTTGGTGTCCCCCTTTTATAAAGCAAAGGTGTCTGACATTATGTCCCCCCAATGTGACTGTTGAACTGTCATAGAGGCTCATCATTGTTTTGATGAGGTTTTCTGAAAAGCCTAATTTCAGCAAAGAACTTTTCAAATAATCCAGTCACACCCTATCAAAGGCATTTTCTGTGTTGAAACACATTAACAACAATGGATTCCTTCTAGATGCAACATCCTGGTGGAATCATCATGGTTCTGACTATATTGTCAAATGTTTAGATCCCTTGTAAAGCCACACTGGTCCAGTTCTTTCAGTCTTGGCAGAATCTTTGACATCCTATTTGCAGTAATACTCATGAATGTTATGTAGTTGTGATTTAAGATTGAAATACATCTGTATAATGCTGGCTTTGATGCGGATTTCCCTTCTTTGACATTTATTGCCAGTACTGCTCCCTTCCTTGATTCTGGGATCTGAACCCCCCCACCCATCACTTGATTAAACAGCTTATGCTACACCCTGATACGTTTCTTGCCTCCAGGGTTCCATACTTGTAATAGAATTTTGTTTTTGCCACATGACTTCACATTTTGATGCTTCTGTATTTCTGCTGTCACCTCCTGGCTATTTGAGGGTGTTCATTATGTTTTTACCTCTTCTATCAGTTTAGGCAAACAAATATCTTCCATAAACTCACAGATTATTAAACTAGTATCCATTCTGCTATTTTCTGCTGTGTGTAGATGTTCATAGCACTGTTTCAATGTGTCTCATATTCTCCTAAGGTTTCTACTTCTTTGTTTTGTAGTCTTTAGTTTTGTTACTGCTTTTTTTCTATATTTTTTTGCTTTAGTTATTGCGCCAAGTATTTATGTGCCTTAGCTGAATTCTCAAACTGTATATTGACTGCTCTTTTTGTGAATTTGCTGCCAGACCCACAGTTTGAAATGTCAGGAGTACATATTCAAGTTGGAAATTTTTGAGGGACTGCAGGATAAAGCCAGTAAGACAGCCCTCCTGAATTGGGGCCAAACTGTTTTTCCCTTGGGGATACAAGACTTGAATTATGGGTATGATGCTGGGCATGTAGCTTCCAGTACTGCAGCTATGGGGTCTGTGTTAAGGACACATTCCTGCTTAAGGGCTCAGTCACTGTTTAAGGATGTAAAAGTGTAACTTTTTGATGCCCCATTGCACAGGGTACTGCTATTTGGACCCAGAATATTAGTGTATTCAGAAAGCTGGAGAATAAGCAGAAGACTGTAAGCGACTGCTGTTTAGACCCAAAGTGTACGGTGTGCTCTGAAGTCTTCCCATTACCCTCCAGTTTTCTGACTGTCATTCACATGTTTCACCCCGCCCCCAAATGTAACTAGACTTGTCTATCTAAACAAGGTCTGAAGGCAGGGCATTTCAGCTATGAATGTATCTGGCTGGAAGTCAGACCTTAGCCTGTGGCAGAATTCCTTATAGTGATGGGCTGCAATAGGGACCACACTAGAATGCCCAAAGTTATGGTAAGTTGGCAACATAACTGTTTTCTTTTTCTTTTCTTCTGGGGCCATCACAACCTGGATCACAAATTTGAAAGCGTTACTGGACTTGCTTCCTAGTTGGACATCTCGGTTCACCAGAAAGGAGAACTGCCGGCTGTTGTAATCTTTTTAGAAATCTTTGGCACACTGTCTGCCACCTAATCTCAGCCACTTGAGCATCTACCTTTCCTAATTAGGGTAAGTGATTCTAAGTCTTCATGTGATCTGTGAAATATCTGTTCTAAAGGTTCCATTTACATTCATCTGAGGATGTTATTGTTCAGATACAAAATTAATTTCATTGTGTCTGTATTTTTACCTAAAGTTAGACAAGCCTGAAATTTTTGAAGAAAACCTGAGCCCAGGATCTAGCTTGGCACTTAGACCCCACTAAAAGCTTTGCCACAGCAAACAATTGGAGCAGTAGCTCAGTTAAAAGTGATTGTCTGGAAGTCCAGAGGAGATTTATATTTTTTGTGTATACTTACAGTTACAGCCAAACACGTTTGACATTGACAGTAGTTACTCAGATGAATGGATACTGACAGTATGTTGAACCCAGTTCCTAATAGTTTGCACCAATCCACCCTCTTTACCATGCCCAAGCTACAGGTCTGCTGACATTAAAAAATAGAAAAGAATTGTAATAAGCACCACTCTGTATGCAGGAAAAGGAATGTTGCCTTCTCTAGTGAGAAACATGTCCCCATCCCCCTTCTAGTACACATTAATTTTACCAAACCTTGCAAGAAATGGTCGGTCTACTTCAAAGTAAAAACTATATACACCACTATCTTGGAACAACAAAAACTTTCTGAAGTGCTGGATTTTGTTAGCTTTATGTAAGAAGCCATATTTCAATGGCCACGGTGGTGCAGAGGTTAGCGTTGCCACCTCACAGCAAGAGGTTCACCTGTTCGATTGTTGGCTGGAGCACCTTCTGTGTAGTGTCTGCACGTCCTCCCTGCGGTTGAGTGACTGTAAAGACATGCAGGTAGGTGCGTGCGTGAATGGGTGTACCTTCTTTGCAGGCTGGCCATTGAGCTGGCAACTCGGCACTGTAAAAATCCACTGCCAGTCATTAGCGGTTTGGAGTTCTGCTTTGGTAACCCCTAACTGTGAAAAGCCAAATGACATTACTATGTAAGAAGCCATATTTCAGTTCCTTAGTATAGCCCACAGCAATAGTAGAAAAGTCGGTGTTCTTAGTAACTTATTCTGGTACAAAATTTACATACTATCGTAGTGGATTGTGCCTGTTCTGTAAAGGTGCACCGCCTCTTACTATAAAGTTATTACAGAATATAATAATAATGGCAACTTTGCACTTTGATAGATACTGTCCCTCCAAAAAACCATATCAACCATAACTGCCCTCTGTTCATGTATAGCATGCCCATTAAAAAAATGGTAGCCCATTCTGTACACTTATTTTTCTGAACAAAGAATGAAATATCTAAGAAATACGGTAACATTTTGCTAAACCTATGAACACGTGCACTTCAACAAGCCATAGCACTTTTGCTAGTAGTGATCATCTGATAACCTTGTGCTTTCATGTACAAGATGCCTCCACAGCCCTACCCCGAAAAGGTAGCCACTTTCTGCTTGATGGTGATGAAAGCAAAAGATACTAAGGGAAGACTGCTATAGTAATATACTATTTACAACATTTTGCTGTTGGACACATGTGCTTGCCTCAAAACATACACTTAAGTACACTAGGAGTCTTTTTTTTTTTTTTTTTCCTCCCATATTACAGCTCCACTTCCCCCGAACAGTCTGTTTCAGTGCACGTTAAGGCATGATATCAGTAATAAATTTGTTCATAGACGTATATACTGTCAGGAGTAGCCATAATTCATAACTTCTACCCTCCCTAACCCCCCAAAAGGAAACCCCACACTGTGTACACTACATAAGTCACTTTTGTTAACTTCTAGCTTTCAGACAGTATACCCCATACCCCAGAAATAATCAATTTAATGGCTATCCTGACTGCCCTTTCCTTTTTATCTGCAGGCTGTCTCCTAAATGGATAACCATTTCTACTGAGCAGTGTCAGTATTTATGTAAGTATTACACACCTGGCTTACCCAGAGCTCAAAACCTTTTACCTCCAGAATTGAGGACAAATCCAGAAGTAAGCAGAAACAGTCAGGGACACTTATTTTAAAATATTAATGCCATTAACTTGAGATGGAGTAAGAGAATGTGAATTTACATAAACGTCTGTGACACTGTCATAAGTGTAGTCTGCCGTCTTTTCTCCCAAAATTGCCAGTTTGAGGAGGAGCAGAACAAAAGTCTTAACTAAAATCGGGGCCAGCTGAGAGACTGGTGCTTAATTCAGTAAATGCAAAGAAACAAAAGAATCCTGCACACACTGCACTTAGCATTGGTTGTGCTTTCCATGGTCTTCTAAGCTCTCTTTCTCACACTAAAAATAGGCTGTGGAAACGTGAGGCACTTTGGAGTAAAGGAAGCTGCAAACATTTTTATAACAACATTGCCCAGCTACAATGTCTTGTAATTTTCTTTCTGTCCTGTACAAAACATTTAAGTCATCTTCCTTTTCGTCACTGTGGTACCAATCTCTCCAGAATTCCAGCCAGCCACAGTACTTAGGTATGCAGACCAGACCTAATCAAAGACGTTCTTAGCCTACTTGTCTGGTCTGACCGTCTGACTCAACAGGCACCAGTTGATAAAAGGAAAACAATTTGTTATCGCGGCTCTGCTTTTCTCGGTTCTTTAATCTGCTGGATCACAAACCCAAGCTGAGCTTGAGCTCTGGCTCAAGCCAACTGTGGGCCCCCCTCTATTTTTACCTTTTGTTTTTTTTTTTTTTTTAGATTGTGTCTGATTATATTGCCAGTTCATTTTTAGTGTTGTGTAGTGCTTATAGGTAAGCATTTTAATACTGACTGTAAAATAAACAATTTTATACAGCCACTGATGGTAATCCATTGTGAAGAACCTGTCCTTGTACACCTTTTTCCTGTTTGCTGTAACAGCAGTTTCCACCAAAGGGGTGTCAGCCACACAACTAACTAAACTGCCTTTCTTCCTTCTGCATGGCAGAGACAAACTTGGTTGCTCATCGCCATTCTCCCTTCCCCAAACATCGGGCTTCTACTACACATGAGATGGGAATTGAATCCGAGTGGGCTGAATTTCAGTCAGGACTCCATACTCCTGTTGAATGGTGCCAGCCTATATAGCATTTTGTTTTATGGGATATTGATATCATTGCTGTATTTTTTCCACTCTTATCAGATTCATTGCGGACCAATAAGAATAATGTTTTCGTAGCATTACCACTCTTAATTAAGCATGCCAGTCACTCTTACATTTTTGTAACAACTTATGCAAGTAGTATATACAGATTGCCTTTCTGCCAGAAGCAGATGATGTTGATGATCCCAGGCATCTCAGTAGCTGTAAACCTCTTGCTCCCTTAAATGTGTATAGAAAATGCTGGCAGATTTCTCGTAAAACATTTGCAGGCAGTCTGCCAGTAAAGCGCCTTTGAAGAGGTGACACCAGGGCTCCAAAGCTTTCATCTTCCTGCAGAAGCTCTCTCTAATGAGCTCTGCACTTTTGTTTTACCTTGTATTATATATTGCTGTACAAAACTGCAAGCGGTGGCATGCTGTATCATTAATACTAGATGAAAGTCAATGCATTTGTCAATATACATTACTGAACACTTACTATAGCAAGCCTGGGGTTGCTTATTTGTGCAAGAAATATGCTGCTAAGCTTATTTTGTACTCTGAAAATGGGCACATGACTGTGGATAGATGTCAATGCATTAACACAGTGTTGGGTTTATGTCTTTGACTGTTTTGAGCAATGTGTTAAGCTGGCTGATTAATGTGGGATCACCATGTATGACCACCATGTAGAAGGCCTTCCTAAGTCCACTGTGTATGTTAATTTATAAGTCCTCAACAGAGGCAGTCATGAGAAAGCCGTTCTCTCTGATTAGAA
The DNA here is from genome assembly GCF_019279795.1 of Protopterus annectens. Classification (NCBI taxonomy): domain Eukaryota; kingdom Metazoa; phylum Chordata; order Ceratodontiformes; family Protopteridae; genus Protopterus; species Protopterus annectens. The sequence continues at coordinate 394,663,947 of NC_056751.1, forward strand.
CAAGCTTACTTTTAAGAGCAAAGAACCATTTCTTTGTGTGTGATTTAAACTCCATGCTGGTGATATGTGTAAGGTCTTTTAATGTTCGCAGCAATGAATGCTTTACTGCCTGCTGTAGTGTACACTGTGGCCTGTTCTGAGACGTTTCCCGTGTTTGACTGCATCTATTTCAAGATACAAACTTGGATTATTTTGTAATATGATATGCACTGGTACAGGACTGTTAATAATTTGCAGGAGCCATGATGTCATTGAGTGACAAGTTTAGTGTATTCAACACAGCACCATTACATGTTCTCAAATTGTATTATCCTTTTACTTGGTATAGAGATGGTAAGAATTGTTTGCTTTAAAGTAAAAGCAGTGTCCATGCATGTGTAATACTGTTGCATGAAGCATGAGTAAAATAAACTGTACTCTTGTAGGGCTACCTCTGTTCTTCATTCTTTAATTAGATGTGATTTTTTTAAAGTAGTTTCTGTCAAAGATTATCAGGCAAGGGGGAGTGTTTGTAAATCGGGATCAATGCAAACTTTTTAATAGATAGTTTTACAATTCTTTGTTGTTAGGTCACTCTGCTTATGTGGTTACATTTGTTAAATATCCAGTTGTCAATCTTTCTCACATGATTTGCCTTTGTTACTTTAGGTCTGTAGTTTATGTAGAAGCACAGTTACACAGCTGTAGGAAATGGCTGTTAATTCAATGTTGTCTTCCTTCCAAAGAAAGTACTATCTGGTACCATATTTTAGATTCTCAAAAGAGAATACTGCCAGAGGAGGCAAGGACAGTAATTAAGATAGGGGAGTTGGGGGTATACTGGAGTTGGACCTTTCATTCAACAGGATTGTCCAGAGGTAAATCCAGAAGGAGTGTCTGTCATGTAATTAGATGGCCTATAGGTAGAACCAGAATAAGAATGGATACTGGAAACACATGAGGTATTTACTAATCTATGTAGAGTGGGTTACAGGACACAGGCAGGGGCCTGGTAAATAGGAGATACATAGGCAGGAGCTTGATATCAAGGCAGTGGCTTGTCTGAGACCAGAGAAGCCGAGGTTCATAAGCGTGTACTAAAGCAGTAACCGATGACATGATGTGGTGTATTGAAGATTTACCCATGGTTGGTGTGGTTTAATCATGAGGGCGAAGCCCAAGTGATTAAACAAAGGCAACCGTGGGTAAATCTTCAGTATAACACAACCACGGAGTTGGTTATTGCTATAATACAATGACATTATTTAAGAAAAAAATTCTTACTTTTCTTAAATAATGTCTTTGTATAATGGCGGATTACTGTTCTTCTGCCGGTTGTGGTATGCTGCTGCTTTGTTTTGATGCACTGCGCATGCGTATGTGACTTGCATACCCAGTACATCATTGCTTTGAAATGTAAGCAACGGAGAAAAAAAAGAAAGTCTCTGTTGCTCCGTTTTCTCTTTTTAATTGTAAAAAAAAAAAAAAAAAAGGTTGTGCGTCACTTTATACTAACGGAAAAAAGTCCGGGCAACCGGACCTTTTTCCGTTGGTATACTGTGGGATTTACAACGGGCACACTGGTTGGGTTGGGCCAGTCAGCGTTCATATTTTCAAATTGTAATAGGGAGTCATTATATAATAGGCTAGTGGCCTTGTTGGAGCCTTTACAAGCCTAGCCCAAAAACATTGTCCAGGTACTGTGCCACCCGATGTTACTTCACACTGCCCTATCCAGTAGGGCAACTGGAGTGATCCCTGGGGTGAACTTTGTTACCCATCCACTTGTCAAGATCTCTCTTGAAGAGGGCCAGTGAGGTGCTCTGCTTGATATGAATGAGAAGCTTATTCCAGAGTATGGGCAATCTTTTGGAGATGAACCTGTCCCTCCAGCATGTTCTGTTGATTGTGGTAATGAGATTGAGGTCCCTGGAGCATGTGGCGCGGGGGGATTGGGATTTCTTTAGGTGTAGCATTTCAAGTCGGGCTGGGTCAGACATGGCTTTGTAAGTCAAGCAGAGATCACCTCTAAGTAGAAAATAAGAGGCTGAGAACAGCTGAAGTTTCTTGAGTCGGTCTGTGTAGGACATGCGTTTAAGGCCTAGGATCCTTTTTGTGAGGTACTTTTGTGGCCTCTCTAGCTGTTGTAGGTGTCTGGTCAGGTACATGCCAAATGGGGCGTTATATTCGATGATTGGTCTAATGAGGGATGAGTAGAGAGGGATGATCTCTCTCTTCCTGGATGCAAAACCTTTGATTATAAGATGTGCCATTTAGAAGGAATTTCTGACCACAGTGGCAATGTGGTGATATTATGTTCTTTGCCTTTTGCCCTACTGCAGTATTGCTGCTTATCACCATGCTGCTGTCGCTACTGGGGCTTGTTAAATGGTTGCCAACACATTCCACCGTTCCTCCCACTAGAAGATACTAGCATTGCTCTCCCCGCAGTACCTGTTTCAGCAGGTGGCCAAGCCCGTAAATCCAGCTGTGGTTGCCTGGGTCAAAGTCTGGACTTTATCCCTTTATATTAACAGAGCTGGCTAAAATGTAATGATACTTTTCACAGATTTATTCCTGTCTGTTCATCTTTGCTTTGTAATCAAATTTGGTTCTGTACAGTGCAAACCTTTCACAGCAGTAAGTGTTTTTTTTAAGTAGGTGTAAAAACATTTGTAAGACTTATAAGGTTGAAGTTGCAGTTGCATTGTAAAAGCAAGATCGCTTTCCGTGAGCTGGTGGTAAAGGTATTTGGTTGCTGAAATTATTTTGATGGGAAAAAAACTTCTGCATTTGCATTCTGAGATAGAGCAGCACAGACCTGCATAACATTTAAAACCGTTCTGAGTGACATTAAATTGTTCTTGATGTTCCTTGTAGCAATTAGTCAGTTTCTGGTATGGTTTTAAATAGCCGGACTCTTATTTCATGAAATCTGTAAAAGTCTACAAAGTGAAGCAGTCTGATCAAAACACTTAACAGTTTGTATAAGTCATCTGTCAGTTATTCCACATAATTTTAGTCATTTAATGATGCAGCAGTACTGAAAGTAAACAAAAAAGCCTTTTGGGATGCCATTCATACTTCTACAGTTTATAAGTACGTGTTGTGCAGGCGTTCTGCATTAAAAGGGAATAACTTGCCAGATTTCGTCCAGTAGTTTGCATTTCGGTGCAATTGACTACTTAAGTTCTGGGTCTTGAATTAGTTTTAGCTGAGAAGATCCTTATTTTCCATTGTTTGAAACCACAGTTTGCATGTCATTAAATTTAGTATAAAAACAGTAGCCAGAGTAATTGTTGGGTCCAAATTTTGTTTTACAAGTTGAGCATAAGCTGTACTTATACCAAAATCAGTATAACCTCATTAAATTTTATTGTGGATCTTATAAGATGGCTTAAGTGTTTGAAATGCAAAAATAAGCTTTAAGTAAAGGTAAACCTGTAAAGTAGGACATGTAGAACAAATACGTGTTTAATATATATTTGTATTTTGTATTTTGATTTTGCTATATTTCTGTTGCATTTGAGGGTGTGCAAGGGGCACAGGCCTTTAATCTCACAGTGCCAAAACCAGTTTGTTTGATGGTCTGCAGCTGCAGTCCCACAGGCTCCACTGCCGGTTACAAAATAAATATGCAAGGGATGATTGTCCTTGTGGACTTGCAGCAAATGTGCACTGGTGCTTTGGGTTATCACCAACACCTACAGGACCTAAAATGTTACACTGGCTTCTCAGGATTTAACCCACCTCAATTCTAGCCAAATGCCTTCCAGTGCAATCCTGACAACAGTAACTTATGACTAAACCGAAACTGCAGCACTCGCATGTACACACAACACTGTTTTCAAGGAGGAGCTACTGAAACTTCTCCAGTGCCGGCATATCTTTCCTGCACTCACAGTACACGTAACCAACCAGGTCAGCCTGATATCAAGATTTTAGTTACTGAACATGCTTCTATTGAGAGAACCAACATATATAACAGATTATTGCCAAATATAATCAATCTCTTCAGGAAAGGCAGATGTGAATTGGCACAGAAATGCTGAAAGGCTACCTTTATAAATCAATAAATAAAACATCAGCCATAATCATTCCAGATTAACTGTGAGAACATTTGATTAGAAAAAATTAGGTAAAAGAAAAGACCAATTAACCATACAAGTAAGTAATTGATTGGACAAGGAAGAATAAAAGAAAATATTTTAACCTGAAAGATAACAGAATAACACTGCATCTAGTCTTATTTTTAGCACTTCTTAGAGAATAATGTGTCATGACAGCCATCAATGGTGTAAAAACATTCAGTAGCTGCAGATGACACACGGGCAGATTATCAAGTTTGAGCTCCTTTCTTCTTCTTCTTTCTGCTTTTCCCGGTTAGGGGCCGCCACAACGGAACTCCGGTCCGCTAATGATTGGCAGTAGTTTTTTTTTATGGTGCCGAGTTGCCAGCCTGACCTTCAGCGAAGACACGCCCATTCTACGCATGTCTTTCGAACGCTACACTACCGCGGGGAGGACATGCAGACTTCACACAGAAGGCGCTCCAGCCGAGAATCGAACGGGAGAACCTCTTGCTGCGAGGCAACAACCCTACCGCTGCACCACCACGGCTATCAAGTTTGAGCTCAGTGCCTCTGGCAAATCTGTCCTCTGTATATGCTAAAATGGTTTGTTGCTTTCAGGCTTGAGTTGAGTTAGCCAAGTTCATAAGGTTCTTAATCCAAAATAATGCAAAAAATGCAGGAGTCCTGATTCAACATTCTCTGCAAGCTAGATTTTTATCAAAGCCAAAATCGTGGTTTAGTACTCTTTGATTTAGTATTTGTGGTTTCACATCTAACATTTTTTTCTCACTTTTGAGCAAGACTGTTTAGTGCATACTTGCAGTTAGTTATTTTCTCTCTTAATGTATTACAGCTTTTTATAGGAAGCAGTAATAGTGAAAACAGTTCCAAACTAATGTGCACAGCTGCATTGTTACTAAAAAGAATTGTAAATACATTTCTGATGTCTAATAACATTTGACTTTTCTGCGTCACAAAAAATGTACAACCCTTGACAGTATACATCTGCAAACTCTGACAGTGGATGGCTTGAGAACCCATCATCTAACATGAGGAGAAATAGGATAGGAGAAACTCTGTTTCAGGAACAAAATGACCTTTTTTTTCTGGTGACCGAATGCTAGACTACCACAAGCCAGTTATCCTTGTGGTAACTTTTCTGACATCTCCTGCTTAAAACCCAAAAATCCAGAAGGATCGTGAGGCCCTGCTATCATGGTCTGTATTCATACTGAAAATCAAGATCAAGCAAGCTTTTGCCCTTCTGCTCCATGGGAGGTTTCTGTCCTCCCTGAGCTCTCATTAGGACACCTGTGTTACTCTGACTGGTGTACCGCCCCAATCAAATCTCCATCTGACATTGGTGATTTGCTGCTACCACCCTGGGCACCTGTAGTGGCATGACCATAACTTCTCCCCCAAAATTTACATCCTGTACTATGGATGCCACAGAGAGATGCAAGGCGATGCCTCTTCAGTCATCTCCTCAAACACATTCTTGTCATGCATGTCCATCTGACCGTGCACTGTTGTCCTGTTGTGTGCCCCCAAACCGGGAGGAAATATGATGACTTGATGAAAACCAATAAAATTGTTTTTGGTCCCTCCTAGCCCATCAGTACTTGTCTTTCAAGTGTTTGCACTGATTCATTTGACTGTTACTGTTTTTGAGGCAGTATGAACTCCCTTAGTTTGATCATTTCATCACCTGCTCATCATTAGTAATCTATAGTACTTTTGTTTTGGCTTGTATAGTCCAGAAGACATATCAGACTAAGAGCTTCCTCAACATCGGATAAAGGCAGCTCAAATATTGCAGATTGCAACATCTTAGTCTTGAATTTGTGTGCACTGTACACCATGTGACCCTTACCACAGAGTGTATAAAGAGTTTTTATTAAAAGTTTGTAGTTTTATTGGCTAAAATGGCATGCTGCAGTGAGAGAGGCAGTCTTTGCTTTAATATCATTACTGCAGAAATCACAGACTCTGAATAATGCATCACAGAAGAAAGATGACAAATAGGACCGTAGTTGTGAGTACTTAACAGTACCACACCTTCCTGACACCATCTTCTCATTGGACTGGTGCTGTGCCCTCTGCTGAGGTTAGATTCAGCAGTGGTTTGGCCCAATTCTCCTCCTTTGCCACTATCCTTGGTAATTTTCTTAACCTGTATTGCTACACAGTGCAAGACAGGATGTATAACACCTCACGTCTTTTCAATAGCCCACTGTCTGATAATTTGTCGTATTGTTGCGGGTGTCCATTAACCTTCTTTGTAGTAGCCTCATTAATATCTGGTGGTGTTGTCAACATGCAGTCATCTGTTGTAGTTAAACTGTGTGTTCTTATGCTTTTTACTTCTGAGGTTTTGTCCTTGCTAACTGACAGCATGATTTTATTATTTTGGCTAGAGGTGTACCCCGAGTTGTATATTCAGTCTTTAAGCCTGCTTCTGATGTGTACTTAGATGTTTAGCTGCACTTTTTAGTTTATCTTTCATGTATTTGTGCAGTTTTGCAATTCATTATACACTCGGATGCATATCTTTCTGACCTGCTTTGAATGTGATGGGCATAGCACTGCAGGTGTATAAATGTAGAAAACAATTTTCCATATCCTGACCTACACTGACGAGATGGTTGCCCAATGTATTCGGACATCTATTGCCTTCTTTGAATGGCGGTGTAATTTTAAATATATTAACATATTCCCCAGTGTGAGCATATGCTTTCATGCTTGGTGGCAGCCAAATCTGTGAAGTTTTTACAGGTCATTAGACGTGGATTTCATTATAGAATGATAGATATTTATCTTGCTGCTGTTAACTGGGTTAGTCCCACTAGCGTAGTAGCATCTTTTCAGAGGAGATCTGAGGTGGTATTTATACTACAAGGGGAAATTTAGCCAGGGCATTGGGGAACTTCCCCTACCGCTGCAACACTTGTGTGTGCAGTTGACGAGTAAAAGCATCCGTTCCTTTCCTGGCACAGTGGTGAATGGAAGAACGCATGCAAAACATGGTGATGGAGGAGTGTGGAGTAGAGGTGAATGCTGACTTCTTAGACTTGTTTTTGAAGCAGAGGAGGAGAGATGTGATGTGGAAAAATGAGAGGGAACTCAAATTGAAGATACGGCAGATGTTCTCCATAAAACAAATTATTCAGAGTTTCGAGGGACGAGGAGCATCCGAAGGAAGAAGTTAGTAAGTATGATATACCAGAGTGAGTCTGGGACAAGGAAGTATACATCATGGGGAGATATGATAGAAAGGATTAAAATAGAAGAGGGACAAGAATTAAAGAAAAGGCAGTTCGCAGAAGTGGTCGGTGAACAGAATGAAGATAGAAGGTAGAAAAAGAAAACCGAAGAAATGGAAAGAAAGAAGTGTGTAGCAAGAACTCAGAGTAAAGAAGAATTAGAAGTGGACAGGTATGAAATATGGGACAAGATTGTTGTGCCTTGAAAAATCAAAGTACAAGAGGCAAGAGCTTTTATTTTGATTAAGTAAGAGACTTATTGTGACATTTTCTTTGAGACTGCCAAAATATTAGCAGTCTTTTTGGGAGTATATAAAAAAAGAAAAGAAATGTATCCATGGAATAATTATACTGGAAAGACATTTTTCCATGAAAAACAGGAAAAAAAATTAATACAGAATTTCGGGCAAACAAAGAGTAACTGTTAAAAATATTTTGCAAAGAAGTGAAGGATCTATCTAAAGTGCTTGTTAATAGAAGACTTTGGATAGTGGCTTGGGACTGTAATGTAATTTTGGAAAATTGATATTGGAAAACTTGCACATATTCCTAGCATGATTAATGTTGATGGTCATAGCACTGTTAAGTACTGAGGACAACCAAAAACATGATGTGAAGTTGTCCTATCTCGCCTTCATTCTGTACTTGTGGGTTTGGAACCAATCCTGCATTCCAACTCGGCCATTTGCAAAAGCTTGAGGTCTCCAATCAGCTTGTGGCTTACTCCCTGTCCCATGATGCTCTAGGACATTCCCCAGATCTTGTTTGCAGCTGAACAGATTAGGCATCTTTCAACTGGATGTGGTTACGTTCTCTTTTTGAATTAATATTATACATTCAAAGTTTCTTCCTTTCTGTAGGGACTTTATGGCTGTTATGTTGGTCATTTGATTTTCTTATTCACAATATACTGTGTCCATTACTTGCAACAAAAGACAGCAAGTCTCACGTTTTCACCCCTATCCTGCCCTTTCTGTGTGCATGTGAACTTTAGATTACAGTTTAGCCTTGCACTGTGTTTTACTTATAGGTGTTTTCTAGTCTGATTTTTTTCTGTACAGAAATTTAGTTGTATTTTTTTTTTTTTTTTTTTTTTTTAACTAATCACTCATTTAAATTAGAGAGTGACTAAGCCCGTTTGAGTTGGAGGGCTTTATTGCTGTGTGGTGTGCATTTATTTAAAAAAAAAAAAAAAAAAAAAAAAAAAGGATTTGAATCTCATTTTTCAGTCCGCTCGTTTTAATTTAAGGAGCGACTCCGCTTCTATCAGTTAGAGGGCCCTTTTTTCCTGTGTGCTGTTCCTTTTATTCTAATATTAAAAAAAAAAAAAAAATGCTTCCCTAGATAGCTCGGTTAACTTAGAGAGCTACTTTAGACTCACTTGTAGTGTGTGATTGTTTCAATACTTGTTTCTGTTGTTGTTGTGTTGTATTGCTTTGCTGGCACTATGTCCAAGCAATCAAAAGACAGTAAACCATCAGGGTTAAAATCAGGGTTAAAAAAAATGCGCTAACTGCTCTCAAAAAATGTCTTTAACGGATAGTCATACAGAATGTGTCTATTGCCTTGAAGTGGTACATTTACAGGAGTTGTGCTCCATATGCCATTTGTTTAGCTCAAGGGTTCTAGTTGAAAGAAAAAAAACTTGTACTGAGAGGGTTATTAGTCTTCTTTTTCTGAATCCTTAAAAGAAGGTCATAGTGCAGGAAAGAAAACCTCTTCTACTCCTAGATCTGAGAAGTCAGCAAAAAGGTGGTCCTCTTCTTCAGACCATTCTGGACCTTCAACAAAAATTTCAAAAATGACCTCATCAGACCCAAAATCCATCTGGCCCGAAAAACCTTCTACCTAGTCTCCTCTTGCTCTGGAGCTTATGCTCATACAGACTCGGAGCTGGTCCCCTGCCTTGGAGCCAGTATCTCTGACTTTAAGATGTCATATTCTACAGAGGTCAAGATCTCCTGCCCCATCTTTTCAGTTCTTCAGGAGTTTGTCAGATGAGGATGTGGATCATGTGGTATGGAGGCTCTTGAGTACACCGGTGCTGGCTAAATTCTTGTCGGACCCAACCCAGTGGGCTTCAGAGCAGAGTGCACCTACCGCTTCTTTATTGATTCCTCCTCCAACCTGCCTCACAGCTGGAATACGTGGAGCTGATAGTTGTGGAACCATCAGAGCTGAGACCTGCTCCAGGATCTATGGCTCCAACTTCTGCTCCGACTTCCTCAGTGGCGTCTGAGCTCGAGGAGTCTAGGAGTTGATGCACCCCATTCGGGGCCGGGGGGGGGGGACAGTCTGATCAGACAGTTGTCTGATCCGAACTTGCCTCTCGGGGCCTCTGCATGGGTGAACTCTGCTCCTTCATCAGCTTCGGGGGCCAACCCCATTGGCTCTGGGCATGCCTTTTGGTTCTTCGGAGCCTAAGGCTTCAAGTCATGAGCAGGTGGCTTTCAAGGTGATGAGAGTGCTGTCCTCATGAACAGCTTTACTCTCAGATCCTGTTATTTCTCCCCAGAAGGCACCCGTGTCCATCTCAGCACAACCGATTCCACTCAGACGTGGAGACCCAAAGCCTCAGGATGCCCCAGTGGGAGAACCCATCTCTTCCGAAACCTCTCCAGAATGCCCTTCTGAAGAGGTCCCTCACAAGACATTATGTAAGAGGAAGTATTTTGACTCCCCGGAGGAGTCTGTTACATCGGACATAGACCTCAATTCAGAAAGGTCCCCCACAGTCGCCTTCTGGAAGCCCATCACCCCTTCTGATGAGCCTGTTTACCTGAAGGCTTTTGGGTCTCGTCCTTCTGCCACTTGGGTGATTCCACCTTTTGATGAACTTATGGATTTAGTTTGTAGAAAGGCATGGGAGTCTCCAGATTCAATGGAGCCTGTTCCCCGGAGGCCAAGTAAATTTATTACATCTTTTGAAGACAAAACATTTCTTACTAAAGGTGTCCCGCTAGATGTGGTAGAGATGTCCGCTTCTGCCCAACCCCCGAAAAAGTCACGTATGATGGACAGATATGAGAAGCGCAGGTTTTCTTCAGCAACCTTTACATTCAGGTCCCTGAATTATCTTGCACATTTTACCAGGTTACAGAGAGATATGAAGGAGCTTGGAGATTCTCTCCAGGGTTCAATAGCTCCAGGGGTATCAGATAAAGTGTACCCCCAGCTGTCCACCTGAAATTCAGTAGTAAACTAATCCATGAGGCTCCGTTCTTATGCAGCTGATGGGGTGAGTAGGTCACCAGGTTCAGAAATTGCCATTAGGAGACATTCCTGGATGCGATTGTGTAACTTTGCGGAACCCTTCAAGTCATTATTAGTCAACGCCCCCTTCAGCTCGTCCTTGTTTAGGCCTAAAGTCAGAGACACACTAACCAGGTGTGAACAGGATGGCAAAACACTCTGCCATTGGAGTCCGTTTTTTCACACCTAGACGTTGTCCTAAAGGTCAAAAGGGAGGGAAAATGTGGTTTTGAGAATCCCAGAGAACTTTTCAAGACACACTTGGTGAGCCTTCCCCCAGCAGTAGAGGGGGAAGCAATAATGGAAGATGCCAGCCATGCACAAGAGGGGGTCCACAGAACCAGAGCGACAGATAATTCTTCTTTGGTAAGCCCTTTCAGTTCTCCTGAAAGGAGGCCCATCTGTCCCTCTCTGGATGCAGTCGGGGGTCGATTTATCTTTGTAACCAGACACCTGGCTAAAAATAACAAAAGACAAGTGGGTACAACGCATCATATCCAGAGGTTACTCTATACCCTTTTCTATTCCAGCCCTATGCATAAAAAAACATTTCAGATGTTCCACCCAATTGGATGTGCTCTGTAGACATCCAGGATGGGTACTACCACATAAAATGGATAGGCCATCCAGGCGTCATCTGCACTTTTGACTGGGAGCCAGTCACTTACCAGTTTCAAGCTCTGCCCTTTGGTCTCACTACAGCCCCTGTAGTGTTAACCAAATGTATGGCAGCAGTTACAGCTCACCTGAGACGTTTAGGATTCTGAGTGTTTCCATATCTAGGCGACTGGCTCCTAACTGCCATCAAGCATCTACTGACAGAAGCAAGAGCCACCACTTTGACACTTGGTTCTCGTCTAGGGATCCCAATAAACTACAAAAAGTCTGCCTTATTGCCATCTCGTAGCAGATTTAGACACTAGAACAATGATGGTAAAGCTTCCACCAGAGAGAGTACAGGCCCTTCGAGCACAGGTTATAGACCTTCTTTTCAAAAGGAAGACTGTAGCAAGGATGGTTCTAGAAGTACTAGGCACCATGGCAGCAACAATAAATGTAATTCCTTTGGTGCGGCTGCACATGAGAACTCTACAGTGGCTGCTGTTCATTCAGTGGTCCATACATGAGCTTCCGATGTCACACCAGATTATGTTGACAGAATCTTGCAGAAGGGATCTTATTTGTTGGCTTCACTCCGATCAAGTGACTCTAGCTTGACCTTTTGTTCTTCCATAGCTGCTCACCACAGTGACCACGGATGCTTCCCAGATAGGGGGTGTGTGTGGGGGGGGGTATTATCAGGGAAGAACAGGCAAAGGCACTTGGCAAGATCGAGACCCACTTGCACATCAGTGTCCTAGAGATGAGAGCAGTGCTTCTTGTGTTACAGGCATTCCAAGACTGTCTTCCTCTAGGAATGATTTGTGTTCCAAACAGACAGCATGTCAGTGGTGTGGTACATAAACAAGGAGGAACCTTTGGCAAGAGGTCCTGAGAGTATGGCAGTGGGCAACCTCTTCCCAATGCTTTCTGATGGCAATGCATATCCCAGGGAAATCCAACATGATAGCAGACAGACTCAGCAGAGCAATACTGTTGGCTCACAAGTGGTACTTAAAACAAGACATAGTGGAAATGATGTTCCAAAAATGGGGCCAGCCTTTCTGTGATCTTTTTGCCACGTCCATGAATGCCAAATGCAGCAGCTACCTTGCCCTAATCCCCCCCCCCTCTGGGGGAATCCCCAAGGGGTGCACTTGTACATGATTGGTCCCTGGGTCTTCTTTACAATTTCCCTCCTTTTTCACTGATACCCAAAGTTTTTCAGAAATCCATTGCATTGTGAAGAACCTCAATACTTACAGCCCCTTGTCAAATTTGGTTCCCCTTCTTGCGGCCTCCTCTTCAGGAGGAGCCTTAGTTTCTGAACCCAGTGCTGGATCTTCTGATCTATTCATTGGGAATGCTCCATCCATCTCTTCAGACCCTCAAGTTGACAACTTGTCTGCTCCAATTCCAAACATAGCCGGGCTACCTAGCCTTTCAACTGCAGTGCAACATATCGTGATTTCTTCGTACAAAGCTTCTACAAGAAGATTATATCTCAGCAAATGGAAAAGATTTTCCTCCTGGACCTTAAAAAATCATATTGACCCCTTTTTCTGCATCTGTCTCTTCAATGCTGGAATTTTTGGAAAAACTTTTTAATGAGGGAGCAGCTGTAGCTACTATTAGAGTACAGTTGGCAGCAATTTCTAATTTTCATTTTGGAGGAGGGGAACCCAATGTTACGTCCCAGAGACTTTGTAAAACTTTCTTGATAGGTACTAACCTGTTAAGACCACCCATTAAACCACCTCTACCTCCATGGAACCTGAATTTTCATATTATCCCATATAATTCTTCCTCCCTTCAAACCTGCATCATCCTGTGACTTAGTTCTTAACCTGGAGGACTATTTTCTTAGTAGCTATCACTTCAGCTAGGAGTTTTTCGAAATTACAAGCTTTATCTATCAAAGCTCCATATATGCTGTTTCACAATGGCAGAGTCTCAGTTCACACAAACCCATCCTTTCTACCAAATGTATGCTCAGAATCCAACTTAAATCAGTCTATAGAATTACCAGTTTTTTTCCCCAAGTATGGCAGTAAGGCAGTATATGTGGCACCAACTTGATGTACGTAGTCCATTATGTTTCTATTTACACAGAACAAAGGACTTTAGAAAAACTGATCAACTGTGTTTGTATCCTTTTCAGACTGCAAGACAGGAGATTCAGTAGCAAAAACAACTTCCAGACAAAGTAAGAGTTCATTCTACCAAGGCTATTTCGACCTTTTCTGCCTTTCGTGCAAAATTACCAATTGATACCATTTGCGCGACAGCAATGTGGACAAGGCCTCATACCTTTATCACTCATTACAAAGTGGTTTTGGCCTCCAGGGACAGGGTCTCCTTGGGGTCCACTGTTCTGAAGAATGTTCTCCCGTGAGCCACCCCAGAAAGATGGTGCTAGGGACACTGTCCCACAAGCACAGAATGGAGGAGAGATAGGACAACTTCACATAAAGAAGTTATGTATTCATCATAACGTTCCGTGTGTGTTGTCCATCTTGCATTCATTCTTACATCCCACCCACCTACCCCCATCCTTTTAGCTCCTGGAGAATTGACAGGTTACTAATTGGTATCTGATAATCTTTAACCCTCTTCTTAACTTTTAATCTAATGGAGAATTCTTACATACGCATATTAGCATACCAGCAAACAAAGTCTGTGGAATGCCCTAGAGCATCATGGGATAGGGAGTAAGCCACAAGCTGGTTGGAGACCTTGAGCTTTTGTAAACGGCCGGGTCAGAACAGAGGATCTGTTCTGAACCCACAAGTACAGAATGAAGGCGAGGTGGACAACTCACATGGAACGTTATGGTGAATGCATAACTTTTTTTTTTTTTTTTGTCAGTGGGAAGGAGGGACATTGTGTAAATACCTGATAAGAATAAATTTTATTCATGTGGGGATTTTTGGTCATGATGCTAGAAAATGTGAAAAGTGTGATAAATGCAAACAAATGGGACATTTATGGATGAACTATAAGAAGGAGAAACGTTTAGAATACAGTACAAAAAAAAAAAAAGAGTACAAAAAAAAAAAAAGTAAAAAAAGAGGAAAGGGGAAGTTTTTATAAAATAA
>NC_056751.1:394683711-394865180 GCF_019279795.1 Protopterus annectens
ACTCTGATGCGGAGGAGTCCATTCCTTCTGTATCCCCCCCAGAGGATTACTCATTTGAGGAAACTCTGCATACTTTAAGGGAACACTTCCACTGGGAAGGCCAAGATTATTCTGATTCCAAGAAAAGGCTTAGGGAATTTCTCTTACTACCTCAGCACAGGCCTCTGGCTATACCTCCAGTCTTGGACATCCTAGATGATGTTTACTCGGAGGCCTGCCTTAACCCGGACTCTCTGCCTCCAGCCCCAGTTAAGCCTGACAGGTACTACAGGGTTCCTGACTCACACAAATTTCTTTACAAAAGTCATGCTGCTGACCCAGAAACCATCTCACAGGGCCCCAAGGGAATTAAGGCCTCCACTGCTAGAAATCCATTACCTTCCGAGAGAGATTCCAGATCCTTAGAAAGGTGGGGAAAAAAGGTATATACCTCGGCTACCTTAACCACGAGGGCCTTAAACTGTCAGTTCCATATGCTAAAATACCAACAGTTTTTGTTATCACAATTGAAAAGTAAAATGTCACAACCTGAACAACCAGACTTAAAGGAGTTGCAAGATTTGATGCATAGTGCAGAACAAGTGGGTAAGCATACCTTACAATGTGGTTTTGATGCTCTAGAGGCCTCATGTAGAGCTGCTGTTACAGGATCAGTCATACGTAGACATGCCTGGCTAAAGGAACAAACCTAGCCTGATCATGTCAAAGCTAAACTACTAGATGCCCCTCTTCAAAAGGATGTATTATTTGGTGCTAATGCTGAGGAGGTATTAAGGAAAATGGAGGAAAAGGCTAAATCAATGCAAACTGTGAAAGATTTTCTACAGGTACAACCACCACGTTTCAGTAGAAATTGGCCTTCCAAAAATTGGTCCTTTCCTGCCACGGACAGACCCCAAAGAGGCAGATACAGGCGCCCGAGGGGAAGAGGACAATCCCAAGGATCCTTTAGAGGCAGACAATGGCAAGCTCCTGCACAAAGAGGTGGTGAGGATAACTCGCAGTCATTCAGAAAGCAAGCCCAATGACTTTCCCCTTTGCATGCCAAGCAAGGCTCAAATGGCAGCCCCCTTAGGAGGAAAGCTGGCATTATTTTCAAAGAATTGGCATATTGTCACAAAAGACAAATGGATCCTGGACATTATAAACAGAGGCTACAGATTCCATTTTCACACCCTTCCATAAATGAGAGGCATGCCAAACCTGCCACACAATCAAAAGGCAGAGGCACAAAGGCAAATTACAGAGCTCAGAGAAATGAAAGCTATTCAAGAGGTACCTACGCACGAACAAGGCCAAGGTTTTTATTCCAGGCTATTTCTGGTACCAAGGAAGGGAAAAGATTGGAGACCTATTTTGGACCTGTCTATCCTAAACACATTTCTACTCGTACCAAAATTCAAGATGCTCACTCTACAGCAACTTCTTCCCATGCTGGGCAAGGAGTCTTGGCTGGTAACATTGGACCTCAAGGAGGCATACCAGCATGTCCCAATCAGACAAAATTGCAGAAGATACCTCAGATTTCTTGCAGGTTCAACCGATTATCAATTCTCTGCATTGCCCTTTGGCTTATCTACTGCGCCCAGAGTATTCACGAAATGCCTGGCATCAGTAATTGCCAACTGCAGACTTCAAGGGATACAAATATACCCTTATTTGGGCGACTGCCTGATCCAAGCGGACAGCAAGCACATTCTTCTGAAACATCTGGCTTATGTAATAATGTTGTTGAGCTCCGGGATACACAGTCAACAAGAAGAAATCAAGACTAATACCCTCTCGGAAGATAATTTTCCTGGGTGCCAACTTGGACACAAACACCCAGATGGCCTACTTCATGCCAGAGAAGCAGGGGCAACTAACTCAATACTTCAAAGCACTAGCAAATTGCACCAGGCTGACTGCAAGGAAAATCCTGCAGGCTCTGGGATTCATGGCATCTTGCATCTTACTAATCCCACGTGCAAAGCTGCATATGAGGAAACTTCAGTGGTACCTGAAAAACATATGGTCTCAACACAGCCACAGTTTGGAAACAATAATATCACTTATTCATGTCTGCAAAAGGAATTTCTGTGGTGGGCTCAAGCATGCCAAACAAACACAGGTCTTCCATTCAGCAAGCCTCAAGCAAATCAAGTCATCACAACAGACGCCTCGGACTATGGCTGGGGGGCGCACATGACAGATCGGTGCATTCAGGGCAAATGGTCCCAAAAAGAAAGGCACCTTCACATCAATCAAAAGGAAATGCTAGCAGTATTAAATGCTATTATAGCTTTCAAGGATCTTCTGCAACCAGGCCAACTATTGATAAGAACAGACAACACCACAGTTATGTGGTACATAAACAAACAGGGAGGAACACACTCATACCCCCTATGCAGACTGGCCATGTCACTTTGGAACATGGCCATGGACTTAGAAATCGAACTACAAGCACAGTACTTGCCAGGCAAGGAAAACACGCTGGCAGACAACCTAAGCAGAAATATGACAGATCCACACGAATGGAAGTTGCATCCAAAAGTTTTTACAGAAATAATCCACGCATGGGGAAGGCCAGACATAGATCTCTTTGCCTCCCACAAAAATCACCAATTGACAAAATTCTGCTCAAGGATTTTCCATCCAAAGGCCTGGAGAGTGGACGCTGTCTCTTTTTGTTGGACATCAATGACAATTTATGCCTTCCCACCTCTTCCTCTGCTGCCCAAAGTTCTATTGAAAACCAGAGCAGACAGACCAAAGATGATCCTCATTGTTCCGGACTGGCCAAGACAACACTGGTACCCACTCCTGAGGAGCCTGACGCATTCACCACCATGGACTCTGCTTCTAATGCCGCTTCTCCTGACTCAGCACAGCTTCAAAACTCTTCACAGCCAGCTAAAAACACTCAATCTAGCCGCATGGAAGATCCCTTAGCATCACAACAGACCCTACTCTCCAAGGAGGTGCAGGATGTCATTTTGGAGGCCAGAAGGCCATCAACTAGAAAAGCTTACTCCGCAAAATGGAAACAGTTTTGTGCCTGGAATGAGAAAAGGGGCCAGGATCCTGAGAAACTGAATTTACCACAAATACTACAGTACTTAGCTGAGCTGCTAAGCAGTGGACTTTCATTCTCCTCCATCAAAATCCATGCCTCAGCCATTTCTGCAGAATACAACACTGATCCACCCTTATTCTCACACCCTCTCTTAAGGCAGTTCCTCAGAGGGGCTAAGAATCTAAGACCACCAAGAAAACAACCAATACCTGCTTGGGATCTCAACTTCATTCTGGAAAAACTGACCTTGCCTCCCTTTGAACCAGCTGCCTCATCAGATTTGCAATATTTGTCCTGGGAAACAGCTTTCCTTCTGGCAATTGCCTCAGCTCGTAGAGTTTCAGAACTACAAGCTCTCATGGCTGTGCAGCCTTTCATCATATTCCATCAGGACAGAGTTTCCTTACGAACCAACCCGTCCTTCATGCCTAAAGTGGTATCCAGGGTAGCTTTGAATCAGGCCATACATTTACCTACCTTCTATCCTAATCCTCAAAACAAAGGGGAGAGACTACTACACTCCTTGGATATCCACAGACAACTTTGTTATTATCTGGACAGAACAAAGCCTTTCAGAAAATCAGAACAGCTCTTTGTGTCCTATGCTGTAGGAGCTCAAGGAAAGGCAGTTTTGAAACAGACAGTCTCAAAATGGATAGCCCACTGCATACGCTTTTGCTATTACTTTCATGTCAAAACTGTACCTACAGGCATCAGATCTCACTCCACAAGGGCCACAGCTACCTCTGCAGCCTTCCTCATAGGAGTTCCTACCAAAGATATTTTGGAAGCAGCCACTTGGAGTTCTGTACATACCTTCTCCAAGCACTACCACCTTCCATTATACTCCAAAACTAGAGCAGGCTTTGCCACTGCAGTCTTGCAGGGCATCCTGGCTCCTCCGAGTTCCCCCTAGTGCCTACCACCCCTTTCTTAGCTTTGGGATTCTACCCATCTGTTATGACTGCAGCTGTATGCACGATGAACATAGTACAGTTTTGTACCTACCATAAATGTAGATGTTCGAGTGCTAATACAGCTGCAGTCCAGGTTTCCCTCCCTCCTTCCCCTCTTGAGACAGGCCTATAGGCTAACACATCCTCATACAACCTATTGGGGGTATTCATTTATGGTGTATTTGCTTGCAACTACTGTTTTTTTGATTACACTGCATTGCTTTATTACATAAATTTATATATTGCCTTCCTTCTGGGGGCACCTGACATCTGGGGCAAGAAAAACTGAAGAAAATGGCATCGGCTGGTTCCTTTATACCCCTGTCACACTGACGTCAGGGAAGAAGCGACAACAACCGACGCCGGACCAAGACTTTGGAATTCGGCCGACCGAGGACCCGCCTGACGGCAGGAGAACCCATCTGTTATGACTGCAGCTGTATTAGCACTCGAACATCTACATTTATGGTAGGTACAAAACTGTACTTTTTCCATCGACTTTAGACAACATTCTTAAATCAAGTTCACAGACTTTTTCAAATAGTTGCAACATATGGTGCAGAGACGGATTAAAGCAACTAGGTGGCTTAAATTGATTAAGGCCGCACGACTGGGCACCCAACATTTGATGTAAATTCAATTTCCTAACGAATAACTTTAAATCACATATTGAGCTAGCAATATTCACTTTAGTAGTTGGAACACAGCTTAGACCTTTTGCCAACACATCTGCCAATTTGACGGAAACATTAAATGATGAATAATTATAAATAGAACAGTCTCCTTGACTATTTTTAACAATAACTAAGTCTCCTCTACAAGACGAGGTAGGGGTACCTCCTGTTGTTGTTCTTCCTCCGGTTGTTGTGAAACTGGTGTAGTTTGCCCTTTGGAAAACCCTGCCCAGAACGACCAGTCGTTTGTTGGTTATTTTGTCCATTCTGTCCATTCATTCCATGGTTGTTTTCTCCATTCATTCCACAGTTATTTAAACCGCGGTTCTGATTTTAATTTTTGATGCGGTCACTTCTTTTTACTGCATCAGACTCTTCTGAAGAACCTGGAGTATCTAGATTTACTTCTTACGGATGGTGTTGCATGGCTTTCCACTGGTTCCTCCCTAATACGTGAATCATGATTAACCAATCCTTGTCTAGGAAACCAAGATTGAGAGGGAGGAGGGCGTGGATAGGCAGTGCCTTCCCGATACTGAAGGCGATCTCTTTCAAGTTTTTTAATTTTTGCCGTTTTAATTTTAGCCATATGTTGATCGATGCTCTTAAAAATATGGTTATACTCATATTTATATCTATCAATGGTAACTATATTTATTGGCTGTCAAGTAAGGATATAGTTACCATAAGTTCTTCTGACATGATATTGTAATGGTTACACATGACACCAAGTAATTGTAGCCCTTGTTGATTAAACATCTTTACCAGATCTAAATGAAATTGAGAATTTGGAACCAGATCAGTAGGAAATTGCCATATTCGAAGGCCTTTTGGTACCATCTCCAGTTTGATGCACTCCTGGAAGTATTCAATTTCTAGATGGAGGTTTTGTATTTTAACATATTATGGTACAAAACAGTGTAAGAAACTTCTCTGTGTGGAAGATTTTCAGTCCATATATTTCTAGTTAATCACTGTATATTAATCAGATCAGACAATAGTAGTAGAAGTAGCGGACGTAAACTCGTCTTAAGTCAAAACAAAAAGTAATAATAGAAAATATATAATTGTACAGCATTACTTAAGTATTCAAAAGTAATCCAAGCAAGGCAGGCAGTCTGTTTCCAGTCGACAATCCTTTATTAAGTAGACTGCCTGTCTTGCATACCCTGTCTACAGACAGAGTTTTTTTGGTGAGCAGAAGCAAGCAACCACAAAAAGGGACTGCCTTTACTCAACCCTACGCCACCCAGAACCTAACCACAGATGCATCAGCATGTGCCTGGGGAGCACACATGGATGGCAAATGCATTCAGGGCCACTGGAGCCCAAGTCATATTCATCTGCACATCAACCAAAACGAGATGCTAGATGTGCAGAATGCCCTGACAGCTTTCAGATCTCTACTCTTTCCAGGACAACTAACAATAAAAACAGAAAACACCACAGTTATGTGGTACATCAACAAGCAGGGGAGGGAACCCATTCCTACCCACTCTGCAGGTTAGCCATGGCCCTGTGGAACACAGCCTTGGACATGCAAGTCCATCTGCAAGCTCAATTCCTGCCAGGCAAACAAAATTTACTGGCAGACTACTTAAGCAGAAATCTCCTAGACCCACACGAGTGGCAGTTAAGAGCCCAGCACCTTCACCCTTCTGATTCAGAAATGGGGGACCCCAGAGGTGGAACTCTCTGCCTCCCCCTACAACCACTAGCTCAGCAAATTCTGCACCACTAACCCTCACAGCAAGGCCTGGAAAGTGGATGTCCCATCGTTTCAGTGGGCAATCTCTCAATTTATGCATTCCCACTTCTGCCTCTTCTCACAAGAGTATTACTCAAAATAAGACAGGACAGACCAAGGACAGTTTTGATTGCCCCGGACTGGCCACACCAACACTGGTACACACTCCTGTGCAGCCTGACATTGGTGCCATCTTGGCATCTACACAGAACCCTACCCTGCTCTTTCAACAGGAGGGGTAGATTTTGCATCCGCAACTGCAAACCCTAAATCTGGCTTATCTCTTGAATCCTACCCCAGCAACTCTAAGCAAGCAGGTGCTGGATGTCATTCTTGAAGCCAGAAGACCCAGTACAAGGAAATCCTATGTGGATAAGTGGAAAAGGTACTGCTCCTGGAATCTATCTAAAGGAGAGGACACAACTCTGCCCTCCCTGCCTTTAATCCTGGATTACTTAGCAGATCTACTCCACAAGGCCTGTCCTCTTCCATTAAGATATGTGCCTCATTCATTTCAGCTCATTACAACACTGAACTACCTCTCTTCTCGCACCCTCTTATCAAACAGTTCCTGAGAGGGGCAAACAACTTAAGACCACCAAGGAGAGCACCCACCCCTGCTTGGGACCTTAACTTTGTAATGGAAAAGCTCACACTTCCACCCCTTGAGCCTGCGGCATCAGCAGACTTAAAATTCCTCTCTTGGAAAACAGCATTGCTTTTGGCCTTCACTTCACCTAGAAGAGTGTCTGAACTACAAGCACTTATGGCTGTGGAACCCTTCATTATTTTCCATGCTGACAGAGTCTCCCTCAGGACAAACCCTTCCTTTATGCCCACCTCTCTAGGCCTATCTCCCACTTCTTTCTCTCTGACCCAGCTCTACCTTCCTTACTCCCCCTCACTTTTCTCTCTGATCCAACTCTGCCTTCCTAACTCCCCCTCAAAAACCTTTTCCTACTCAGTAGAATATTCAACATACTTATTATCCCGCTTTTTTTTTTTTACTGCTACCCAACCACTCCCCTCTATTTTTCTTTATACTTTAATTTCAATCTCTCCTAGTCTACCTGCCTGAACAAACATATTTAGCCATCAGTGTATGTTAACTGTAATCTGTATTGAAATTCCATACTCACTGAACAGTTTTCCAGTGGATGTTATCTGGCACCAGTATTGTTATTGTATAGTATACTTGCTGTCCATTGTTAAATACTCTTCTTCATGTACTAGAAAAAGTTTTCCTCTTTTTTTGTAAACTGTACATATTTTTGTAATCCTGGAGCTTTTCTCTCTGGGTCTCCACTGAAAAAGGACCTTAGCCCAGATGGACTAACCCGGTCAACAAATGTCAAATAAAATAAAGTGCTGTCCAGTGTGGCTCTCAACCAATCCATACATTTGCCAACTTTTTTCCCTAATCCTTAAAATAAAGGGGAAAGGATCCTGCACTCCTTGGACATGCACAGACAGCTCAGATTTTACCTGGATAGGTCTAAGCCCTTCAGAAAATCAGACCAGTTACTAGTCAGCTTTGCAACAAGGGCAGAGGGCAAGGCCATTTCAAAGCAAACAACATTGCATACATTTCTGCTACAAGCACCGCGAGAAACCAACCCCTCAGGGGGGGGGGGTCAGAACACATTCCACTAGAGCAACATCTACCTCTACAGCATTTCTCAGGGGAGTTCCTACCAGGGATATCCTGGAAGCTGTTACCTGAAGTTCAGTACACACTTTCAACAAGCACTACCATTTGCCTATCTTCTCCAAATCCAGGGCAGGTTTAGCAATAGCAGTCCTGCAGGGCATTATAGCCAGCCCTTATTCTTCTTGACTGCCTCCACCCTTCTTCAGCTTTGGGAATCCACCCAAGTGTGATGACTGCAACAGTGAAACACTAAGAACATAGTACAGTTGTGTACACTTACCATAAATGTAGATGTTCAAGTGTATTCACTGTTGCAGTCCTTGTTTCCCTCCCTCCAACCCCCTAGTTTCTCTCTCTCTGTCATATCTCTCTCCTCTCTCTCATTTGCCCCTCTCTCTCTCTCTCTATGCCTTTTACCCCCCCCCCCTTTCAGGGGTATTTACATTTTACTGGTGGTGTTTTCCTCCACCATAGCTTGGCTCCCTATTGAGGGGGTCCTGACATTTGAGGCAAGAAAAACTGATGTAATGACGTCGGCTGCCTGTTTTTAATACCCCCTAACGTCAGTCCTGGAGCGACAGCAACCGATGCAGAAATACCAAGTCTCTGGTATTTGGGCCGACTGAGGGCTACCTGCAGGCAGATAACCCAAGTGTGATGACTGCAACAGTGAATACACTCTTAACATCTACATTTATGGTAAGTGT
Source organism: Protopterus annectens (assembly GCF_019279795.1). Taxonomy (NCBI): domain Eukaryota; kingdom Metazoa; phylum Chordata; order Ceratodontiformes; family Protopteridae; genus Protopterus; species Protopterus annectens. Next base: position 394,692,502 of record NC_056751.1, read on the forward strand.
ACACAACTGTACTTTATTAAGCCATGTTTGTTTGTGTGTAGTACCACTGTGAATGCAGAGAAAAATAAGCTGCTTTGCAGTTTGTGTGCACTGAGTGGTGGAAAGTGTAACAAAAGGTTCTAAGAAAGGTAGAACTATGATGTATAAGCAGCGGAGTTTCTTTGCAGAAATGTGGGTAATAATACGCTTACTAATGGTAAGTCTGAAATAAAATAATGCTTACAGGTACAGAACAAGAAAGGCTCTAGTATGTGATCTCAAGTTTGCAAAGTGGTGTGACAGCACAGTGTCACATGATGATAGACTAAGTAGGGTCTGATATAGACAGTGGTGTGCCTGTGTAGGGCGAAGGTGATTGTAGGAAATTAACTGGAGATTTTAGGGTTGTCCATTCTTAGTAGATGGATCTTTGACTTTTAACCTTCATGAGAACATCCTTTTTCGCATTCTTAAATTCTTCACTACTTTTATGCCATTGTATGCTCAGGAGAGTTGTTCCACAAGTCCTGAATCTTTTCCCGGAGAATTGTGTCTGCACCTTTAACTTCTTTGCTCTTAAATCTTCAGTAAGATGCTACCTTTTTGAATATTTAAAGCGTTTGAGCTTGTAGTATTGCTGTTTTCCTTGAGGGCATACATATGAAGCTTTGGTTGCCTTCATATGGTTTCTGTTGCATGCTGTACATGAATTGGGTTTTCTCCTTTGTTTGCACTGATGTGCTTTTCAGTACTGCTCATTACTAAGCATGGCATAGCCAGGGTTCTCTGAAGAGGAATTACACCAATATGCTTAATATTTTCTTGTAGTAACTACCCATATTTATGTAATTCTTTTAGGTACTCCTCATCTGTTCATTAACCTTTTTGTGATTTAACTTAACCAGCAGCTTTGTCCAGCTTTCATCTGTAGAGAGTGTGAAGAGCAACAGTATGAGCAGTCACTGGGACCTCTTCTGATTAGCAGAAATGAGAGCGAACTATATTAAGTTCAATTGACTTGTAATTGTTTTGGGATTTGTAAATAGGCCAAACAATGGCCATTTGAACACTGCATGAAAATTATTGAAAGGGTAAAGTTAAGACCATTTTACTTGGCAAAAAGTGCAAGTTTGTTGTATGAAAAGTGCCTAACTTTTGAGAGTTGAAAGTATATGCAAAAAGACTTATGGCAGTCTTATAATAGTCATCTGGAGACTATTGTCTTTTTTTAGTAATACAAATTCTTTAAGATGACAGCTATCTTGGTGTTCTGATAGAAGGGGTAGTTTTCCATTCTTGACCCAGACTTTGATTTACTTTAAGCTTGTATGTATCTAGTTTATCCAGCCAGCCACTAATACCTTCTCCATTGCAGGACAATTTGTATTTTTTTTCAGTGAAAATTTATGAAAACTGGCTAAAATCTAAGTTGCTTTTTGCAGCGTTTTAGGCGTTGACTTTCTGAACATCTCAGTGGCTCAAGTTGTACATTATTAGTATACTTTATTTATCCTTTTTGCTCTAATTTGTTACCTGTTTAAGAAATGTGTTTAAATGCTCTGAACAAATGCTGTAGTCTTTTTATATTCTGAGTATTGCTTTGGTGATCCTAGAGGTAGACCTATCATGGAGCTTTCAGCCACTTCACAGAGGAAAAGATAAGTGCAGCAGCAATATACTATTCAGAGACATTCCAATAGCATAGGATCATAGGAAGTTACTAGACTATTGGCCCTGAAGCCCTTATAAGCCTAGCCAAGAGTTTATCCCATGTATAGACAAATCAACACCCGATGCCCCTTCCATCAGGGACATGGGTGGAATCCCAGGGATGTATTTTCTATTTCACATCCAGTTATCCAGGTTGCGCTTAAAAAGGGGTAAAGAGGTACTCTGCTTGACTTGGAGAGGGAGTCTATTGTACAGATAGGGGAGTCTCTGGGACACAAATCTGTCCTGTCAATAAGTCCTGTTGTTATCACAGACCAGGTTGAGGCTGCATTTGCGGCTTACTCGAGTGGAGCTTGACTTGCAGATATACAGCAGTCCCATCAAGGTGGGGTTCGAGATCGCCTTGTATGCCTATCAGAAGTCACCTCTGAGGAGTCTGTATGTAACAGAGTAGAGGGATAGGGCTTTTAGGCTATCTGTGTATGGTATATTTTTGCGACCCTAGATTCTCCTGGTGAGAAATCTTTGTGGTCTCCAGCTGCTGCCTGTGCTTTGTGAGGTACATGCCGAATGGGGCGTTGTACTCAATAATGGGCCTTATAAGGGATGAATACAGGGGTGTTATGACTTCCTTGTCCCTGAATGAGATACCCTTACTTGTGAGGTGGGCCATGTAGAAAGCTTTCCATACAACGGAAGCAACATGGTGGTCTAAAGTCAGGTTACTATCAGTCTGGGTGCCCAAACCCTCACAACTGACTGCATGCTTAGGATGTTATTAATGTGATAATTTGTGGGGACGTCACTGTCCCCAAAGGAGATGATGATGCATTTTTTTCTGTTCAGCTTGAGGCCATGTTTCTGACACCAGTGAGACCCTCTTGGTGGATGTCCACATTACTAGGGGAATTGATAACCACACCCAGCTTGTAGTCCCCTGCAAACGTGGCCAGTCATAGCCCCCACAGGTTTTGGCCTGCACCTCAGAAAAGTATATCCCAAAAACAGAGGCCCCAAGACTGAACCCTGGGGTACGCCACTCGATACATGTCTACTGCTTGAGGTGGCTTCCCCTACTTTGACTTGGTGTGTTCCATAGTTAGCTACCCATCTGGTACATATGAATTGATGCCTAGTTGAGAGAGTTTATCTGTTATGCCCGAATGGGGAATAGTGTCGAAGGCTTAGGCTGGGGGTCAAGGTAGGCAGTGTCTTTGGTGACCGTCTCAAAAAGGTTGACCAAATTGAACAGACATGACCTCCCCTTGACGAAACCAAACTGTGTGGAATTGAGTGTTTGGAGGATGTCCTTAAAGGATGCATCTGCAGTCCGTACAAATGGGTAGTCCTGTCGTCAGGCAGCCCTTCGGTTGGCCAGATTCCAAAGTCTGGGTCTGGCTTCGGCTGGTGTCGCACTTCACCCGACGTCATCGCTGCAGTTTTTCGGGTATAAAGGCATCAGCCGACGCCATTTTCCTCAGTCTTTCTTGCCGCGTGGCGCCCGAAGCAGAAGCTGTTTGCAAGTGCTGGTCGGTCAGATCCAGAGATTACTACTACCGAATACTACTTCGAAGACTTCTAAAAAGCTAAGTACCCCGTTGGGGACTCTTTCTTGCCTCAGCCGATGTCAGAAAAAGTGAATAACTGTTTAACTTGTGGGAAACAAATACCTCATAAAGATTTCCACTCCTACTGCTTACCTTGTTTAGGCCCAGACCACGACGTAGCAGCTTGTCTAGCCTGTGCTTCTTTTAACCGACGGATGCTTAGACGTCGGTCGGAGTTTGCTGAGCAGTTTTTCGGCTCTGATTTTGCCTATATTATGCCGTCGGATCCTCCGACTACACAAATTACCAAAAAACGCAAAGAAAAGGACCGACACTCGCGGTCCGCGGTTTCGGCTGAAACCGCGGTTAAGCAAACCGCAAGTGTCTCTGTTTCGGCCGAAACCGAGCAAGCGGTTCTTTCTTCAGCCGAAACCTTGCCTTCTACCGAGGCCTCTTCTAACCTGGTAGAATCGGCTTCTGAAATCCAACCTTCTGTTGCGGTTTCTCAGGAATTATCAGACACTATTCCCTTGGATATTTCAACCCCTGCACGTGGAGCTGCTAGGCCTCCTGCAGCCATGTCTATTAAGGCCTTTGCCAGGGCTAAAGCAGCCAAAGCTTCAAAAACGGTGCCTGCCAAACCCCCCTCTCACAGGCCCAGCACCAGTTCCCATATGCTTTCTTTGGCTGAGGATCTCATTTCTTTAATTCGTGGATCCCAGCCTCATCCAGACAGGACCTCTCATCCACCTCCAGAGAAGAGGCCTAGAGCAGAGCCCCATGAGCCAGTATCCACAGATGATTCCTCTGATGACTCAGAACATACAGACCCTCCTGAGGCTCCTTATTCCCCTTACGAAGACTCTGATGCCGAAGAGTCCATTCCTTCAGCCTCTCCACCTGAGGAATTTTCCTTTGGGGAAACCTTGCATGCTATGAGGGAACAATTTCAGTGGCAGGGCCAAGATTTCTCAGACTCCAAAAAAAGGCTTAGAACCTTTCTACATTTGCCACAACATAGGCCTTTAGCTATACCTCCAGTTCTTTCTGTTGTAGATGATGCATTTAATGATGCTTGCACTGCTCCTGATTCATTACCTCCGGCCCCTGCTAAGCCCGATAGGTTCTACAGGGTCCCGGACACTCATCACCATTTATACAAGGCTCCTTTTGTAGATCCAGAGACTATCTCCCAGGGCCCTAAAGCTGTAGCAACTACATCTACTAAAAACCCCCTCCCCTCTGAAAGGGAATCCAGGCCCTTAGAGAGATGGGGTAAAAAAGTTTACACCTCTGCTACTTTGTCAGCTAGGGCTTTGAACTGCCAATTTCAAATGATTCAATATCAAGAGTTTATGCTTGACCAGTTAACTAAAAAGCTGTCCTCTGAAGAATCTTTAGATAAAAAATATGTTCAGGAAATGGTACATAACATACAGCAGGTTAGTAACCATTCTTTAAAATGTGGCTATGATGCACTGGAGGCTTCCTTTAGATCAGCCATGACTGGCACAGTTATCAGGAGACATGCATGGTTGAAAGAGCAGGCATTACCAGACCATGTCAAATCAAAACTTTTGGATGCACCCATGGACAAAGTCAATTTATTTGGTTCCCCTGCACAGCAGGTACTAAAAAAGATGGAAGAGAAGGCGAAATCTGTACAAACAGTGAAAGATTTCTTACAGGTTCAACCTCTAAGGTTTAGCAGGAACTGGCCCTCCAAGAATTGGTCCTTTCCGGACTCCTCTAAGACACAGAGAGGCAGGAATAGGTGTTCAAGAGGCAGAAACCAGTCCAGGGGTGCCTACAGGGGATGCCAGTGGCAAGGTAACAACCAGCGAGGCACGGACGCAGCCACCACCACTACAACAACACAATCACAGTGACTTGGCTGTGGCACCGCCTACTAGGGAACAACTGGAAGCACCCTTAGGCGGAAAGCTAACCTTATTTTCAAAGAACTGGCATTGCATCACAAGGGAAAAATCGATTTTGCAAACTATAGACCAAGGTTACAGGTTCCATTTCCATACTCTACCAGGAAAGAGAGGAATGCCAAACCTACCACCTACTCAAAGGGCAGAAGCTCTAAAGCAAATATCTCAACTATTAAGAATGAGAGCTGTGGAAAAGGTACCAACTATGGAACAAGGAAAGGGATTTTACTCCAGACTCTTCCTGGTACCAAGAAAAGAGAGCAAATGGAGGCCTATTCTCGACCTGTCCGCTTTAAACACATTCCTCATTGTTCCAAAATTCAAAATGCTGACCCTACAGCAGCTTCTTCCCATGCTGGGCAAGGAGTCTTGGCTGGTAACTCTAGATCTCAAGGAGGCATACCTGCACGTCCCCATATGACCAATTTGCAGAAGATACCTCAGATGTCTTGCAGGATCAGAGCATTATCAATTCTCAGCATTGCCCTTTGGCTTATCTACTGCACCCAGAGTGTTCACGAAATGCCTGGCATCAGTAATTGCTCATTGCAGACTTCAGGGGATCCAAATTTATCCCTACCTGGACGACTGCCTGATACAAGCAGACAACAAAAGCAAGCTAACAGAAGACTTACAAAGAGTCATTTACCTGCTGCAAGCCCTGGGATATACAGTCAATATAAAAAAGTCAAGGCTGATTCCATCCCAAAGAATAACCTTTCTGGGTGCAGAGCTGGACACATCAAAACAAATGGCATTCCTAACTGCAGAAAAGAAAGAGCAACTACCTCTCTACTTCTTGGCATTAACAAAGCAGAACCATCTAACTGCAAGAAAAGTACTACAAGCCCTAGGCTTCATGGCATCCTGCATAATTCTGGTCCCTCATGCCAGACTGCATATGAGAAAGCTACAGTGGTACCTAAAGAATTTGTGGTCCCAACACAAGCACAGCCTAGAAACCAAAATTCCAATAATCCCATGCCTGAAGCAAGAGTTCCTATGGTGGGCTCAGGCCTGTCAATCAAACACAGGATTGCCCTTCTGCAACAGTCAACCAAGCCAAACCATCACGACAGATGCCTCAGACCTCGGTTGGGGGCACACATGCTGGGCAAGTGCATACAAGGCTTATGGACTCAAGACCAGCTGCCTGCACATAAATCTAAAGGAAATGCTGGCAGTAAAATTGGCAATCCAGTCATTCAGACCATTTCTCCAAGAAGGTCAGTTGATGATAAGGACAGACAACACCACAGTTATGTGGTACATCAACAAACAGGGAGGCACACATTCATATCCTCAATGCCGGCTGGCACTGGACCTATGGGATGTGGCTCTGAGCTACAACATTCAGTTACAAGCAATTTTTGTACCGGAAAAGAAAACATTCTAGCAGACATATTAAGCAGAACTACCACAGATGCCCACGAATGGATGCTGCATCCGGACATCTTCAAAGCCATCACAAGAGAATGGGGATTACCACAAATAGACTTATTTGCATCCCCACTCAATCACCAGCTAAAGAAATTCTGCACAAGGATGTACCACCCACTTGCTTGGAAGGTGGACTCCCTATCTTTCAGTTGGAAAACCTGACAGCATATGCATTCCCACCACTTCCTTTGATGCACAAGGTGCTTTTGAAGATCAAAGAGGAACGTCCAAGGATCATTCTGATAGCTCCAGACTGGCCAAGACAACATTGGTTCCCATTGCTGAGGAGCATGTCTCGGGAACAAATATGGACACTACCCCTGATCCCATTACTGTTAACACAGAACAACTACAACATCCTGCATCCAAACCTGAAAACTCTGCAGCTAACTGCCTGGAACATTACATAAGAGCAATTAACCCAAATTTATCCCAAAGGGTTAAAGACATAATCCTTGAGGCTCGTAGACCTTCAACAAAAAAGAATTATGCAGCAAAATGGAAAAGATATCTTATTTGGAGTACTGCAAAGGGAGAAGATATGGCACTGGTAAACATAGCCAACATTCTGGAGTACTTGGCAGAGCTCTTCCATACAGGCCTGTCCTATTCTTCCATCAAGATACATGCATCAGCTATTTCAGCAGAATACAGCTTGGATCCTCCTGTCTTCTCTCATCCTCTGCTCAGACAGTTTCTGAGAGGAATCAAAAATGTAAAACCTCCCAGGAAGCCACCATTGCCAGCATGGGACTTGAACTTTGTGCTAGAAAAATTGACACTTCCCCCTTTCGAACCAGCAGCAACAGCAGAATTACAATACTTATCCTGGAAGACTGCTTTCCTGCTGGAAATCTCCTCAGCAAGAAGGGTCTCTGAACTACAGGCATTAATGGCAGTGCAACCCTTCCTGATCTTCCATCAAGATAGTGTCCATGAGAACAAATCCTACATTTATGCCTAAGGTGGTATCCAGAGTGTCTTTAAATCAGGCTATCCACCTACCTACATTCTTCCCCAACCCACAGAACAGGGGAGAAAGACTCTTGCACACCTTGGATGTACATAGACAATTACGCTACTACCTGGACAGGACCAAGTCCAATAGAAAAACTGACCAGCTTCTGGTAGCATATGCAACAGGAAAGGAAGGAAAACCAATTTCAAAACAGACAATCTCCAAATGGATAGGAAATTGCATTAGATTTTGTTACTCCTACCATGGAAAGAAAACTCCAGAGAACATCAGGCCTCACTCCACAAGGGCTACAGCCACTACCACAGCTTTCTTACGAGGAGTGGCTACGAAGGACATTATAGAGGCTGCTACTTGGACCTCCGTGCATACATTTGCCAAGCATTACAATTTACCTTTATACTCTAGATCCCGAGCAGGTTTTGCCACTGCTGTTTTGCAAGGGATCCTACCTACACCATAATCTCTCCTTTTTTCCTCCTCCCATAGTTTAGCTATGGTATTCTACCCATTTGTAAGGACTGCAGATGCATCCTTGAAGGACATAGTACAGTTTTGTACCTACCATAAATGTAGATGTCCGATAGGAATGCATCTGCAGTCAGGATTACCCACCCACCTTCCCCTCTGTGGTACTCCTAGGGTATTTGCCATCCTTCAGCTAGCTTGGGGGGGATCTATTATGGTGTATTTGTTTGTATATATGTACATACATGCTTATTTTATGTGTTTGCTCTCTACTACTTGGAAACATTGGCATTTATCCAAATTTAGCCATCCAAGAGGGCACCTAGCATCTGGGGCAAGAAACACTGAGGAAAATGGCATCGGCTGATGCCTTTATACCCGAAAAACTGCAGCTATGACGTCGGGTGAAGTGCGACACCAGCCGAAGCCAGACCCAGACTTTGGAATCCGGCCGACCGAAGGGCTGCCTGACGACAGGACTACCCATTTGTAAGGACTGCAGATGCATTCCTATCGGACATCTACATTTATGGTAGGTACAAAACTGTACTTTACCAGTGTACTTGTTAATGAGGTCCGTGATGATCCATTCCATGGCCATGCATATCAAGCTAGTTAGGCTGAGGGGTCTATAATTTCCTGGATCAGTGGACAACTCCACCTTTGTGTAAAGGGATGACCGTGGCTGTCCTCCACTCAGCTGGGACAAAGCCGGTACTCTGGCTTTGGTTGAATAGGGCGCCTAATGGTGCAACAAGTTCCTGCCTGAGTTCATGTAGTATGCAGCCTGGGATGTTATCTAGTCCCATGGAGGCTGTAGTTTTTGCCTTTGAGAGAGTAGTGATGACCTGATCCATAGATATAAGGGGAATGGAAGCAGGTACTGGGAATGTCCTGATTTACTAATGGGACAAAGGAGTGACATTTTTGCTGAATCTGTCAGCCAGCACGTTTGCTATATCTACGGCATTTGTATATGTGATGTTCTTGACCACCAGTTCTGAACATATCTGGGTGCTACCTTTGAGATTACAGAGTATGTGAAGAAGGCCTTATGATGGTCTCTAGTAGATGTGGCCAATTTGGACTGGTCGTTTGCCTTGGATGATTTCACTAGTGCTCTTGTTTGCTTGTTTAGGCCAAGGAGAGATTGCTTCCAATTGGGCACCTGCTCCTTCTTGGTCCTGGACAGCAATTTTTTTCTTTTGTTATAGAGTTTTATTGCAGATGTCCACCAGACTGGTTTTACTCTTCCTTGCGGAGAATGATTTAGACCGGTCAGGTATTCCTGATTCCATCCGTGGTGGTGGTGCTGCAGTAGCATTGTTGCCTCATAGTAAGACACTGACTGGTTTGACTCTCAGCTAGAGCGTCTTCTGCATGGAGACATGCGTGAATGGGCCTACCTTCGTTGAAGGTTGCGCATTAGGGCTGGCAACTCTGCATGTAAAAATCAACTGCCAATCATTAGCGGACCGGAGTTCCGCTGTGGCGACCCCTAACCGGGAAAAGCCAAAAGAGAGAGAGAGAGAGAGAGAGGTATTCCTGATTCTATGCATCCTTATAAATGTTCGTATAGTAATTTGGTATAGTTTTGTATACTGGTGCTAGTTCCTAGCGAGGGGGATGGGGCTGTGAAGCTGTTTATACCATCCCTCAGGAGGCTGTAATCAGCTTTGGAGAATTTTTTTTGTTTGCCCTAGCTAGAGGGGGGTCGGGGAGATGATGATTTCAAACGTGACTGCTTTATGGTCGGATGTTACAAGAGAGGATAATACTACAGGGATGCTGCAGTGGATACTCATGTTGGTTAATACTAAGTCCAAGATATTATCACCTCTTGTGGGGGTATCAACTAGCTGTTCCAAAGCATTTGCATTGACAAAAATTGAGGAATTTCTGGGCATTTGTGTTCTAGCATGAGTAGTTCTTCCACTGTATGTTTAGGCAGTAAAAATCACCCAGGATCAGAGTAAAGGGTTGAATTTTAATAGATTCAAAGAGGTCTACATAAGCAGTTTGGGCATCTTGAGTCAGATTTGGGGGCCGGTTATGGTTTGTGTAGGGGTCTTGTCAATGGTTAACTGCACCTGGGGTGTCTCCTCTGTGTCATACTGTTTGCCCAGCCTGGAGGTGTGTATGTCTTTAATATATATATTGAAACTCCACTTCCTTTGGCTTTGCTACCCACAGTTTGGGGTCTTAATGTATGATAGGTTGAGTAACCAGATATGGCTGGGGTGCTCTCTGCAGGTTTGAACCAGGTTTCTGTGACTGCGCAGATGGCAGCATTTTCCAGGGTTAAGAATGCTTGCAATGAATGCAGTTTCATGTTTAGACTCCTAACATTTAGCAGCATGACCTTTAATTTGGGTTTTGTGGAACTTTTTATGTTGGTAGTTATAACCTCATCACTTTTTCTAAAAAAGGCACTATGGGGGAGGCAAGTGCCTCTGCCAGAAGCCTGAAACCCAAGTGAATCAGATGCAGGCCATCTCTGGCAAAGCATAGTGGTCTGTTGATCATATCTTCCCAGGCTGTCAGGTACTGGATCCCCCTGGTATGACACCAGAAACTAAGCCGGTTGTTGGTCAGTCATTTTCTGTTTGTATTGAGGCATCATTGTGGGTGATGGTAGAATGCTGCTTAAGGCTAGAGACATACCTGCCTGGGACACATATTCAATGAGTTTAAACGTGTCTCTCTTCATATAGTCCAGGGAGGTACATCTCAATTCATTCACACCAGCATGGAATATGACAGAGTTATAACAGTAACTGTTGCTGAGAGACTTGAGTGTGTCTGTCATATGGCAGATTCTGGCCCCTGACAGACAAATAACCATGACTTTCTCCTTATCCAGCCTGGTGAGAGGCACATCTGTGTGTCTCATAATGGAGTTTACTATGACTAATATGTTGGGTTTATGGTTAAGCCTTGGAGGTTGTGAGACACAGGTGTGTGAACTATGCATGGTGTGTGGTGTGGAGGGCTGTGGAGATCGCATGTGTTTTTGCCACGGAGGCCGTCTTTGTTTGGGTATGTTTTTGTTGAGGACGTCCACATATGCGGGTGTGGGTTGTGTAGGTGTGGGTGTTTGAGGTGTACTGATTGTGTTTGACAACCTTCTCAGTGCCAGATATACTGGCTTGTGAGGGAGAGAACATGGACTCTAGGTTCCTAATATAATTGCATCGCTCCCAAATTGTGTTCCTGGGTGGTAGTACTAGGTGGTGCTTTGTGTACATAAGGCAGTTGCTACACTGTCTCAGGATGTCCATGTCAACCAGGCTGCAGAAGAAACTGTAGGCGTGCAGTAACATGTAGACAACAGTTAGTTTATGCAAGTTTTTTTTTAACAGGGCTTTAGAAGTTAATTTTGGCAGATAATGTAAATCTGTGATTGACTGAAGTTAGCAGCAACTGGGATCAGTTGGTACCACATGCATCATTGGGATCAGTTGGTACCACATGCATCATTGGGATCAGTTGGTCCCACGAGCATCATTGGGATCAGTTGGTCCCACGCGCATCATTGGGATCAGTTGGTCCCACGCGCATCATTGGGATCAGTTGGTCCCACGCGCATCATTGGGATCAGTTCGTACCCATACAACATGCAGAAAAAAAATGTCTTAAATACGTGGAGCAGAGGAGAAAGTAGTGAGCATGTAAATACTGAATGCAATAAAAAATATTTCCAAGTGTTTTGGACCCAAGATAGGAAATCTTTACTGCTGCTTTGTAGTCTGTAAGAGTGCATCTGTCAGGTGAAGAAAGGGGTGGTAAGGAAGTTTAGTGTTTAGGCTGAGTCTTGTCAGACATGCTGTTGGCTGGAATGGGTAGCTGCCTTTGATTAGGTGCTTGCACGTTAAGCAGATTATGAGTAGAGTGGACATTACTGTTAAGTCATGGCATTTTGCAATGATATTAAGTCATGCAGCAGAGAGGGATTGTAGTTAGGGTGAATTGAATCTTGGAGCTATGTCTCAAAACAAAAAAAAAAAGTGTGTGTGTGTTATTTGCTATTATACCATGACCCCCCCCAAAACGTGCACGCTGATTGGCCAGCGTGCACATTGTAAATCGAGTTATACTAATGGAAAAAGGTCCGGTCGCCGGACTTTTCCATTAGTATAACTCTTTTAAAACACTGTCGCTATGTTAAATGGGTTTAACATAGCGAGACAGTTTAAAATAAGCAACGGAGATCTCCGTTGCTTATTTTAAAGCTGTCTCTATGCTAAACCCATTTAACATAGTGAGACAGGTTTTAAAAAGCAACGGAGAAAGCAAGATCTCCGCTGTTTTTATTTCGCCATGTTAAATGGGTTTAACATAGCGAGACAGTTTTAAAATAAGCAACGGACATCTCCGTTGCTTATTTTAAACTGTCTCGCTATGTTAAACCCATTTAACATAGCAAAACAGTAAAAAGCAACGGAGATCTTGCTTTCACTGTTGCTTTGCCACAGCTCTGATGTACTGCAGGCACGCAGTACATCAGAACTGCTGCGGATGCCAGACATCTGCGGAAGGGCAGTAAACAGGCATTATACTATGCCATTATTTAAGAAAAGTAATAGTTTCTTTTCTTAAATAATGTCATATAATAGCAATAACTCACTTTGGTGGGTAATGCTGTATTTACCCACGGTTGGCTTTGTTTCGCCCTCGGGACCAAACCACGCCAACCGTGGGTAAATCCAGCATTACCCACACCCAGGCGTGGGTTATTGCTATAGTAATTACAGGTGTGGGGGTAGCCACATTCTTTGATTTCCTGTCCTTGCCTATTTAAATGGTACAGTGTGAAATATTTTCTGCTTAAAAACCTCAGCTTTGGCCAGCTAAGAACTTGGACGTATAAGAGAATTTAAGTACCTTTATCTGCACTTTTTAAAAAAAAAAAAATAAAGTATTTAAATTGATTTTAACTGTGGCAGGAATATTTACTGAACTGGAAGTTTTGACTCTGCTCTTCAGTTAGTTCCGCCCAACCACCCTGTTTTTGTTTTGGTGTTAATCTTAGTGGCTTTGAAACTGCCCGCCCCTCTTGTAAATTTGTGTTTGGATACTCCTTCTGGGCCCATCTCATTTGCTCACTCAACTGAGTGCAGTGAGATCATATTCTGATTTCAGGCACTCCTACTGTGTAGAAAGAGAGCATCTGGGAAACAGAAAAAAAATTAAGCTTGTTTCCTGCCTTTCCTGTTAAGTGGTATAGACTATTTGTAGGCTTCTGAGCCCCCAAGCCCTTCTGTGTTGGAGGGAAGCCTTCTAACTTTTTTTTTTCTTATAACTAGCCAGTTTTCTAGTTTCAGCACTCAAATCTGTTTCTTTGATCTCAGCACTTGTTCAGAAAAAAAAAAATTTAATCTGCTTTTACTGTGCTTGTGTTTCTACCTACTTTATTTTACTTTTGCATCATCTTAAAAGTACTCAGTTGTATTTATTACTGATTGGTGTAACTCATTCTAAGCCTTTTGGTTTAAACACTTGGGCTTCGGACCAGTTGTTTTGCACTGAGAGGGTTTGTGGTCTGCACTGTAGTGGCAGAACAGGTAGCTTACATCCTTCTAGGTTGGGAACTGCTGATTGAGGGCTCAGTGTCTGTTATTCTAAAAGTGTATTAATTCTGGTTTAAGCACTTGTGCTTTCAGGCCAGTTATTTTACATTAAGAGGGTTCGTGGTCTGCACTCTTGTGGGAGGAGAGGCTGGACTCTGCCCTTCTGAGCTGGGAAATTCTGGTTAAAGGCTTATAGTGCATGCATATCTGAACTGCTTCTTACTGAAGTTGGTGCGCCTTGTTTGCTGTGGCATAGACTGGATTCGGGCCTGCTGGATCTAGCTTTGTTTGTGTAACTTGAGCACTAATCCAGGCATTCTGTAAAGTATTCAATTGTATTTATTACTGCTTGGTAGTAATTAAAGTGTAGCTATCATTCTAAGTTTTTTGGATTAAGCACTTGGGCTTCAGACCAGTTGTTTTACATTAGGAAGATTTGTGGCATGCACTGTGGTGGCAGGACAGGTAGCTTTCATCCTTCTAAGTTGGGAACTGCTGATTGAGAGCCCAGTGTCTGTTATTCTTAAAGTGTATTAGTTCTGGTTTAAGCACTTGGGCTTCAGGCCAGTTATTTTACATTAAGAAGGTTCGTGGTCTGCACTCTTGTGGGAGAAGAGGCTGGACTCTGCTCTTCTGAGCTGGGAATTTCTGGTTAAAGGTTTATAGTGCCTGAATATTTGAACTGTATCTTACTGAAATTGGTACACCTTGTTTGCTGTAGCATAGACTAGATCCAGGCCTGCTGAATCTAGCTTTGTTTATATGCTTGTTGTGTGTTTGCTTGTTATTTCCCTGGAACGCTAATTCCACCTAATACGCGGCTTCTCAGCGCTTCTGTGGATCACTAGTGATATCTGCATTGCTTATGTACTTATTTCCTTGTTTCACTTGAAAGAAAGTTGCTGTTTGTCGTTTTTGCATTTAAGTTACCTGTAACACATTGCACTTAAGTTACCTGGCACTTGCTCACTAAAGCAAAAGTCAGCACTAAAAATTAAAAGCACTACACCCTCACTCTCCACTGGCCCTTGTTTTCAATTATTAAGGAATTCTCAATATTATTCTAGCATGTCCAAAGGTCAGTTGTCAATCTCCTCTCCGGTCCAGCTGGTGAATCTGGGAATCTTGAGGCGATGTTGCAACTGCCTTATGTACACAGACAACCCTCTCCTCCTCCCAACAAATTCCAACACTTGTATGAGATGCAACCATATAGCCAAACTGGAGGCTAAGCTCTCTCAACTCAGTACTGGCATAACCAGTCAGGAGGAGAAGGAAACCACACTCACTAGAATTCCAGTCTCACATAGACCTACCACGACAGCAAACCAAACACATAATCACACAAAAACATACTCAGAGGCTCTAAATAAAGATCTGCCTAAGCAGCAGAGACCTCCAAAGCAGACACCCAAGCAAACACTACCCCAAAACAAAACACGTGCAACACATATCTCACAAAGCCAGTGTGCCGAACAGTCACAGCCCTTAAGACTAAACAACACACCTGATACACTTGTAATAGGTGACTATCGCCACGCACACTGACGTCCCGCTCACCAGGCTGAACAAGGAGAGGGTCACGGTGAGCAGCCTGTCGGACGCTAGGATCCGCCACATAACACAAGCACTCAGGTCACTCCAAGGCAAGTACAAATATGACTCAGTCATTGTCCATGCTGGTGTGAATGACCTGAGATGTACCTCCCTGGACTACATGAAAAGAGACATAAAGGAGCTCTCTGAGCATGTAGCCCAGGCCGGTATGACCCTGACCTTGAGTAGCATCTTATCCTCACCAAGAATGATGCCACAATATGAAGACAAGATGATCGATTTCAACAATTGGCTTAAGTACTGGTGTCATTCAAAGGGGATCCAATGCCTGTCAGCTTGGGATGATATGCTAGACAAGCCACGATGCTTCGCTAGGGACGGCTTGCACCTGTCACCCCTGGGCTTTCAGATATTGGCAAAGGCTCTTGCTACCCCTATAGTGCTTTTTTTAGGCAAGGCTCAAAAGACAAACCCACCTCCATAGGTATCACAAGGGATAAGAAACTAAGAGTAATGCTACTCAATGCCAGAAATCTAAACCTCAAGATGCACGCACTCGAAACTCTCCTTAGCATGGAGAACATCGATATCTGTGCAGTAACAGAAACCTGGTTCAGGGCTCCCGCGAGCACCCCAGCACTACCAGGTTATACCTCATACCATGCTTTTCGGCCCCAAAACTTGGACCAAACCACAAAAGGAGGGGGAGTATCGATATTCATCAAAGATACCCACACCTCCAGGTTGGTGACAAAGCACGAAGCATCAGAGACTATCCATGTGCAACTAACAGTGGGTAAAACTGCCTTCCAGTTTATAGCCTGCTACAGACCACCCTCCCAAACCCAGGAACCCCACTCGGCCTTCCTGAGAACACTGGAAAATATGAAGGTCTCTCCAAACACCGTTATATTAGGCGACTTCAACTACCCAAACATAGACTGGGAGCATTACTCTAGCTCCAACACCCTAGCCCAAAGGTTCCTAGAATTTATAAATTCAAATGCTATGGAACAACTTGTTACCACTCCCACAAGAGGGGAAAACATACTGGACCTGATCATCACCAACATGGGGACTCTATGCTCCAGACCAGAAGTGTATCCCTCACTGGTAAGATCAGACCATAAACTAATCTCACTGGATATTCACATCCCGACCCCACCCCCTGCCCAGAAAACCACAGTGAAAAACTTCTCTAAAGCAAATTTCACACTCCTCAAAACCAAGGTGGAATCCTTCAAATCAGCAGCTTGTGGAAGATACGGCCCAGACCGCAGAATCCTTTATAAACGCATTCTATGAACACCTTCAGGAATGCATGGATCATGCGATCCCGAATAAAACCAAGACCCAATCCTTCAAAGGCAGACGTCCTGTCTGGTGGACACCAGCCATAAACAAACTATACAATAGAAGGAGGAAGCTACTAAGTGATAGAGCAAAATCCCAAAAAGGGAAGGCATCACTGATCAGCATTAGCAAAAAACTACGGGCACTCATAAAATTGTCTAAGGCCAGCTTTGAGAGAAAAATTGCACAGAACACTAAGGATAATCACAAAGCTTTCTTTAGTTATGTTAGGAACCTGGCTGGTAATTCCCAGATATGCTCAGAATTAGTCCAAAATGACAAAAAATACACTGAACCCACAGACATTGCCAACATCCTAGCTGACAGGTTCAGCGCAAACTTCTCCCACCAAAAGGGCAAATATCTATCCCAGCAGAGTGCTGCCCCCCTGACATCTCAGATGCTCAGTTAAGAGCCACCCTCTCCAAAGCAAAAAACACAGCATCAATGGGACCAGACGGTGTCCCGGGCTGCGTCCTACATGAACTCCAAGAAGAGCTAAACCCAAACATAAAACTACTGTTCAATCTCAGCCTTACTACAGGATATGTGCCCAAAGAGTGGCGTACAGCAACAGTGGTCCCTCTCCATAAAGGTGGTGCCTCAACGGATCCTGGAAACTATCGCCCCATAAGCCTGACTAGCTTAGTCTGCAAAGCTATGGAAAGGATCATCATGGACCTCATAAATAAAGATATTGGGGACCTACAGACACTGGATCCTACCCAATTCGGCTTTGTTAAGGGCAGATCCTGCCTTTTAAACCTGGTTGATTTCTTTGAAACGGTCACCAAGGCGATTGACGAGGGGAAGGTGGTCCACACAGCCTAGCTGGACTTCGCTAAAGCCTTTGATACAATACCCCACTCGGGCATTATAGATAAGCTACCAGCTTAAATATAAACCTCTATGTCACTAGATGGATTGCAAATTGGCTCAAGGACAGAACCCACATGGTTAGAATTGCTGGAGCCATGTCAGACTCCAAACTAGCTACAAGTGGTGTCCCACAAGGCTCAGTCCTGGGACCTCACTTGTTCAGTATATATTTCTCGGAGGTACAGGCCAACACGGAAGGACTGTGGCTGACCAAGTTCGCAGATGACTGCAAACTGGGCGCCATAATCGACTCTCCAGCCGGCACAAGCATCCTCCAAAAGGGCCTCATAGAAACAGACAACTGGTGCCAGAGCCATGGCCTCAAGCTAAATGCCAAAAAATGTATAGTCATCCACTTTGGCAAAAACAAAGTGCCCACAAATTACCACATAGGTGGTAATCCATTAAGTACAGAAGAAGTAATTAGGGACCTGGGGACCCAAGTTGATAGCAATCTCTCATTTGACAACCACGTGGCCAAAGTGGTTAGAAAAACATTTTATATAGCCCA
The DNA here is from genome assembly GCF_019279795.1 of Protopterus annectens. NCBI lineage: Eukaryota > Metazoa > Chordata > Ceratodontiformes > Protopteridae > Protopterus > Protopterus annectens. The sequence goes on from NC_056751.1 coordinate 394,710,393, forward strand.
CCTAATCATGAAGGGATTCACATCTAGATCAGGGGATCATCGTGCCTCTTTACTCATCCCTCATCAGGCCCATAATTGAGTACAATGCCCCTTTTGGGATGTACCTTACCAGACACCTGCAGCAACTGGAAAGACCCCAAAAGTACCTCACCAAGAGGATCAAAGGGCTCAAACAGATGCCATATGCTGCCCGGTTAAAGAAACTCCAGCTCTACTCAGTGGCATACCGCCTGTTCAGAGGCGATCTGTGCCTGACGTATAAAGCCATGTCCAACCCAGAATTAATGGACATGCTGCACCTCAGAAAATCCAAATCCCATTGAGCTACGTGCTCGAGAGACTTGAACCTCAGCACTGAAATAAATAGGACATGCCGGAGGGACAGATTCATAACCCAGAGGCTCCCTTCACTCTGGAATAAAATCCCAGTCCAGGTTAGGCAGAGTCCCTCATTGACTCTCTTCAAGAGGAATCTTGATGAGTGGATGGGAGATCGTAGGTTTACCCCGGGTATCACTTCTGTGTCACTGTTAGACAGAGGCACAGTATACTAACCTCGAAAAAGGGCATAGCAAAATAAATTTAAAATGGGTGGCGAAAGCCAAACACATTCTGGCTAAGCTTATAAATGCCCTATAAACCTATATATATATATATATATATATATATATATATATATATATATATATATATATATATATATACACACACACACACACACACACACACACACACACACACACGTATATGTATGCATTCTTGTTGGTTTGAAAATGTTACCCATGGGCAGGATGTCTTCTGCCTTTGTATAATATAACTAAAGGTCAGTAAAGCCAAAAAAGATTATTGGCATTTCTGAAACATCTTGTGAAAATGGATATCTAATCATATCAAACAAAATAAAAGTAAAGCACATTAATGATTCTACATTATGCTCAATTTTGTATAATGCAAAATTACAGGTTACATTAATATGATCTATAGCGTTCATTTTGGTATATGTATTGTACAACGTGGAATTCAGTTAAGTGCATGAAATGAAAACTGATATTTCTAGTCTAAAACATTTCCTGCGGATCAAAAGGGAATTCATTTGTGGTTGCCTGCACTTTTATCGCTGTATATTTGATTTATTTTAATTTGTGAATTCATTATGGAAACTGATAAACATTTATTTCTCTGTTTCATTTTGATAATTATATTGTCCAGCTCGACCAGGCTAACTTTCATTCTAAGCCCAGGGTGAAAAGCTCCACTGCAATGTTTTACACATGCGTTAAGTCATACCAGTTCAAACAACAATCTCCATTGCTTCTGTGCAAATTTATGATATTGTGAATTAATTACTTCATAGGATATATGTTCTTAAAATGAAGATCAGTAACTTAAATTTTGTTTTAGGTTTACTTTTTTCAGTGTTGGTGTATGCAATAGAGATTTTGCTTATATGTGATTGTCACTTCACCACAAAACCTTTTATTTGTACAAACTATACAAACTAGTTCAATGTCTGGGATTTGTGCTTAGCACTTGTCTCCAGCAGCAGTAAGCTGCCTGCATTGTTTTATTGTTTTCATTTTCCTGCCCCTAATACATATTAGTAATAATAATAATAATATTTTTTCTTCCTTCCTGTAACTTCTATCTACCCTTTTCATGTCCTCATTCTATATGAACTATTACATTTTCTTTCTTTGTTCCATAAAAGGATACTTGTGTCCAGAGGGCTTACCCATTTAACAGAAGAGCAAAACAAATGTTTTCTCTCTTCAGTGACCGTTAACATGGGTTATACTGTTAAGTAATGGAACTAGACTGCAGTGTACAAAAAACAAAAGAAACGTGGCACAGTGTCACCTGCTATTCACTCTGTGCCACTTCACTAAGGTAACATAAATATCACATGATGCACAATGACTGACACTAGACACCCAATTGCATAATGGCTGACACTAGACACCCGATCAAAGTGGGTGGTACTCCCCATCATTGAGTACTGGAATCTTCGTTGTCTGCAGTCCCGTTTACCAGCATTGCACCGAATGACCATATAGTCTATTAATAGCTCACGTAATGAAGAAATGACACTTCTGCTGATTACACTGGTAGCCGTCAGCTTCTCTCACTTACTACTCCACAGTATGCAGTTTAACCGCACCCGAGTCAGAATGTACATGGTCTTTTATGTACACTTGGGTGCAGACGCAAATGCATGCATAAAAGATCATGCTTGGGTGAGTGCAGACACGCGCGCACACACACACACACACACACACACACACACACACACACACACACACACACACACACACACTGCTGATTCAGCATACAAATGTGCATACTGGCTTTTTGCTCAATCTGTATTTAAAATGGTGCATGTCATCATGCAGTAATTTAGGTGGTGACATTGCTTTATGAAAACAAGTACTAGCAAAAGTTTAGTTAGTAACTTTTACAAGGAAACAATTTGTGTAGCCTCATCTTCGCAAGCTTTCCTAGGCTCCACCATTTGGACTTGATCTAATGGTGAAAAACGTGCTTTCCACATCTCTCCATTTTTTTTAATTCAGCCACATCCTTGTTTGTATCAACTGAATTTCTGCAGTAGGTAATCCATTTCAGCATTTTTAATGTCAAATAAGTAGAGACTCACACAAGCAATGCCATTTTGCTTGAAAATAAGCCACAGTAGTTGTGTATGTGGAATACCACTGAAGATTAACATGTTGCATAACTTCAGAGAGATCTGCAGCCTCGAAGGTCTTTCATCTGCATCCCACCCCCTCATTTTTTTAAGTATAAACACATGAGAAGCAGAAGCACATATGGAAGATGGTAAGGGTTAAAGGACCACAATAGTAATGACAGTGCCTCCCGCGCTTATTGTATGGCTGCAACCTTTTGTCTAAGCCTATTGCTTCTGTTACCTTTTGCTTTTGACAGTAGTTATGGTTATTTACTTGGAGGGGAAAAAAGTCAGCTCTCCTACTTCGTGGATCTGCCCCAGGAAGCCCAGTTGAATCCAAACTCTCTGGATCCATTAGTAATGATCTACATAGAGTCCAGTGAGATTCTGTTGCATTATCCACCCTCGCACATGCCATTCTTATTCCGAAGATAGGTTACATGACAGTCTTCTTTCAAAACCAGGGCCAGGTGTAGAGAATGTCTGGCTCTAGGTTTGTGTTTTCCATTCCAGACCTTTCTACACTTTTGCTTCCTTTCACCCAACCGGTGCCTCAGTTTTGATATTGCATATGTGTTTGCTAATGCTTGCTGGTGTATTGTGTGGCCTTTTGTCCATTGAATATGAAGTAGTGTTTAGTGTTTGATGGAGGACTGTTCATTTCTTGCAAGGACAGGCAGATTCAGGCACCCAGTACCAATGCCCTGCTGCCACCAGTTAATTTCAGTCTTATATTCCTTCCACATCTGCGCTGCTGGTAGTTTTTTTTATTGCTGATGCTAACATTGATAGAAACTTTGTATATTGTTGCTTGCATCCTTTTGGCTTATCCCTTCTTTTTATAAGAACTGTTTTAAGATTCCGTATGTGACATCCAGTTAATATCCCACTTAACTGCTACCGATAGGTGATGTCCCCTACTATTCTGGTTCAGTAACTAAGGAATTTGAATCCTCACTACTGACACCAGTGTGAGACCGTCACTTAAACAAGAGTAATAGTCCACGATTTCCCCTTAGAGCATTGTAGGAACATGCTCTGTAACCTGGGACTAGATTGTACTTCTGTCCACTCCTAATGTCGCCCTTTATTACACACTCCAGAGCAATATGTCCCAGTTTAAGACCTCTGATGCACTCACACTTAAATAAATTAAATCTCACGCATATAAACACTTCTGGGATAGCCCGACACAGATTTCCAGCTAGATTTCCAGCTATGTCCCCTCCCCAAATGGTACTGTAAAATGCTGCCACCAGTCAGAACATCTATATGCCATTTCAAAGGGGTGTCCAATTATTAAAATTGGATATCAAAACAAATGGTGGTGTATGATCTAAAGCACCCAGGCTTTCAGAGTGGCCCGGGAATGTTAAAAGCAGGTATAAGCACTCTCAAATCACTAAAGAATTCACTGATTGACCATCCACATTGTAAGATGATAAATATATTTAATAATAAGCAAAATAATTAAAAATGTAAAACAGTAATTTCAATAAACAAACAGAATTCAATCACCAGGATAATGAAATTGATACTGAGTGACAGAAATCCAACATTTTAGAAAAACTCTCACTGATTAGCTTTAATTTCCTGTCTGACAAAAGAACACTGTCCCTGATCTAAACTAAATATTACAGCAGAGCAAAGGCAGGCTTACAGTTACTGGTGAGTCCTTTGGGTATCCACTGCTCAGGACATCTGTGAACTGAACTGAACTCGACTACAAGTATGGACTCAACTCAACTGTCTAGAGCAGGCTCTTTTATAAACTAGGTTAACTGTCAGAACTGTTCCAGTTATTTTCATTTCATTCTTTGAAGATCAACAACTACCTTTGAAAGTCCCGTCCTGCCTTCAGTCTCTGACGTAAACATGGAGCAACTGGAAACATTCCAGTGACATCTGTAAATCAGCCGTCTATGATGCAGCCTGCATTTAGAATCTCCTTCACAAACGTGCAGTTAGACCTGTAAAAGGACACTATTCAAGTTTTAAAACATCTTGTACAGAGTATCAGTCAGCATGTAAGAACTTTTTTACAACTTCACAGCTAGTCATGCTGGCATGCAAGACACAGGGTAATCTGAAATTGTGCACATAACTCTAGCCAGACATGCTAGCCCCAGATGACAGCATCTCATTTCTTCACACCTTTTATCTCTATTACCCCTGTACCACTAGAAGATGCCTTACTTGTAGAGACCCTCATGAATGTACAGACACTCATGCAACTGTAGGTCTGTGAGGGAACAAGTCTTTTCCAGGCATCACTTCTATGTTAGTGTCAAAGGTCTCCGTTCATTGTTATTTCGCCATGCATGGACTCCTCCTAACAGTAACATGTTGCAGTTTGGAAGCACCTCATTTTAAATTTCCTAGTCATATATACTAAGGTCCCCAAGATTTTTCCTTGCTGAAGGTAGAGTTGGTGGTTATTTTCTAGACTTCCTTCTTACCTGACAAAGACAATGGGCAGGTTTGTAAATCAGGTTTTCTATGTTGGTTGTACAATGAATAATATTGGCAGCCCTTTATGCAGGACACTAGAGTAACTCCCCACCCATGTTCTGGTAATGGGGGTGTCATGGTGTAACTGTTAGTTTTGAAGTTTAATTTGTTCATTCTCCTCTATGTACAGCTTTCATGTTATATTTTACCATTGGTTGTATAATTCCATTAGGTAAGGGAGCTGCATGACAGAAATCTGATACAGTACTAGTTTAACACTAAAAAGTGCAGTCACAAAACTGAGCTATGTCGATGAAACCTTGAAATTCGGAAGACAGTGTACCACTTTAGTAACAGTTTTTGTAGTGGGGTTTTGCTGATCTGAACCCTCTGTGTACTCTGCTACTTATACATATATATGTGCATGTTTATATGTGTGTGTATGTATGTATGTATATATATATATATATATATATATATATATAGAGAGAGAGAGAGAGAGAGAGAGGGAGCTGTATGTATATAGATAGATATATATAGATAGATATATATATATATATATATATATATAGATAGATATATATAGATATATATATATCTATATATAGATATATATAGATATATATATATCTATATATAGATATATATAGATATATATATAGATATATATAGATATATATATATATCTATATATATATATATATATATATATATATATATATATGAGAGAGAGAGATATGTATATAAGTTCACTCTGAAAACCTTGAAACTGCATCGGTCGACTTGCAGTTTTCAAGTCAGAAAATTTATCGACTACACTATAGCGAACGGGTAGTGTAATTCAAGCATTTGGGTTTGACATTTTGCAGGGAGATTGCAGTTCTGTGACTAACAGGGAATTGGCCCATATCTTCACTGTAGTGTGATCTTGTAGTTGTATTAAATGTGCAGGGAGTAGGGGGTACGGGGTACACGGTTGTCGATCTATTCATTTTCACTTTGGTTTACATTTCGGCATTCCGAATTCAGCATTTTGGGTCGACATTTTAAGCGGTCGACCGAAGCAGATTCAAAATGCCAATAATAAACATATATATATATATATATATATATATATATATATATATATATATTTATGTATATGTGTATATATATATATATGTGTGTGTGTATATATATATATATATATATATATATATATATATATATATATATATATATATATATATATATATATATATATGTATACTGGAAATATATTGAATCTTTGATTTTAATTACCATCAAGATTCAGTATATTGGACCCAAATCATCAGACATTCAGTTAAGAAAAAGACTGAGTTCACACGAATGTTTGCAGGGTTGCAAGCCTACTTAAACCCCTCTGCAGCTATAAATGTACTCCTCCTGAAATCTCTTAACAGTGGGGAAAAGGGCAGATTACCTTTACTGCACTCTTTCCTGGTATCTGCAAAACACTGCTGATAAGACTCTGTAACTATGTTAAGTTAAATGTACACATCTTCCATTCCCCTTCACTTACACTGCAATTTTCTGTTGGAATGCCACCACCAATGTATGTTTTTTGATGTAAAACCTCGCTGGACTACATTCCATCAAACTGTAAGCCTACCTTTGTACTAACTCCATCCCTTTACCTTTGACTGCAGTTTCTCAGAAAATTCCTTTTAATCAGTTTTCTAGTATAAATTCAATCCAGTCTGATTTGTAATAGAACTGAGTGTCTATCATTCCTACTTTGCATTTCTGCCTCATGCCCTGATCCTTGCCCTGTATTGCTGTTCTTGTCTCAGTCTTACTTGTTTCTAGGATGAGCACTCAAATAATAATTTGAATATTTATTTCCTGAGCCCTGTACTGTTTATTCTTGATGTTACACAGATTATTACTGATTGTTGGTGGTGGGTGAGGTGGTTGTGAGGTAAATTGCAGATAAGCAGATTTTTGTCACTAAGGAATGTTATGCCTTCTTATCAGAAGTGCAAGCCCCATATTCTCAAAAAATCAAATAAGATTAAAATACAACCCATGGCCACCCCCCAGCGCTGCCAAAAGGTATGCTGTCCATAGACAAAAAAATTAGTTTCCAAGATCATTTCTGTTAACATGCATATCAAGTTGGCATGTTTGAACAAGCTGCATGCTGTTACATACCCCTGTGCGAACAGTTATTCTAATCTTGTTTTATCCGAATGGGAAAGAGAACACATTCTTAGTGCTTCCAACCCTTGGCATCAGCATGTCATAATTTATGGTCGTTTTGTGGATTACCTTTTTTTAATGTGGGATGGAGAAGTTGAACAATTTATTCTATATCTGCAGTATTTAAATAGCACCAATACTTTTTTGAAGCTCACAGGGCAATGGTCATGCACCTCTGTACGTTTTTTGGATGTCATTGTTATTCTGAGAATGGATGGCAAAATAGACACCACCTTGTACAGAAAGGACACTTGGAGGAATCATTACCTCCACAAGAGTAGCATGCATCCGAGACACGTTACTAGGAATATTATGCGGAATGAGATCACTAGAATTACTAGAAGGGTGTACCCAATAGTCTGTTATTCAGGAAGAGATTCAAGATCTGCAGAAATGCTGACAGTTAGGATATTCCAAGGAGGACACTGATTCTTCGCTTAATAAACCAATGAGGAATGAGGAAGTGGGTTTGAATAGCACAGTAGCTATTTCTAATAAAGCTTGTACTAAACCTGACACAATGAGATTGATGGTTACATTTAGTAAAGACAATTTACAAGTAAAAGATGTTGTATGTAAATATTGGACAATTCTCACTCAGGTTCCAAAACTACGAGATATCGTAGGAGAGAAACCAAGCTTTGGTTATAAAAACAAAAAATATTAAAAGTCTGTGCACTAAGGATGTTTTTTTCTCAGCGATTGCAAGTAGGACCTAAAGGAAATTTTCGATGTGGGAATTGCTTGGCATGTGATTATATTGAAAGCAGTAATTCTTTCAGGCATACCAATTCACATTTTGAATATACCTTTAATTGTAAAGCTACCTGTAACACCCAGAATGTGGTCTATTTGGCAACCTGCATGGTGTGCTCAGCATTTTATGTTGGCAAAACCAATCAGATTTTTAAAAGGAGAGTCTTGAGGCATTTAAATGACATACAATGTAAAGTTCCTGTAATCACGGCTGCACAGGTAAAAAAAAAAAAATACACTCTCCAAAGCCAAGAACACAGCATCCATGGGACCTGACAACATCCCAGGCTGCGTTCTACATGAACTACAGAATGAACTGGCATCCCACCTAAGTACCATGTTCAGTCATAGCCTCACCTCAGGCTTTGTGCCCACTGAATGGTGCACAGCAACTGTTATCCCACTCCATAAAGGGGGAGCCACCACGGACCCCGGGAACTTCCGCCTCATTAGCCTGACGAGCCTGGTCTGCAAGGCTATGGAACGTATCATCATGGAACTTATAAACAATAACATTGATAATCTCCAGACTTTGGACCCTACCCAGTTCGGGTTTGTAAAAGGCAGATCATGTCTCCTAAACCTGATAGACTTCTTTGAAGCAGTCACCAAAGCCGTAGATGAGGGTAAGGTGGTTCACACAGCCGATCTAGGTTCGACACCATCCCTTACTCTGGAACTGTAGATGAACTCACTAAACTAGGTATAAATCCCTATGTCACAAGATGGGTTGCCAATTGGCTCACTGTCAGAACCCACACTGTGAATGTAGCAGACTCTAAATCCAACTTCAGACCAGTGACAAGTGGAGTACCACAGGGTTCAGTCCTAGGTCCTCTCCTGTTTATCTACTTCTCTGAAGTCCAGGCTAACACAGAAGGTCAAGTTCGCAGATGTCTGCAAACTAGGAGCCATAATCAAAGCTCCTAATGATGTAGACATCCTACAAAAGGGCCTCACTGAGACATGCCTGGTGTCAAAGCCATGGCCTCAAGCTCAATGCCAGAAAGTGCACTGTCATCCCTTTTGGTAAAAACTCTGTACCCATGAACTACCACATAGGCGATAGTCTACTTAACACTGAAAGTGTGATAAGAGACCTTGGGACACAGGTGGAAAGTAGTCTCTCCTTTGATTATTACATCGCCACAGTAGTTAGGAAATCCTTCTCCGTGGTACACCTCATCACAAAAGGTTTCTCATCCAGGAAAAAAGAGGTCATTGTTCCCCTCTACTCATCACTCATTAGACCCATTATAGAGTACAGTGCCCCTTTTGGTATGTACCTCACAAGGCATCTACAACAACTGGGAAGGCCACAGAAATACCTCACAAAGAGGATTACCAGCCTCAAACAGATGCCCTACACAGACGGTCTCAAAAAAACTCCAGCTTTACTCTGTCGCATATCGCCTACTCAGAGGCGATCTCTGCCTAACATACAAAGCTATGTCAAACCCAGAGCTGCTGGATGTGCTCCACTTGAAATCCCAGTCCCTCCAAGCTACACGCTCTAGGGACCTAAATCTTGTCACCACAATAAACAGAACATGCTGGAGGTATAGATTTCTGTCCCAGAGACTTCCCATACTCTGGAACAAACTACCTGTCTGTATCAAACAAAGTTCCTCATTAGCACTCTTCAAGAAAAATCTCGATGATTGGATGGGAGATGGGAAATTCACCATGGGAATCACATCTGTAGCTCTGCTTGATAGTGGCACAGGAGAATAATTTTCTTGGGTGGCAAAAGCCAGGGTACCATTTGGCTAGGCTTATACAGGCCCTAGGGCCATTAGCCTAGTACCTACCTATGAACCTGTACCTAAAGGCGATCTTCATAACGCTCTTGTCTCACATGTACATAGTTTCTCTACTTATTTTGTTTTTAAAGTTATTGAAATAATATTTGTAGGAAAGAAACAAGGGGACTTTTCTAACAAAACTGAATTATGTGAAATGAAGTGGATAATCAACCTACTGGCAGATTGCCCCCCCCCTGGATTAAATGCAGTAATTCCCTTGAAACCAGTACTAAAAGTCGTAAGACCAACTATTGGCTAGTCAAGAGGTGTGTCGCTAATTGAACTATCACTATCTGATTGGCTGAGGAATCATGACTGAAAGAAAAAGGAGTTGTCATATTACTTTGTTTTTATTGGCTGCTAGCCTTTTTTAATGAAGAAGTGAGTCCCTATTCACACTACGATCTGAAGAAGGTTTACCAAAAGCGCTTATCGTGTTGTTCAGTACTGGGACTTTTACATTTTGACATATTTGTCTTGGAGTCATTTTACTTTTATGAAGAATTAAAACTTCAGTGTTTTAGCGTGTTTGACGTGTTGCCATTATTGTATGTGTCCTAGCTGTGGAGGTGTTGCTCAATTTATTATTCTTGTTTTTTTTTTTTACCTGCTTCACCTTTAGTAGTGAGAAGTATACATTTAGTTCTCTTACTAACATCCCTAGGATACACAATCAATTAAAATAAATCAAAACACGTGCCCACCCAAAGTATAATATTCCTGGGAGTAAGTCTGGACACTGCATCCCAGATGGCATATCTTACACCAGAGAAACAAATGTTCCTGTCAGCCTAATTCTCTCAACTGGCCACCAGGCCCCAGCTTTCTGCAAAGAAAATCCTGCAAGCTCTGGGGTTGATGGCATCTTGTATACTCCTCATTCCATATGCGAGACTGCATATGTGGTACCTTAAGAGCCTTTGGTGCCAACACTCTCAAGACCTGAAAACTCTTCTACCTATAATTCCTTGCCTTAGAAAGGGATTTCCTTGGTAGGCAACAGCATGCTGCCACAACAAGGGACTGCCCTTTTCCCCACACTCCGCCACCCGGACCCTCACCACAGATGCATCAGACTACGCTTGGGGTGCACACCTGGATGGCAGGTGCATACAGGGTCAATGGAGCCCACTGCAAATCCACCTGCACATCAATCAAAAAGAGGTGATGGCTGTGCAGCACGCCTTGATAGCTTTCAAACCCCTTTTCTCTCCAGGGGTTCTCCTGATCAAAACAGACAACACCACTGTGATATGGTGCATCAACAAGCAGGGAGGGACTCGCTCCTATCCTCTATGCAGGCTAGCCATGACCCTTGGGCTCACAGTCTCTTCCATGCAACTGCACCTGTTAGCACAATACCTACCAGGCTCTCTCTGGCAGACCAATTAAGCAGAAACCTTCTAGACCCACACTAGTGGCAGCTCCACAGAAGTACCTTCACCCTAATAACTCGGAAATGGGGAACCCCGAAGGTCGGCCTATTTGCCTCCCACACCAACCATCAGCTCAGCAAATTCTGCACCAGGGAGCATCACTGCATGGCTTGGAAAGTGGATGCCCTGTCCTTCCCCTGAGTCAACTTCTCAGTCTGTGCCTTTCCTCCCCTTCCTCTTATCGCCAGGGTACTGCTCAAAGTAAGGGAGGAAAAACCAAGGACCATTCTTATAGCTCCATACTGGCCCAGACAGCACTAGTACCCCTTGCTTCGCAGCCTGTCCATGCTGCCTCCATGGCATTTTCCTCAGATTCCAAACCTCCTAACCCAGAGGGAAGGGGAATTCATGCATCCCCAATTGCAGACACTCAATTTGGTAGCTTGGCATATTCCCTAACCCAGAATCAATCTGCCATTCTCAGTAAACCGTTTCTGGATGTTATCTGTGAGGCCAGATGCCCTAGCACCAGAAAGTTTTATGCAGATAAATGGAAAAGGTTCTGCACCTGAACCCAGGCTAATGGGGCCAATACGGCACAGCCCTCCATCCCTCATCCTGGGCTGCTTAGCTGACCTACTACACAGTGGTCTCTCTTTCTCCTCTATAAAAATTCATGCCGCTGCTATTTCTGCTCATTTTCCTACAGAGCAGCCCTTTTTCTTACACCCTTTGATCAAATAGTTCCACAGAGGGGCTAGCAACTTGAAGCCCCCCAGAAGGGCACCAACACCGGCTTGGGGCCTTAACTTTGGCTTGGAAAAGCTCACCCTGCCTCCTTTCAAACCAGCTTCTTTTGCAAAGCTAAAATTTCTCAGCCTTCCTTCTGACCATCACTTAGCCAGAAGAGTCTCTGAGCTGCAGACACTCATGGCTGTGGAACCCTTCATCATCATCCATGCAGTCAGGATATCCCTCAGAACTAACCCATCCTCCATGCCCAAGATGGTGTCTAGTGTGGCTCTCAACCAATCCATTCATTTTCCCACCTTCTTTCCTAATCCCCAGAACAAGGAGGAAAGGATTCTTCACTCTCTAGATGTGTACAGACAGCTCCGATTCTACCTGGACAGGACTAAATCCTTCAGAAAGTCTGATCAATTGCTGGTTAGCTTTGCTGCAGGGGCAGAAGGCAAAGCAATCTCCAAACAAACCATTTTCAAATCAATTTCTGCTTCAAGCAGCATGGTAAGCCTCCCCCCAAGGGGGTCAGGACACACTCCACCAGCGCAGCATCTACCTCTGCAGCTTTTCCCAGAGGAGTCCCCACCAGGGACATCCTGGAGGCTGCTACCTCGACATCTGGTTACACTTTCACCAAACATTACCACCTGCCTGTCTTCTCCAAATCCAGGGCAGGGTTTTCCTCTGCAGTCTTGCAGGGCATCCTAGCCAACCCCTAACTTCCTTGACTGCCTCCACCTATTTACTCTGCTTTGGAAATCAAATGTGATGACTGTAACAGTGAAACACGAAGAACAAAGTACAGTTGTGTACACTTACCATAAATGTAGATGTTGGAGTGTATTCACTGTTGCAGTCCTGGTTTCCCTCCCTCCATCCCCCTTTTTTCTCTTTTTGTTACCATTCTTCCATGTTATTCTCCTTTCCTTACAAGGGACATATTGGTATTTATTTTCCACGGGTGGGGTTCTTCCACTAGAACCTGGCCTCCTAGTGTGGGGGCCCCTGACAGGTTAAGGCAAGAAAAACTGATGTAATGGCGTCGGCTGCCTTCATTTATACCCACTGACTACCTGATGTCAGTCCTCGAGTGACAGGAACTGATGCAGAAATACTAAGTCTCTGGTGTTCGGGCCAGCCGAGGGCTACCCTGGTAGGGATAACCCAAATGTGATGACTGCAATAGTGAATACACTCGAACATATACATTTTTGGTAAGTGTACACAACTGTACTTTCTAAGGAGTGCAGTTGCTTCTAAGAATTTCAACAGGAAACCGAATTTTGGATTTTCTGCAGAAAAACATCTTGAAAAAGGTTACCTCAATAAAATGTGCTGTTGCTTAGGTAAGTATCAGGTCACTTCTTCTCTTCCTGGCTTTTTGTACAAGACCTCAAGAAGAAGAAGAAGGACCACTTAGCAGAAGTTCTGATGATTCCCTGCATTTGCTGTGAGTCATTAGAGAATTTATTGGAAGCAGGATTTCTTTCCCTTTGGGGTAGGCATTTCTCTGTTAAACCAGTATACTGGCATCTCAAAAATAAGAATAGAGTAAAGTTTTGTATACTACCATGCAATTTGGTTCAGTTGTAAGATTTAGCCCTGTGCACCAGTTAAAAGTATTAATAATGCATTTTTGCTTTCTCATATGGAAGACTTGATGCAAGTAATCATGAGGTTTGCTGCCTTACCATTGCTAGTGGCCACGAGGTTTGCTGTTTTAACGATGCTAATGACCATGGGGTTTGCTGTTTTAATAATGCTGGCGGCCAGGAGGTTTGCTGTCTTACCTTCACCCCTTAATGATCTTACTATTTTTTTCTTATCCTGCAGTTTTAAATGCTGGACTATTGCAAAATGCAGCATTGTTATTTTAGTGCCTTGTGATCTAAGTAAATGCTCTTTTCTGCTTCTGTCACCCTCCCTCTCCACTACAAAGAGCAAAGATTTAGGTTATGGATAAATGTCTAACTAGGTGATTGGCAGCAAACTAACTTTGACTACAACTACCATGTGCAGTTAAAGTTTTATACTCCTCCTTTTAATTTGACAGTAGTTGTATTGTTTGACAATGTTTGCCTCTGCTGCCTGTTTACCATCCGCTTCCTCCCAGCCAATCAGCCCATTCATTCCCCATCACTGCGGCAAGGGTTGACTGGAAGGAAACATCATTCAGACAACATTTAGGGGGTGGTTTGAGTTTTTTTCAGGTTAAACTCAACATTGTCTGTGAGCTCCTAGCTTGTGGAGCCAAAGCGGGGATGTCGAGTGGGCTATCTGTACTGTTGGCCCTTTGCTTCTGTATGAGATGTTGCCAGCAAGCAACACTACCCCCAGCCTCAAACTCGGGAATTGTTTTCCTCCTCTCCAGTGAATAAAATGCACCACCTTATATGCTCCCAAACACTTGCTACCTTGTCCACTCCCAGGAGAGGTGAGTCAGCAGTGCATTTTGCTGCCCTCCTGGCTCCTCCAATGCAGTATGTACCGATTAAGGATACATGCTTTTGACTTGTAAAGTTGTATGTAGATTGTACAACAGTGCATTTCTCTAGAATGCTTTTCAGGGGAGGTTTTCATGATGATTAAGGTGTATACTTTACAGACACAAGGTGTAGGATGTGTTTCTCACATAGGGTGACTGGCTAGGCTTAAAATGCCCCACAAGGACATTTAGCCTTGTACGAATCTATAAACCTATGAAAATCCTGGAGATATTTAACAAATTACGCATTTAACAAACTGGTCCGAAATCCCAAACTAATGTAAATTCTGAGGTTTCCACATTTTATTAGAAGGTACACTCCTGACCGAACATGGCAGCTGCTGCAAATTTTGTACAATTGGCTTCAGATAATTGCTCTCAATGGAAATCCCCCCCACACACACACACACAAGCATGGAGTTTTTAAAAAACGGAATGAACAATCCCGTTTGTAATGATGTATATTATTACATCTCGTGTCATTTTTGCATACGTATTGTTTAGAGCCTTGATGTCTTCTGATATGTCTACCTGCAGATTGTTGAATGGTACTCTTTTGACCAACTGGTAAGTCAGGTCTGCAGCCAGCCTCTGAGCTTTCTGTCAGTACCACTAAGAAGCACCCCCTTCAGATCAGTGACACTCTCCTTCTTTCTGGTACAGCTGTTCTTTCCATACCATTTGGCATATGTTGTATGTAAAATTTGCACTACATAGTGCCATCTTAATTGTTTTTCTCAGAGTTTCAAATTTATTAGTTTAGTTTCCTCACTTGTTTTGCCCTTATTTGCAGTCATTCATTTATCCATTTTCTTACCTGCTTAATCCAGCTCAGGGCCACAGTGGAGCTAAAGTTTATCCCAGCACTCGGTGGATTTATGGAGGAGAAACTACTTCTCTTATGAATGCTGCAGGAAACACACGCACACGCACACAGACACACACACACACACACACACACACACACACACACACACACACACACAGACACACATTTTTCTGTGCTACATGCAAAGCAAGTATGAAAGTAAATCTGATAAAAGTAGCTTTCCCTGTGGACACATCTCCTAATCCATTAATTTCCCTTTCACTAGTCAAGCACCTTTATCTTCCTCACATTATTTCCGTACAGTAATATGTGATATCTCTTCCACATTGGTATAGTTAATGTCTGTGTGTCCTTACTGTAGTTTTGATATCTTTTATTCTTTGTGTTCTATCCTTTCAAAAATGCTTCTTTCTTAATTAAACAGATATGCACATTTGAGATTATATTATTGCTGTAAATGCTGTCGCTTCACATGATGTGCTTTAAGATCAGCCATTCTGGTATCATGTCCTGAAAATTTTATAAGAATATCTCAAAGCATTATAGACTGATATTTGTATGTGGGGTCAGTTTCAGGTCAGAATGGCCTCCAGAACTGAAAAACTGCTTCATTTGAAAGCATTCAATAAATGACGCAAATGAAGCCCACCGAAAACTTAAATGAGTACAGTAATGCTGTCATGGCTTGAGATCTAGAAAGAATTTATATTTGTGTAAAGTGGCATTTTATTTTTCTTAAATGTTGCCTCCTGAAATGGCATGTTTTCATTACATTTCAAAATGCAGCAGCTTCTTTGCCTTAGAAGCTAGGAGCACAATCCAAAGGGCTTTATAGGTAATTATCCCTCTATCATTCCCTGAAATTATTTTTTGGAGCAAGTGAAAGTGTTTTGGACATAACCAAGAACAGTCTGTGCTGTTGGGGAGAGTCCTCTTGAAAATGGTCATTAGTAAAGGGATAATAGAGTTTTCAGCAGCTGTTAGCAGTTCTAAAAAAATGACTGAAAAAAAATTCACCCTGAATTGTATGAAACGATTAAAGTCTGAAGTATTTTGTCTAACCCCCCCCCCCCCCAAAAAAAAAGCGTTATAGCTTTATAGGCATGACTCCCTGCATGAAATTAGGCCTGCTGTGAAGTTTGTGAGATTAGTTTGAAGCATGCAGGAATTTGTGAAGAAGTTACCAGCTCAACAGCAATTCTTGCTTGTTTGTAAACATTTTGTTTGGTTAGGTTGATGGGAGCCATTCTAAGTTAGAGGTATCGCTTTAAGCACATGGTGGCTGACACTACTGCTTGTGTGAATGTGGTGTTTATACTGGAGGAGTTTGAAAATTTCCAAAAATGGTTGCGCTTTGGCAGCAGATAGCAGCATATGAGACGAACTGGAATTATTTTTCTGCCCATATATGAAAAGGGAATTAGAAGTGTAATTGAGCCCTCTACTGGAGTATCTGCAGCATGATTTTTTTTATTTTCTTTATTCTTTTACCTCTCCAGGTTAACTTTCACTCTATCCCTTATAACATCCCAGTGATGTTAAGCAGCACTAGATTATTTTCTTCATTTTAAGAGCATAAACCATCACAATTTCTTCTGATTAACATTCTCTCTCCTATCACTTTATTGCCTCCCTCCTTTTCTTGTACGTTTCAAATTTTTGACTTCCCTCATATTAAGTGAATCATTGTGACCTCTTCATTGTTTATACATGTTTTCTTTTCAAAATAAATGACATGGTGATGCCATCTTTGACATGCATTAGTCAAATTCTTGTTTTTACATTGTACATAGTATATTTAAATGGATCATATTTATTTTTTGTCACCAATGGTTTGTGTAAGTATCCATCTCTTTTCTCTGTCTGTTTGTATTTAAATGTGTGTACGTGTGTGTGTGTGTGTGTGTGTGTGTGTGTGTGTTATACATGTATGTATATAATATGTTTGTGGATATATGTGTATCTATATATGTGTATATGTTTCTCTCTCTCTTTTTTTTCCTCTTGAAAAATGTTAAATCTGTATGTATTTCTCAGTATTTGCTCCTGTCTTGGAAGGTCTAATCAATTCATCAGTTCCCCCCTGTAGTGATAGTCACTTTATAGTAGCTGGACCAGCCGAAGGTCTGCAGAGCAGGCTACACTTTCATTCCAGTAGGCATCTCACTAACTCACAAGAGGTGAGGCATATACGTACCCATGTAGTTCTACCTCCCCAGTGCACCAGAGCACATGCACCAGCAGTAACATCACCTTGCCTGGCCTCTTTCAGGGCTGATTGTCTACTCTGTTGTAGGTATCTGTGATGTGGCAGGGCAAAGCTGCCTCTGTTCCTAAGGATGGGTGAGCTGGCATCAGCCGCTCAAACCCATTCTCCTTTTCCAAACTCTTGGATGCCCATGCCACTACTGAAGTTCCTCTGTTGGTCTAGTTCGGTGATATATTCATTTCTGCACATAGCTAGCATCTGTCCTATCATTTTTATACCTTTGTTTAATGTTTCTTGTGAAAGAATCATTTAAACTGGAGAAATCATTTAAGCAGCATCATGGGGATAATAATAACAGGAAAAGAGACGTCAGTTTTCTTCTCCTTATGTAGAAGCATTTATGATAAGAAGCAAAATATATCTGAATTTTAAAGCAGTTTATGAAGTGACAAAGTCACAAATGTTATCAGAAATAAATGAATATACTTGAAAGATTACTGTTACAGAGCTGTTCGTCAAGTGGTTATGTAAACTTTTTTCCTTAAGCATTCCAAGTTATATACTGTATTAAATTTTCGTTTATAGTTTCCGAACTTCAGGAAGAAGGGATAAATGCTATCAATTTACCTCTCAGTCCAATTCCATTTGAACTGGATCCTGAAGATACCATGCTGGGTAAGTTAAGTAAAAGTGTTTAATTTTCAGTGCTGTGAAGTTCTGCTGTTACTTTTTCTTTGCTGTCTAGAAATTTCTTTTGCTTACACTGAAAGGTTCTCCAGTGATCCAGGTTGCTATTAGTCATGTATGTGTGCATGTGTATGAGCTTGAGAGAAAGTAGTGGTAATAGACAATGGCAAGTCTACAGGATCCAAGATTGATGTAATTGAGCAACATCATTTCATCTGGTTGAGATGGTATAAAGCCTCTTGGCCCACAGTATGTAAATATAAAGAGACTCTTACAGTTGTGATGCTTTTTAAATATCGTAAGATGAGTAGAGTCTTCCTCTTGCCAGAGAATTCCCTTCTCTCTCTACAGCAAGTAGTAGCTTTAATTAACTCCCCCAGTCATATGCCATCTACTTTTATAATGCAGTCTGTTACCCAGTTCTTCCACCTTACAGGTTGCACCCTTACCCAATTCTAGTGTATTATGTCAATAAGTAAGAACAGGATTCCATCTGGGCAAACAACAAATTCCGGTTATGACAGGATTCCTTATAAATGGATAGGAAATCCTGTTTGATTATTACCAGATTTACCAGACATATGACATAGCATGCAGTAATAATTATTACAAATGAAGGTATTAACTTGTGGACGTTCGCAATACTTGATATGTGTTGAGAAAGCATTTACTGCTGGTGTTCGAGTTATATTAATAAATGTCAAACAAGCGTCTTTTCCCCCCACTTTCAGGAGAAAGGACATGGTTTCTTGTTTCTTTACTTTTAAGCCTAAAAGGCCATAGATCTGGCTTTGGTGCGCCTCTTCATTGGCTATCGCTGGGATTTCTTTTTCTGGCATTCTTATCTCAACATAGTTTTAAGTTTTCTCAACACTGTGCTCAGAAATATTTCTGGCGTGAGCTTGCAGAGATGTCATGTGCTGGACTATGACAGTTTGCCCTTCTGTATTATCCAGTTCTTTTATGCTGCTCGCACAGTTTGGAGTTTGATCCTAATTCCCATTTTAGGAAAATGTTTGCATTCTGTGCCTAAAATGCCAATACCTTCCAAGTATTCATGTCATAACAAGAACACCAGCATTGAATTTCTTGCCTGTGAAAGAGTACAACGTGATAGGTATTTATGGTGGAAGTTCATCCCTGCCTTACACAGTAAATGATGGTGAGGAGCATGAAGCTTGTCAGTTCCTTCAAGATGGGAGCTGTGGCGGTTGGCCAGCATATAGTGACTAACATGAAGGTTCTTAGAACAGTCTAAAATTACTGTCAGATGGGTGGGAGAAAATAAGGTAGGTAGAGTCCAGACATTGGCCTGAATGTCCTTTGCAAACTCCAGCAATGAGTTGACTAATTATTGCTTGTAAGCTCCTCTTCAACTACCAAGGGTTAGAGTTGATACTTGTAGCAAATGTAGTGCGGACTCAGTAACAACTTGAGTGGGAGACATCTCGAGTTGTCTGCACTTTAGGCAGTCAAGAATGTGAGAATGCTTGGTCAACAGACCTGTAGTGGTCTCCTGAGTGCACCAGCCAAGGATTGGTAGTAGCTTTCTGAACTGAGGAGTCTGCTCCCCAGACCTCGCTTTAATCATGCATAAGTTAGTTGCTGTCTAGAATTAAAGAGACTCCTGCAAGTCTCCATTCATTTGTACCAGTAGATGGTGTGGACATTAGACTAAGAGTATATTTTATCTTGTGTAGCATATCATTGCAGGTGTGCATTTGAGGTTGTTCGCACAGTTGAACATTGGAAACTACTGTGCTTGGCCAGCTTCCTGGAGTGGTCCTTTGAGTCCTCCAACCCAGACTGAGAGGTAGCATCCTGAATAAATGAGTTTTATTTCCTAGACTTCTCTCTATTCAGAAACAACTTAATTATCAGCTAGAATTGAAGAGATTCATTCAGTAATCTCTGTTCACCATTTAGACCCACTGGTTGGTGCATACACTAAGCATGCATGCATGCATTGTCTCTGATATTACTTCTCCTCAAAGGTGTAGAACCATATTGTTATCAGCAGGCTCTGCAAAGTCTTTTTTTCAACTAAGCAGTATCCTTAAGGCTCACAGCAGTAGTGCCCATGGGTTATAATTTTATGCATAATTTGATCCCAGGCTCCCTTCTGAAGCTAGTGATAGAGAAGAGTCTCCCTTAGTTCTCTATAAGGGGCCTTTGAGGATCCAGAGATCATCTTCTTTGAGACTGACAAGGAAAACTGGATCTCCCTGCACTCTCTGCAGCTTCCCCACCTTTGTAGAGCTGCTCATAGCCATGAATCCACTGTGGAATGGCTTGTAGGCCTGTGGCTCCTCTTCCTGCTCCCACATAATTTCTCAGTCAGTACCTGAACAAGCAGGATAAGGATTCTTTGGTGCCTTCCATCCCCAAAAACTATCCTGAATTATGCTTTATTTATAAACTGGAAGCATTCATTTCAACAATTTTAGGTGTTCTTCGTGTTTCACTGTTTTAGTCATCACATTTGGGTTATCCTGCCAGGGGTAGCCCTCAGTCGGCCCGAATACCAGAGGTTTAGTATTTCTGCATTGGTTGCTGTCTCTCCAGGACTGACAGGATGTCAGTGGTATAAGATCAGGCAGCCGACACTATTACACCAGTCTTTCTTGCCAGGGAGCCCAAAGCAGAAGCAGTTCACACGAGTGCCGGTCAGATGCTACCAGAGGTTTTGTTTCCGAATTTAAGTTGAAGTCTTCTAAAGCTAAGTACCCCTTTGGGGATCCTTTTTTCTTCCTCTAACCGATGTCAGAAAAAGTTAACAATTGTCTCACCTGTGGAAAGCAAATACCACACTGAGACTTCCATTCTTACTGCGTCACCTGTTTAGGCCCAGACCACGATGTTCCCCGCTGTCGCTTTTGTGCTTTGTTCAATGCCAGAACTATACGTCGTCGGGCCCTTATTGTAGCTAGATATCTTTGCTCTCAGTCCTCAAATTCCGATATGGCTTCGGCAAGCCATGCGACTACCTATCTTCCGAAAAAAAAAGTAAGGATAAAGACAGAGACGGACCGCACAGGTCCAAAACTGCTGACAACTCTTCCGCTAAGCTAGTCGCCAGTTCTCCAGTCCTCAGTGAGGCACTTTTGCAGCCCCTGATGCCTGCTTCTGTGGATTCGAGGGCTGCTACCGAGACCCTTTCGGTGTCTGGTATGCCACAAGACTCTTCTTTGACTAAGGATCCTGCTGATGTCTCTACCTTGGATGGGTCTGGAGCCGCTGAGCAGGCACCGGCTTCTGGGAAAGTACTTCGCACTACCGATACTCGACACAGACCGATTACTTCTTTCGCGTCTTCAGTTATTTTTAAAACTACCGAGTTTCTAAGACCCAGGGTACAAACCACATCCAAAATAATTACCCAAGCTCAGGCACCTGCTTCCTTGCCTCAATCTCAAATGCTTAAAAATGGCGGAAAACCTTATTATGCTTATTAGGGGTAGCCAGGCTACCCCTTCCCAAAGAAAAAGAGACTTGTCCCCAGTAGCTTTATCTGAACAGGAGTTTGATGACTCTGATGAATCTGAATATGAAGATTTGCAACCCCTGTCTACTTATGAGGATTCTGATTCAGAAGAATTCATACCCTTCTGCCTGTCCACCCGAGGATTTTTCATTTGGGGAAACCCTTCATACTTTAAGGGTGCATTTCCTCTGGGAATGTCAAGACTATCCTCAGTCAAAAAAGAGACTCAGGGAATTCTTAGATTTACCACAGCACAGACCTTTGGCCATTCCTCCTGTCCAAGATGTTGTGGATGATGTTTTTATGGAATCCAGTTTGACTCCTGACACCCTTCCTCCTGCTCCCAGGAAACCTGACTGGTAGACTCTCACAAATTTTTGTTCAAAAATCCTACTGCTGACCCAGAGGTCATCTCTCAAGGACCTAAAGGAATTAAAGCAACTTCAGCTAAGAATCCCATCCCCTCAGATAGGGATTCCTGAGCTTTAGACAGATGGGGTAAAAAAGTATACACCTCTGCTACTCTTGCTATTAGAGCATTATATTGTCAGTTCCACATGCTGAAATATCAGCAACATACAATGGAACTCCTCAAACAAAAAAAAAATCTTCCTTTCCTGCTTGTGAAGAAAATAAAGAATTACAAGAGCTAATGCATTCTGCAAGTCAAGTAACTAAAGCACACCTTGCAATGTGGCTTTGACGCCCTAGAAGCATCTTACAGGGCAGCAGTCACTGGTTCTGTCCTTAGAAGGCATGCTTGGCTTAAGGAACAGACCTTGCCAGACCATGTCAAATCCAATTATTGGACGCACCATTGAACAAAGACAGCTTATTTGACACCAAGGCAGAAGAGGTCTTAAAAAATATTGAAGAAAAAGCTAAATCTTTGCAGACAGACATCTTACAGGTCCAGCTTCCGAGGTTCAGTAGGCATTGCCCTTCCAAGCACTGGTCCTTTCCTGCTCCCTCCAGGCCAGCTCAGCCCAGACTCAGGGGAAGCAGAGCCCCCAGACAGCAGCCCTAGGGAATGCAGAGATCTAAGCAGTGGAGTTCCTCCTCTTCAAAAACGGGGAGTGCAAAGCCACCCCCTTATGGTAAGAACTCACAATGACTTTACACCTCCACCCCTTACCTCTGCCCACCTGCTTGTGCCTGTAGGAGGAAAAATCTCTTTTCACACAAGCAACTGGGCCACTATTACCAGCGACCAATGGGTCCTCAACATAGTGTACCAGGGATACAAATTTTATTTCCACACTCCGCCAACCCCCAAAAAAGTTCCTAGATCTTCCTCCAAACCAGTGGGCAGAGACCAAAAAGCAAATCCTTTCCCTGCTTCTCCATGAGGGCAGTACAGTATGTTTCTGCAGAACAGACAGGCCAAGGTTTCTACTCCAGACTTCCTGGTACCCAGAAAAGAGGGCACATGGCACCCCATCCTCGATCTATCCATTCTAAATACCTTTCTGGTGATAACAAAATTCAAAATGCTCACCCTCCAGCGGCTTCTACCAGTGCTTTCCAAGGATGCTTTGTTAGCCACCCTAGACTTAAGTGGCCTACCTACACATCCCAATCAGGGAATCATGCAGGAAATACCTACGTTTCAGGGCAGGATCTATGCACTTTTAGTTCTCTGCGCTTCCCTTTGGCTTATCCACTGCTCCCAGAGTTTTCACAAAATGCCTGGCTCCCGCCATTGCTTTTTGCAGACAAAGAAATATTCATATTTACCCATACTTAGATGATTGCCTGATTCAGGCAGACAGTCAGGAAAAGCTGTTACAGCACCTGACTTTTGTAAAGGACCTACTGACCTCCCTGGGGTATACTATCAACGAAAAGAAATCAAAACTAGTCCCCACACAAAAAATTGTATTCCTGGGAGCAAGCCTGTACACAGCATCCCAGATGGCATTCCTTACTCCAGAAAAACAAGGCTACCTAACAGGCTACTTCTCTCAACTAGCCACCAGAACCCAGTTAACCGCAAGGAAAATCCTGCAAGCTCTAGGGTTCATGGCTTCTGCATCCTACTCATTCCATATGCCAGACTGCATTTGAGGAAACTACAATGGTATACACAAAAATTGTCCAGCAACAAGGAGGTTAGACGAATGTGTAATCCTTTATTGTGGCAACTCCAAAAATAAGAGCAAACCGGTTTCGACAAAAGTAATGCCTTCTTCAGTGCTGTAACACACAATAAACCATGATTCATTTAAATAGTAAAACGCATAAGAGTCATCTTCCTCTTGGTTCATACCAAAATTAGCTAAGCTCATTAAGGCCGGGATTGAACAAAGCACCTAGCCTAACAATCCAACTTGATTCTTATCTTGTTGCCCTGGACTTTATCTATAATAGTAAAATTGAATCTAGCAGTGGTATGGGTCATAGTATATTTAAATAATGAATTAGACATCCTTTTATTTCTAATGTCACTGAGGTGTTCACTTATATGAAACCTCAGTGGCCGAGAAGTTTGTCCCACATAAAAGGCGGAACAAAAACAGGTTGCCAAATAAATGACCCAGTCACTGCTGCAATTACCAAAAGAGCAAATCTGATGTAACTTAGAGGTGTTACTGCTGGTGAATTCCTTAGTCTTTGAAACGTATGCACATGCAGAACAGTGACCACAAGGGATACTGTCCAGCAACGTGTCACCAAGTAAAGTGAGCTGCTGTGCATTGGAAGGGAATGAATGTTTGTAATTGGTAAAGTGAGAATTGAGTGTGGGACCTCTACGATAGGAAAATAAACATTGGGTTGATAATTCGGATAACCTTTCATTGGCAAATAATATGTCCCAATGGTTGTCAATGATTTGTCTAAATGTGTTAATATTGCATCCAAAAGAGGTGATCAGGCATATGGGTTGAGATGAATGTCTGTCCAAAGTGTTAGAGGTATGTTGATACTGCAATAGATTATCTCTAGATTTTTCTGATGCAAATGAACAAGCCTTATTTATGTTGTAAGTATGATAGCCCCTACTGAGAAACATGCTGGCTAAATCCTGTTGATGTAATGAAAAGGCCTGCTCAGTAGAGCAAATGAGTTTAATCTGCAAAAACTGGGATTTGGGGATGATGTTCATCGTGCATACAGCTGCAGTCATAACAGATGGGTTTTCCTGCCGTCAGGCGGGTCCTCGGTCGGCCGAATTCCAAAGTCTAGGTCCGGCGTCGGTTGTCATCGCTTCTTCCCTGACGTCAGTGCGACAGGGGTATAAAAGAACCAGCCGACGCCATTTTCTTCAGTCTTTCTTGCCGCGCGGTGCCCGAAGCATTTTGCAAGTGCCGGTCGGCCAGCTCCTGAGATTACGAATATTTTGCAACCAAAGTCTTCTTGAAAGCTAAGTACCCCATTGGGGAAACTTTTCTTGCCTCAGACCGATGTCAGACAAAGTTAATAATTGTATTTCATGTGGGAAGCAAATACCGCATAAGGATTTTCATTCCCTCTGCATTCCTTGTTTAGGCCCAGACCACGACGTCTCGGCCTGTCGTTTTTGTGCTACATTCAACAGACGCACCATTAAGCGTCGGGCGGAGTTCGCCCAACACTATTTTGGCAAAAAATGTAATTACATTGTTATTGGATACTCCGACTCAAGTTTTGAGTAAAAGACGCAAAGATCAGGACCAACATACGAGGTCCGCGACTTCTACCGACACCACGCCAAAGCCGACTACAGGTGGTCCGGTTCTCAGTGAGGTGCCTACGCAGCCCCTGACTACCGACGACACTTCATTGGCGGTGTCTACTGTACCAGTCGCAGGCTCTGCCCACACCCGACTACCGATACCGAAGCCACTCTTGGCGGTGAAACTCAGAGTTTAGACAGGTCTGCCACCTCTCAAGGTGTCTTCAGGCCTTCCTCTTCTTTTTCCATCAAGGCTTTCACTAAGTCTAAAGCAGCCATGCATACTAAGAGACAAGCTCCACAGGGCCCTTCTCAAGGCCCCATGCCTAAAAAGCAGATGCTCAAAATGGCTGAGGATTTGATTACTCTTATCAGGGGTTCTCAACCCCCCCCCCGACAAAAGGCCCAGAGTGGAGGAAGAATCCCCCTCCTCGGACCAGGCCTCCATTATTTCAGAGCATTCTGATGGCCAGGAACATTCATACTCCCCTTTTGAAGATTCTGATGCAGAGGAGTCCATTCCCTCTGTCCCCCCCCCCCCCTGAGGATTACTCTTTTGGGGAAACCTTGCATACCTTGAGGGAACACTTCCACTGGGAAGGCCAAGAGTACTCAGACTCCAAGAAAAGGCTTAGGGATTTTCTCTTGCTCCCTCAGGACAGGCCTCTGGCTATACCTCCTGTCTTAGACTTTCTAGATGATGTGTATTCGGAGGCCTGCCCTTAACCCAGACTCTTTACCTCCAGCCCCAGTCGAGCCTGACAGGTATTACCGGGTTCCTGACTCACACCAATTCCTATACAAAAGCCATGCGGCTGACCCAGAAACTATCTCACAGGGCCCCAAGTGAATTAAGGCCTCTACTGCTAAAAATCCATTACCTTCAGAGAGAGATTCCAGAGCTTTAGAAAGGTGGGGGAAAAGGTATACACCTCGGCCACCTTAACCATGAGGGCATTAAACTGCCAGTTCCATATGTTAAAGTACCAACAGTTTCTGTTATCACAGTTGAGAATCAAAATGTCACAACCTGAACAATCAGACTTGAAGGAGTTGCAGGATTTGATGCATAGTGCAGAACAAGTGGGTAAACATACCTTGCAATGTGGTTTTGATGCTTTAGAGGCCTCATGTAGAGCTGCTGTTACAGGATCAGTCATACGTAGACATGCCTGGCTCAAAGAGCAAACCTTACCAGATCATGTCAAAGCTAAATTACTAGATGCCCCTCTGCAAAAAGATGTATTATTTGGTGTTAAAGCTGAGGAGGTATTAAAGAAAATGGAGGAAAAGGCTAAATCAATGCAAACAGTGAAAGATTGCCTACAGGTACAGCCTCCACGTTTCAGTAGAAACTGGCCTTCCAAAAATTGGTCCTTTCCAGCCACGGACAGACCCCAAAGAGGTAGATACAGGCGCCCGAGGGGCAGAGGGCAATCTCAAGGATCGTTTAGAGGCAGGCAATGGCAAGCCCCTACACAAAGAGGTGGTGAGGACAGTTCACAGCCATTCAGAAAGCAGACCCAATGACTTTCCCCTTTGCATGCCAAGCAAAGCTCAAATGGCAGCACCTTTAGGCGGAAAACTGGCATTATTTTCGAAAAATTGGCATATTGTCACAAAAGACAAATGGATCCTGGACATTATAAACAGAGGCTACAGATTCCATTTTCACACCCTTCCAAAAATGAGAGGCATGCCAAACCTGCCACACAATCAAAGGGCAGAGGCACAAAAACAAATTTCAGATCTCATGGCCATGAAAGCTATTCAAGAGGTACCTACACAAGAACAAGGTCAAGGTTTTTACTCCAGACTATTCCTGGTACCAAGGAAGGGAAAAGATTGGAGACCTATTTTGGACCTATCCATCCTAAACACATTTTTACTCGTGCCAAAATTCAAGATGCTCACATTACAGCAGCTTCTTCCCATGCTGGGCAAGGAGTCTTGGCTGATAACATTGGACCTCAAGGAGGCATACCTGCATGTCCCAATCAGACAAGATTGCAGAAGATACCTCAGATTTCTTGCAGGTTCAACCCATTATCAATTCTCTGCATTGCCCTTTGGCTCATCTACTGCGCCCAGAGTATTCACGAAATGCCTGGCATCAGTAATTGCCTACTGCAGACTTCAAGGGATACAAATATACCCATATTTGGATGACTGCCTGATCCAAGCGGACAGCAAGCACATACTTCTGAAACATCTGGCTTTTGTAATAATGTTGTTGAATTCTCTGGGATACACAGTCAACAAAAAGAAATCAAGGCTAATACCCTCTCAAACAATAATTTTCCTGGGTGCCAACTTGGACACAAACACCCAGATGGCCTACCTCACGCCAGAGAAACAGGGGCAACTAACTCAATACTTCAGAAAACTAACAAATTTCACCAGGCTGACTGCAAGGAAAATCCTGCAGGCTCTGGGATTCATGGCATCTTGCATCCTACTAATCCCATGTGCAAAGCTGCATATGAGGAAACTTCAGTGGTACCTGAAAAACCTATGGTCTCAACACAGCCACAGTTTGGAAACAATAATACCACTGATTCCATGTCTTCAAAAGGAATTTCTGTGGTGGGCTCAAGCATGCCAAAGAAACACAGGTCTCCCATTCTGCAAGCATCAAGCAAATAAAGTCATCACAACAGACGCCTCGGACTATGCCTGGGGGGCGCACATGACAGATCAGTGCATTCAGGGCAAATGGTCCCAAAAAGAAAAGCACCTACACATCAATCAAAAGGAAATGCTAGCAGTAATAAATGCTATTATAGCTTTCAAAGACCTTCTGCATCCAGGTCAACTATTGATAAGGACAGACAACACCACAGTAATGTGGTACATAAACAAGCAGGGAGGAACCCATTCATACTCTCTATGCATGCTGGCCATGTCTCTTTGGAACATGGCTCTGGAATTACAAATCGAACTTCAAGCACAGTACTTGCCAGGCAAGGAAAACACGCTGGCAGACAACCTAAGCAGAAATATGACAGATCCACACGAATGGAATTTGCATCCTCAAGTTTTTACAGAGATAATTCAAGCATGGGGAAGGCCAGACATAGATCTCTTTGCCTCCCACAAAAATCACCAATTGGCAAAATTCTGCTCAAGGACTTTTCATCCACAGGCCTGGAGAGTGGACGCACTCTTTCAGTTGGACAACAATGACAGTTTATGCCTTTCCACCTCTTCCTCTGCTGCCCAAAGTTCTATTAAAGACCAGAGCAGACAGACCAAAGATGATTCTCATTGCTCCAGACTGGCCAAGACAACACTGGTACCCACTCCTGAGGAGCCTGACGCATTCCACACCATGGACCCTACCTCTAATGCCTCTTCTTCTGACTCAGTACAGCTTCAAAACTCTTCACAGTCAGCTGAAAAGACTCAATCTGGCCGCATGGAAGATTCCTTAACTTCACAACAGACCCTGCTCTCCAAGGAGATACAGGATGTCATTTTGGAGGCCAGAAGGCCTTCTACTAGAAAAGCTTACTCTGCAAAATGGAAACGGATTTGTGCCTGGAATGAGAAAAAGGGCCAGAATCCTGGAATACTGAATTTACCTCAAATATTACAGTATCTAGCTGAGATGCTAAGCAGTGGACTTTCATTCTCCTCCATCAAAGTTCATGCCTCAGCCGTTTATGCAGAATACAACACTGATCCTCCTTTATTCTCTCACCCCCTCTTAAGACCGTTCCTCAGAGGGGCTAAGAATATAAAACCCCCAAGGAAACAACCAGTACCTGCTTGGGACCTCAATTACATTCTAGAAAAACTGACCTTGCCTCCTTTTGAGCCAGCTGCCTCAACAGAATTGCAATATTTGTCCTGGAAAACAGCCTTCCTTCTGGCTATCACCTCAGCTCGCAGGGTATTGAAACTACAAGCCCTCATGGCTGTGCAGCCTTTCATCATTTTCCATCAGGACAGAGTTTCCTTACGAACCAATCCGTCCTTTATGCCAAAGGTGGTATCCAGGGTAGCTTTGAATCAGGCTATCCACTTACCTACCTTTTACCCTAATCCTCAAAACAAAGGGGAGAGACTACTACATTCCTTGGACATCCACAGACAGCTGCGTTATTATTTGGACAGAACAAAGCCTTTCAGAAAATCAGAACAACTCTTTGTGTCCTATGCTACAGGAGCTCAAGGGAAGCCAATTTCCAAACAGACAATCTCGAAATGGATAGCCCACTGCATATGCTTTTGTTACTCTTTTCATGGTAAAACTGTACCTGCAGGCATCAGATCTCACTCCACAAGGGCCACAGCTACCTCTGCAGCTTTCCTCAGAGGGGTTCCTACCAAAGATATTTTGGAAGCAGCCACTTGGGAGTTCTGTGCATACCTTCTCCAAGCACTATCACCTGCCATTATACTCCAAAACTAGAGCAGGCTTTGCCACTGCAGTCTTGCAGGGCATCCTGGCTCCTCCTAGTTCCACCTAGTGCCTACCACCCCTTTTTTAGCTTTGGGATTCTACCCATCTGTTATGACTGCAGCTGTATGCACGATGAACATAGTACAGTTTTGTACCTACCATAAATGTAGATGTTCGAGTGCTAATACAGCTGCAGTCCAGGTTTCCCTCCCTCCTTCCCCTCTTGGGACAGGCCTATTGGCTAACACCTACTCATACAACCTGATTGGGGTATTCATTTATGGTGTATTTGCTTGCAACTACTGTTTTTTGATTATATTGCATTGCATTATTACATAAATTTATGTATTGCCTTCCTTCTGGGGGCACCTGACATCTGGGGCAAGAAAAACTGAAGAAAATGGCGTTGGCTTGTTCTTTTATACCCCTGTCGCACTGACGTCAGGGAAGAGGCGATGACACCCGACGCCGGACCTAGACTTTGGAATTCGGCCGATCGAGGACCCGCCTGACGGCAGGAGAACCCATCTGTTATGACTGCAGCTGTATTAGCACTCTAACATCTACATTTATGGTAGGTACAAAACTGTACTTTGTGGATGATGTGTTGAGGATGATGACTTGTTGCATGAAGCAGGGTATTGAATTGGGGAAATTTACGGAAAACTTCTGTTCTAAGAGTATGATCCCTCTCACGAATGATGCTCACATCCAAGAAAGTAATTTGATTGTAATCCCAATTCAGTGTAAAACGAATACCCCACTTATTCTCAATTAAATATTGTACAAATTCTTGTACACAAGTAACATCTCCACTGCACACCATCCAACAATCATCCAAGTACCGCCCCCAGAAATCCAATTCTTCCAAAACTATATTGTGGCTGGCATCCTAAATAACTTGTTATTCAGTGTACCCCAGGAACAAATCCGCATAAATGGGGGCAGAAGAAGCCCCCATAGCAGTCTCTCTAACTTGCCAATAGCATTTCCCATGGAAATAGAAAACATACTTTGTTAAAACCTGTTCCGTTAGACAAATTAGTGAAGTATTAACCCCAGGGGTGTATACGTCAGCTTTTTCCAACCAAAAACTAATGGCTTCTAGACCAGCCCAATGGGGGATGTTAGTGTATAAGGCGGTGACCTCCAATGTACACATCAGCCAACCAGGATCCAACTGAGTATTGGTGATGATCTGAAGAAACTGTGGTATCTTTAATCCTTGCTCTAACCATAGATAGTAATGGTTTTAAATATTCAGTCAAAAAGGCAGATAAAGGCTCTGTCAAAGACCCCCCCTGTCCGATACAATTGGTCTCTCCCTGGTGGTTGGGTTGGATGTTTATGTATTTTGGGCAGTAAGTATAGACATTGAGATTGTGGGTCAGGTACAATAAGTTGAAACCCTACGTTTTGACTAATGATACCTTCCTCCTGGGCCAGTTTCAAAAATTGATCAATCTTTTTTAAATTTAAATGTTGGATCCAGTGGCATGTGCATGTAGAATTGTCCATTAGGTAGTTGTTCAGCCTCAGCTAAATACATGGACCAATCCATGATGACAGCTGCCCCCCACCTTTATCTGCTGGTAAAATTACCAAGTCATGGTTATTGCTAAGTTTGGTCAGAGCCTGTTGTTCCTGTTTGGTAAGATTGTGTTTGTTATTACTATGTACATTTTTATTAAAATGACACATTCTTTGAATATTGAAAAATGTTTGTCCATGGGTGGCATAAAATTGGATTTACGAAAGTGAAAACCAGCAGATCTTTGAACCTGGTCAGTACCTGAAAAAAAGAATTTAAGATTCAGTATTCTACAGAAATCATTAACATCATTCACAAATGCATTTTCATTGACAAAAAAACCTGAGACAAAATTAAGACCCTTAATAAGTAGGTTTATTTCAATATCAGACAAAGTCTGAGAAGAAATATTGCGCACATTATTAACATTTAGGGGGTAGAATCATGTCCAAAAGTTGAATACTGCCTACTTGCTCGATGTTTTCTACCCCCTCTGTGCCTCTTCCCCCTAAAGGGTCAGTACTAGGCCTTCTCTTAGCAATGGGTGACTCTCTACTGAGCAGGCCTTTTCATTACAGCAACATGTTTCTCAGTAGGGGCTATCATGCTTACAACATAAATAAAGCTTGTTCATTTGCATCAGAACAAGATAATCTATTGCAGTATCAACATACCCCAACACTTTGGACAGACATTCATCTCAACCCATATGACTGGTCACCTCTTTTTGGATGCAATATTAACACATTTAGACAAACCATTGACTACCATTGGGACATATTATTGGTCATTGAAAGGTTATCTGAATTATTATCATCCCAATGTTTATTTTTCCTATCTTAGAGGTCCCACACTCAATTCTCACTTTACCCGTTACAAACATTCGTCCCCTTCCAATACACAGCAGTTCACTTTATTTGGTGACATGTTGGTGGGCAGTATCCCTTGTGGTCACTGTTCTGCATGTGCATACGTTTCAAAGACTAAGGAATTCACCAGCAGTAACACCTTTAAGTTGTATCAGATTCGCTCTTTTGGTAATTGCAGCAGTGACTGGGTCATTTATTTGGCAACCTATTTTTGTTCCGTCTTTTATGTGGGACAAACTTCTCGGCCACTGAGGTTACGTATAAGTGAACACCTCAGTGACATTAGAAACAAAAGAATGTCTAATTCATTATTTAAACATGCTGTGACCCATACCTCTGCTAGATTCAATTTTACTATTATAGATAAAGTCCAGGGCAACAAGGTGTGTAAAGCAGGATGGCATTCCATTTTGAACAAGAAAGAGTCAAGTTGGATTTTTAGGCTAGGTGCTTTGTTCAAGCCTGGCCTTAATGAGCTTAGCTAATTTTGGTATGAACCAATAGGAAGATATCTCTTATTATGTGTTTTACTATTTAAATAAATCATGGTTTATTGTGTGTTAAAGCACTGAAGAAGGCAGCCTCTGTGGTGCAGCAGTAGCATTGTTGCCTCACAGCAAGAGGTTCTCCCGTTCGATTCTCGGCTTGGGTTGGGAGTGCCTTCTGTGTGGAGTCTGCATGTCCTCCCTGCGGTCGAGTGGGCATTCGAAAGACATGCGTTGAATGGGCGTGCCTTCATTGAAGGTTGGGCGTCGGGCTGGCAACTCAGCACCATAAAAAAAAAAACTGCCAATCATTAGCGGACCAGAGTTCCGCTGTGGCGACCCCTAACTGGGAAAAGCTGAAAGACTAACAACAACAGCAGCACTGAAGAAGGCATTACTTTTGCGGAAACTGGTTTGCTCTTATTTTTGGAGTTGCCACAATAAAGGATTATACATTCTTCTAACCTCCTTGGTGCTGGACAATTTTTGTGTATAGTATTCAGTTGGTATGGTCTGTGCACTTTGTCATACTTGCATGTCTTTTGTGCTTTTTCAGTTGACACTTCAATGGTACCTAAAAAGCCTTTGGTGTCAACACCTGGAAACTCTCATAACAATGATACCTTGTCTAAGGAAAGATTTTCTTTGGTGGGCAGTAGCTTGCAACCGCAACAAGGGACTGCCCTTCTCACAACCCCACTCAGCCCAGACCCTCATTATAGACTCATCAGACTATGCCTGAGGGGCACACCTGGATGGCAGGTGCATTCAGGGCTATTGGAGCCCAAATCAAATACATCTGCACATCAACCAAAAAGAGATGTTAGCTGTTCAGCACACCCTGACAGCCTTCAGACCCCTACTCTCCTCGGGGCTTCTACTGATCAAAACAGACCACACAATAGTGATGTGGTATATCAAGAAGCAGGAAAGGACTCACTCTTATCCTTTCTGCAGGCTTGCCATGACCGTTTGGCACACAGCCTCAGCCATGCAACTATACCTGCTAGCACAATTCCTGCCAGGCTCTCTAACTCTCTGGCAGACAACTTAAGCAGAAACCTGCTAGACCCACACAAGTGGCAGCTAGACCACAGAACCTTCACCCTTTGAACCCAGAAGTGGGGCACCCCGAAGTTCGACCTCTTTGCCTCCCACTCCAATCAGCTCAGAAAATTCTGTACCAGGGAACCTGACAGCAAGGCCTGGAAAGTGGATGGTCTATTCTTCCAGTGGATAAACCTCTCTGTCTATGCATTTCCCCCTCTACCACTCTTATCAAGGGTACTGCTCAAAATAAGGGAGGAAAAACCGAGGGCAATCCTGATTGCCCCAGACTGGCCACTCCAGCAATGGTACCCACTGCTGCTCAGCCTGTCACCCCTCCCACCATGGCAGCTATCTCAAATCCCAACACTCCTGACCCAGGGGAATGGAGACTTCATGTATCCCCAATTGCAGACCCTCAACCTGGCAACCTGGCTTATTCCCTGACCACCCCTCAAGCTGTCAGCATAAGCAACCAAGTCGTACATGTTATATGTGAGGCCAGATGCCCCAACTCTGGGAAATCCTATGCTGACAAGTGGAAAAGGTTTTGCACCTGGATCCAGGCCAAGGGAGCAGAACAGCACAGCCCTCCCTACTGTTCATCCTGGAATACCTGGCAGACCTACTACACAGGGGTCTAACCTTCTTCACTATTAAAATTCATGCCTCTGCCATCTCTGCTTATTACAGCACAGAGCCTCCTCTCTTCTCACACCCTCTCATCAAACAATTCCTAAGAGGGGCTAACAATTTAAGGCCACCCAGAAGAGCTCCTACCCCAAGTTGAGTCCTTAACTTTTGTGTTGGAAAAGCTCACCCTACCCCCCTTTGAACCTGCAGCTTCAGCAGAGTTAACATTTCTCTCTTGGAAAACAGCCTTGCTTCTGGCCATCACTTCCGCTAGAAGAGTATCAGAGCTACAAGCACTCATAACTGTCGAGCCCTTCATCATTTTCCATGCTGACAGAGTCTCACTCAGGACTAACCCATCTTTCATGCCTAAAGTGGTGTCCCGTGTGGCTCTCAACCAATCCATACATTTGCCCTTCTTTTTCCCTAACCCACAAAACAAGGGGGGAAGGATTCTGCACACTCTAGATGTGCACAGACAGCTCAGATTCTATTTATACAGGACTAAATCTTTCATAAAAACTGATCAAATGCCTAGTCAGCTTCACAGCAGGAGCAGAGGGCACTTTCATATCCAAACAAACAATCTCCAAATGGCTAGCACACTGCAGCCATTTCTGCTACAAACAGCATGGGAAACCACCCCCAAAGGGGGTCAAGGCACATTCCATCAGAGCAACCTCCACCTCTGCAGCCTTCCTCAGAGGGGTCCCCACCTGGGACATCCTGGAGGCTGCAACCTGGACATCTGTTCATACCTTCACCGAGCATTACCACCTGCCTATCTTCTCCAAGCCCAGGGCAGGCTTTGCTACTGTAGTCTTGCAGGGCATCCTAGCCACCCCACAGTCTTCTTGACTGCCTCCACCCTTTTTTTCAGCTTTGGGAATCAACCCAAATGTGATGACTGCAACAGTGAAACACGAAGAGCATAGTACAGTTGTGTACACTTAACATAAATGTAGATGTTAGAGTGTATTCACTGTTGCATCCTGGTTTCCCTCCCTCCATCCCCCTTGTCTCTCTCTTCCTCTCTCCTTAAGGGATTTTTTGGTGTTTACTTTCTACTGGTGGTGTTCTTCCACCATAACCTATTTCCATTTTGGGGGGCTCCTGACAGGGCAAGAAAAACTGATGTAATGGCGTCTGCTGCCTGATTTTATACCACTGACGACCTGATGTCAGTCCTGGAGGCACAGCAACCGATGCAGAAATACTAAGCCTGTGATATTTCGGCTGACTGGGGGCTACCCCTGGCAGGATAACCCAAATGTGATAACTGCAACAGTGAATACACTCTAACATCTACATTTATGGTAAGTGAACACAACTGTACTTTTTTGTAAGCTCCCTTTGGAGTGGAGCAGTAGCTTTACCTGGCATCCAGTTGGTTAAGTGCTGATCCCAGAAATAGTATCTGTGCATCTTATAAAGACACTGAAGCTTTAGTGAGGATGGCCAAGAGATGTTCTTTCTGCTGTTTTGATGCTCTTTTTCCCTGTTTGTTTTACATGTGTAGTTTTCTAGTCCTATCTAACAGGTCAGGCCTGGTAAAGCAGGAGAGATCCTGAGGCTGGAATACAAGAGGCTATGTAAAAGACCATTCACATAGCCAAGTGCATTTTTTTGGACACCCTTTCACTTTCACTATCCTGCTATGCAGTGTATGATTAGCCATAACTTTGGTAGGTAGGGGCAAGTGACAAGTGAAGGTAGATTTTCATGTGTAGCTCCTTGGATTTTTCTTTTGTAGGCCAACACTTCATCTGTTAGCTGGCTTTTGTTGCGAAGGACTTACTGTGGTGAATTTGGGTGAGTGCACCCCTCTGTGTACCTGTAGTTTAGCTGGAGTGCATGATTTAATTTGCTGGGCTGATATTCTGTGAATCCTGTTCATAGTGCTGTATTTGTGGGCTTTCTTTCAGCTGGTGCTCTTGAGATAGACATAATATATTTTCTCTTTTCTCCCTGAGTGTGTGTGGGCTGGGGCTCTTGAGATAGACGTAATATCTTTTCCTCTCTTCTTCGTGTGTGTGTGTCTGTGTGTGTGTGTGTCTGTCTGTGTGTCATTCACCATTTACTTCCACGTCTTCCAGGCTAACTCTTTCTGCATACTTGCTTTGCCCATCTACACCACAGAGCCAACTTCACATAAACCACTGTAATATTGTCTGCATTAGTGCTGAGGGCAGTGTGCTCAGAAATATGCTTCCACTGGATGGTGTACCATAGAATCTCTCTTAGTTATTCATTCAGGTAGGTCCTTTGCGGTGACCCCCCTGTTATGGTGGTAACCTTTTAGTTAAGGTTTACCAGGACCTGATCAGGGGCCTGCCCACACTGATTGGTCTCTGACCTCCAGCTTCATCCATTATTTCAAGGCCACCCCAGTTTTCGAAGGACTTGCCTTATAAAATGAAGGTTGTCTCAGATGCTGTGTATAATGTAGCCTTTTCTGCTTGGGGATAGCCAGGTTTCCAAGGAAGATTAAACTTCCAGCTCATCAGTCAGGACAGCCCATTGGAAGCCTTTATACAGAGATTGCCCTAGCTTGGGGAGGCTTCACCACCGACCTGTATTTTTCATCATGGATGACTACATCATAGAATTATTATGTACTTGCCCAGATAGAAGCTTTTTTTTCTTTAGAACCACGGAGAGATTTTTGGAACAGGTCCATATTTTACACCACATGGAAGCATCATCTCCCCCCCCCCCCCCCCGGGACATACAAAGGTTTCCATGAGCTATGAGAGGCTTTTGACCTGCAGTACACATCACAAATTTCAACCATATCTGGTGCATCATATTTTAGATGGTGATTCTGTAGAGATGTCACACCTCTGCTACTACAGGCCACATTGATATTGTCTTTGGGTATGATGGGTATCTTCTGGCATATCAGTGTCTTAAGGTCACTATAAGCTTTGCTGTGGTTGGACATCAGTGTTAGTACATGGTGTTGCCATTTGGTCTTTTGGATAATGCCCAACATTAGCCTTAGTAGAAATGGCCCTAAAGAAAGCACTTCATTTTTTCCCTGTACCTGGATGATTAGCTCCTGGAAGTTTTGTCAAGGGACTTCCTTATAGCATTCCTAGCTTGGGTACAGCAGCAGTTGAGCATCCTGAGGCTTTTCATAAATGGCAAAAACTCTTCTCTTGGTCCTGACTGAGGTGCATTTGCCTGGAAGAGAATTGGATATTCACTGGTGGAGGTTATTTCTTCCCATATGGTAGGATTTAACATACTCCTGTGAAGATGAAGTTAAAAGGTTTATGTTCAGTGTCTCCTGCATCTCTTGGACCTTATGGTGGCCCATAGTCTTAGTAGTTCTGTTCACATATTGTATAGCTGCAGATTTGTGAGTCACCATTGGCAAAAAAGCCTTCACCTGCTCATGGACTTTTTCTACTGTCAGACTTATGCCACTGTGCTTTAGAGTATAAGATCAAGGGAATATAATCTGATGATATTGTTGAGGACCTCACCTCCTTTGTGGTAAGGATGGTGGTCTGTCCTGGAGAAGTTTCATATAAACCACCTGGAGCAATGGATTCTGTTTCTTGCCCTTAGAGCTGTGGAGGGGATCCAAGACCAGAGGCTCTGGTGTGATAATAGTACAAGCAGGTGACATGCTTGTTCTCTCTTTGAAAAGAGGAATAGTCAATCTGGTAGTGCCATTACAAGGCAACTGAGCTTCTAGGCCATTTCTGCCTTGCTGGTCCCACCCTTGGGTCTTGCATCTTATATCAAGGAGACCCAGGCCAGTCATACGAGGGTGAATTTAGGGATACCCATCAAAGTTGTCCAACTCCTTTTTAAAGGCAGACAGTGTGTCACAGTGCTCAACTTGGAGGGCGGGGGGGGGGGGTTGTTTCAGAGAAGGGATAGGTGCTGCATGACAAACCTGTGCCTCCTCTTAGTCTTATTTGTTGGAGATGATTTAGATCTCTGGTCCTAGTATTAAATGGATTGTTTGATTTACTGAGGTTTAAGAATTCTTGGAATACTAGTTCCCTTATAGCCCTGTAAGCAAGACACAGGTCTCCCAAAAAGTGTCTATATGAAATAGTATAGAGATCAAGGCTTCAGTCTTTGAAGTTCAGATCTTTTTGGCCTTTGATCTTTTCAGTTACAAACATCTGATACATGATATGCTTACTGAGGTACATCCTGAAGGGGCATTGTACTCTAATGGGTCTAATCAAAGCAGAGTATAAGGTGGTGAACACTTTGCTATGAGCCATGCAAAGTTGAAGTATTTCCCTTTTTTAAAAAAAGTTTTATTAATTTTAAAACAGATTATACAAAATTACCTAAAGATAAATAGAACAAAAACATAACCATTTACAGATGTCCACAAAAAAATCAAACATGGGAAACTAAATAATTAAAATTTATCAAATAAATCGCTTAATTTTTGAACAAAATCTAAACTGGCAGGTAATATTTGAAGTTCTCATTTTGGCAGTTGACAATTCTTTTTTGCAGATATTTTTTGCTGAAAATTTCAGTGAAAGAGTAGTTTTACATTTTCAGTTCTTTGTGACTATTTTTCTTGTTATAGCTAAAATGGACCAAAGGAGAGGCACATACACCCTAGATAAGGAATCCAGAACTGAAGCATTAAATAAGATAAAGGAATTTAGAAATGATATAGTTCTGTCCACAGACCTTGGGCAAAATTTCTAAATTCACTCCAAAAAGGAAATACTGTTCTATAGTCCAATGTCATATGAAACCACTCAGCATTAGAGACTTCATTATACCTTCAATAATTAATTTCCCATAGTTATATATTAAAGCCTTTTTATGTGGAGTTAAAAAGCTCTGTGAATAAATATCCATGTATATATTTTCCAATAAAGAGAAAAGTAGATTTCCCACAGATTTAAGAATTAAGCATTTGTCTATCAGAAAAGGCTTATTCATTAAGCTTAGTTGAGTAATTCCAAAATAATAAATCTGTGGAACCAAACTATTCTGTTATTATTTTATAAATTATTGATGTATGTGATTTATTCTTATTTGAGTTACTATCAGTTCTGAAAAAAAAACTCTAGTATCTTTGGAATATGTTTTTTTTGAAAATCCTTGGAGATTTTGATTGTATCACTAACATTTTTACAATATTATGTAGTCAACCAATTATTATTTTCTAAACAATGTTTTGCAAGAAGATCATCTGTATTATATGACTTATTTCCAATTAAGAATTGATGCCAAAAGATTACATTTATTTGGTTAAGGTCTACCTTTTTGTTTATATTAAAAGTTCACAAACCCACAATATTTGATATACGGAACAATAAAAACAATAAATCTTTTAACTGTATAATTAGAATTCATGAATCCTTTAAAATTTATAAGGATGTAATCTGAGAAGGGATAGGAATAGTATTTTATTTCATTTAAACACAAGGCTTTTAAGATCCAGTAAAATTTATTAATTCCAAATTTAGAGAGTTTCTACAACATAGTTATTATTTATTAATCTTTCGTGAATGGGTTTCAAGTGGATTGGTAAGAGGAATTTAACCATAGAGATATTAAATTGAGATTTATGGATTTGGCATATAACTCAATATTTGGAAATCTTAATCTTCTTGCCAACGTTTAACATGCCAGTCAATTGATATTCTTGGTTTATTGGGGAGCCAGAGAAAATTAAGAAGAGTAGAATTTAATTTAGTTTTTTTAGGAGGGAGAATAATTAGTAATTATAGCTAGAAGAATATTTTTGTTAGACTTTAATAAAAATTATAATCCTATCTTCCATTGTAAAAAAAAATATTCAGGTTAATTATTTTAGTAAGTGTCTGTTAAATTGCTGTAACTTACTGCTATTGAGTCTTTTACAGTAGATTTAATTATAATTCCACGATAATTTGTGAATTGTCCCAAATAAAATTCTTAGTTTCTTAAATAATTATTAATTTTTTAATAATAAGTAAAGTTTGTTTTGTCAGGGTTGAACATTAAACCTGACACTTTTTCAAAGTAATTAATACCCTTCTTTAAATTTTCTATTGAAGCTTCAGCATCACCACTTCTTATTAAAATGTCATCTGCAAGTAACTGAATTTTACAGGAGTAAATTTTATCCATCGAGAATCCCTGAATTATGTGATTAGATCTAATAAAGTTTGTGAAACGTTCAGATGCTAGAGCAAATGATAGAGGTGACAAGGGACAACCCTGCTTTGTACCTTTTAATATTTTGAAAGAGCTAGAAAGAACAGAGCCAATTTTAATAACCGAGAATGAGTTACTATATAGATTAGTTATAAGATTGATAAAAATCTAGGGAAAATTCATATTAAGTGCTTTGAGCAAATAAATCTAACTAATAGAATTAAAAGCCTTATTTATATATAGAATTGATGTAATTGTTTTTTTTTTATTTTTATTAGCCAGATCTATTAAAGTATTAAGCCTAGTTATATTATCCTGAACCTGTCTATGTAGTATAAAACCAGTCTGATCATCATCTATAAATCCTGTCATAATAAGATTAAATCTTTTTGCAGTAATAGACATAAATATTTATAATCAATATTTAATAATGAAATGGGGCAGTAAGAAGAACATAAGTTAAATCTTTATTTGGTTTCAAGGTAGGAGATATCAGGGAATAGTTCCAGGAAGGGGGTGGTGGTTGACGTATCTTTAACTTGTTCAAAAACATTTAGTAGGATATTTAAAATATTCTCTGGGAATAATTTGTATAATTCTGTGATTATACCATCACAACCAGGGACTTCATTTGGTTTAAGATTATTAATTTGATTTTTTAACTCCTTAAAATAGAATGATTGACGTGTCAGGTTTGGATCTTTGTTCTTTGGTTATTTGAAACCTTATATTGTCTTTCAAAAAGTCATTAGTTATGTTGTTGAGTTCTAGTCTATCTCTTTGTTATTCATTTCTTCATAATATTTCCCAAAGCATTCTAGCATGTCTTTTAAATCGGTCACTTTTTTATTTCTATCACCTTGTTTGGAAATGATTTCTTTAATATGATTAGTATTTATTTTTTTCTTAGATCTAACAGCCAGCCTGTATAAGCTTTTTGGGTTTATTGAGTAAGTTTGTAGTTTTAATTTTTCCAAATGTATTGATATTATATGGTGAAATCCATCAAGATATTTATAATTTAATATTTTCAGCTCAGTATTTGCCGATTTGTCAATGTTTTTAATTGGATTTCGTTTTATCTATATTAGACTGCAAAGACATCAACTCCTTATCCCACTATTCTTTTTTTTTACATATGTACTTTTTAATTCTTTCATATAGATAAGCTTTTAAAAGAATCCCAGATAATTACTTCTGAAACTTCTCCATTATTATTAATTTCAGTGTATTGATCTATTTCTCTTGGACACTATTCTTTAAAGTCTTTTAGTTTTACTATATCAACAGGGATTCTCTAACAGTAAATCAAATTGTTTGGCTATAACGTTAACATAAAAGTAATAGCATTGTTAGATAAAGGGCATGAAGTTACCAATACATCTTCAAATGTAGTAAATAAACTACTAGAAGTAAAAACTTTATCGGTGTTTGTCTGGGTGCCAAATCTATGACAGTAATGTGTAAAGTTAAGAGAGTTAGTTAATTTAATATCCTAGGTATCACTCAAATGTTGTGAATTAATAAAATGATCTAAGTGTTTAGCTACCGAGGATAGCTCAGGAACTTTATCAGTAGTCGTGTCTGTACTAGAAAGAATACAGTTAAAATCTCCTGCAATAATCAATTCACCTTTTGTGTATAAGCTTGTAATATTCAAATATTTCTTGGCAACTTTGGCTCCATTTCCAGGTATCTAGTAAGAATTCACGAAAGTATAATTTTTTTTTTTTCAATTTTTACTACTGCTAAACCAAACATGCCATTTTTATCTGAACAGGTATTTAATATTTTATACATAGGTAATGAATTTCTCAAAAGAATGAGTGCTTTCCTTTTTGATTTAAAATGAGCGCTCACAAGAGTTGAATAATGTTTGTACATCAATCTATGTACATCTTCAGATAGCAAATGTGTTTCTTGTTAGAAAATTACATGAGCTTTATGCAGTTTTAAGTATTTGTTTAAGCTACTTCTCTTCAATGGAGTATTAAGTCCATTGATGTTTAATGAGAGACAGTTATTCACAAGACATTCACAAGAGCATGTAAATGCACTGATTTAAGATGATTTAGCTTAAAATATAATAACCAAGTACTAGTAATTGTTATGAACAGATACAAAAAAAAGCAACATTTCATACTTATGTACATTCAAACCTCCCATCATGGAATGAAAATTCCCTGATTTGATGATATAATCATACAAATCACGCACCAACCAACCCATCCCTATGTCACCAAACTACAGTTGCTACTAAATTTTAAAACAATGTTATTAATTATAACTATTTAGAGCACACTCAAGTTGTGTTAAAAGGAATAACAATATAAAATATTAATTTCCATTCATCACTGATGGGTTCGGTTCTGAGCCCTCAGAACCGAGTCAGCCTTTTTTACCAAGCTTGCACCAGCCAAAAAACTCTTGAGCTAAGTCTCTACCCAGAATGCCCTTCTCCCTGTTACCTCAGATCTCGTTTGCCGCATAGCCATAAAGCCGCGCTTCAGCCGAGCTCTCAGCTAAGTGGAGCTTTTTTTGATATTTGTGTGAAAATTTTTGGATAGCTTCACATTTTATTAAGCGACTAGTATTTCCAGTGTCTTTTCTTCTGTTTAACCTTGTTTTTTCCTCTCTACCCGTTGTTAACGTTGGTAAACTTTCAAGTACCGTTGTTAATATGGCCTTTCCTCCCTTACCCTTGTGGTATTTCTTAAAACCATAGTTGGTATTTTCTCTCCTGTTTAAACTATTAGCTTTGACTTTTATTCAGGTGTTTCCCTTCTTTTCTCTACATAATACTGTATTGTTATTGTTGTGACTTTTTTGAAAGGAGTTGTCTTTATTCTAGCTAGATTATACAGTTGGCCTGTGGTGTCTTTTCTATCAAGACGTCGGATAAGAAGGGTACTTTAGGTTTTAAGCATTGTGCTTCATGTAACGGCAAGTTACCCAATAGTGATTCTCATGATGACTGTGTATACTGTTTGGGAGTGTCCCACCTTTTGGTGCAGCGTCTGTGTCACATTTGTTAGAGTTTCAGTCAACATACTCTTAATGAGGTGAAAAATAAACTTATTCTGAAGGGGTTACTCAAGTCTACCTTCTCGGAGGCCATTTCTGTGATGGAGGTCTCAACCCCTCCTACTAAGGACAAAAAGAGATCCCACTCTAGTCCTTCTTCACCATCGAGTGAACAGAGCAAACCTGGGAAGTCAAAGTCCCAAAGTTATCGTCTGAGCATAAATCTGCCTCTACGTCTCTGTCTTCCTCGACCATCTCAAAGCCTTCGATACCGGCGTCTGTTTTGGCACCAGTCCTGCCTCAGGCACCAATCATAGAACTTACTTTGCCTATTTTGACTTCGGCACCTGTGGCCACTTCGGCTCAGGGCATACCTTCAACTACTCCATTAGCTGCCATTTTGGAACCATCCATTTTGGCACCGAGCGCTGTACCGACCTCACTGGCTTTGACCCCTTTACTCCTGGTCTCAAAACTAGAGACTTCAGTGCCAGCAGACCTTGCACCACGGACCTGATACTCCCCTTCCGTAGATCCATTTCTGGGCCAAGCGTATAGCTCCATCGAACGTCCTAACTCCCTGTCCAGAGTATCCACTAGATCCACCAGGAGCCTGTTGGAACACGATGTGGTGCATCTTGTAAACCAGCTGTTGTTAGCCAGGGGGCACTTTCTTAGACCCATCCACCTGCAGAACTTGGGTTGTCTTATCCACAGACTCCATCTTACACTCTTCCTTCGACCATATCTGTTCTGAAGCCTTCTGCTCTG
This sequence comes from Protopterus annectens, assembly GCF_019279795.1. Taxonomy (NCBI): domain Eukaryota; kingdom Metazoa; phylum Chordata; order Ceratodontiformes; family Protopteridae; genus Protopterus; species Protopterus annectens. The sequence continues at coordinate 394,754,689 of NC_056751.1, forward strand.
ATATCCTTCTTGGAACCCATCACCTCTGCGCCTGCAGTGCATCTCACTCTGGCTCTAAGTTTGTCCCTTTGGTCTTCGGTTCCTGCTGAACCGGTCCTTCCTCAATCTGGGGATTGGGGGATGGGCGTGTTGCCCCGGGGTACAGAGCCACCTCCCTCCTCTGTTCCATTGAGGCTCCATCCATGGGAGTGGGTTCATCAGAGCAGGGTGCAACCCCAGTCCCATGGTTGTCTTTCTCGGTTGTGGGCTCCCATCCCTCTTTGGGTGGTCCTTGCTTCTGGCACTCCTTTGATGTTGGAACCCCAGTTTTCACCCCCTGAGCTACAACTTTCACAGACCACCTGACTGGGACACCGGGCAGAGAAGCTGCAGGACACCCCTGTTCAGGGTCCTTGCTCTTCCAAGTCCTCCTCAGAGACCTCCACCGAGGAGCCCCCTTGAAAGAAGATGTGCAAGAGGAAGCACATGGACTTGCCCAAGGAGTCCTTTAATGGAAGACGCAGATTACAATGACGGTGAAGGGTCCCCACAGTCACCTCCTGATGAGGTCTCCTTCAGAGACATCCTGGAAATGTTGAAGCAGAGAGGTGACTTGAAGCCCTCCAACCCTTTGAAGAGTCTGTGTTCCTGCAGGCTTTTTGCACCCTGCCTTCTACCTCTTGGGTGACCTAGCCTGCCGACGAGCACGTGCAGCGTGCTTGGAAGAACCCTGATTCTATTGAGGTGATCACTCAGAGACCAGACAAAATGTTTTCCCCTCCAGAGGAGAACCTGCATTGGTCCAAAGTGTTACCAGTTGATGCTATGGTGGTGGCGACAGCCACAAAAAAGGACTTGGCTGAGAAAAGTCTTGCTGTCCACCTGCCCAGCAGGGAGTCCCGGGCAGTGGACAGACTGAGGAAGCATGTTTTTGCATTGGGGACCTTTGCTATACAGCCCCAGAATTATTTTGCACATTTTACGAGGCTCCAGAGGGACTTGATCTCTGAACTCTCTGGGACGCAGGACAGTTGTCTGAGGTCAGGGACAAAGTGGCCTTGCAGATTGCAACCCTGGAATCAATATCTAACTCGTCCATCTAGTTGCTGTTGCATGTAACCGAAGGGGTGGCTAGAGCAGTGGGTTCAGGCATTATGAGGCGTCATGCCTGGATGCGCATTTGTGACCTCGCGGATCCCTTCAACTCTTCCTTTCTGAATGCTCCCATCGAAACTTGATCCCTTTTTGGCTCCAAAGTGAAGGACATGCTAGCCAGGTGCGAGCAAGATGAAAAGACCCTGTCTGCCATAGGCCTACGGTTTTCTTATCCACAACGTACCTTCTCCAGGAATCAGAGGCATGGAAAAATGTAGCATAAGAAATCTCAAGGCCCTTTCCATGCCACACGGCCAGAGGCAGAGGGGGTAACAATTCCGGAAGATGCCCCTATATAGACAGAGGGGGTCCTCATAACCAAGGCTCCAGGGACTCTCTCCCTGGACAGCCTTATCAGTGCTCCTGAGGAGCAGCCCGATTGCTTACTTCTGGAAGCAGTCAGGGGTAGTTTCTCTCTGCTCCAAGCTGCCTGGCATTCTATCATCACCGATCATTAGGTACAGAGTATATCACCAGAGATTATTCCATTCCCCTTTGTCAGCCAAATTTTCCAAGAAATCTTCCCGACATTCCACCCAGTCAAAGGGAAGAAGCAGCTTCAGAGATTATAAAGCTGTCTCAAAAAAAGTGTCATCCAACCAGTCCCACCAGACCAGCGTGGATCCAGATTTTACTCTAGATTCTTTTTGGTGCCAAAAAAGACAGGGGACTGGAGACCCATTTTGGATCAAAGCGGCTTAAAACTGTCTGTCGCCCTAACCAAATTCCGGATGGTCATGTTTCAGTCCATTCTCCCCTTTTTAAGAGAAGGCAATTAGATGTGCTAGATAGATCTCCGGGATGCCTATTACCACATCAAGATGGACAAACACTCCAGGAGTCTGCTTCGCTTCCAGCTAGGGGCCAGTCATTATCAATTTCGAGCCCTGCCGTTCGGTCTCTCTACAGCCCCCAGAGAAATGCATGGCAGTGGTCACAGCTCACTTGAGACTACAAGGATTCCGGGTGTTTCCATATTTGGATGACTGGCTCCTCACCGCCCCCACCAAGCATCTTCTGGTAACAGCCCTGCATTATACTCTCTCTCTGGCAGAATTGTTGGGAATAACAATACATTTGGAGAAATCAAACCTCACTCCTACACAACAAATAGAATTCCTTGGAGCAGTGTTCAACACCCAGTCCTGTCTAGTGTCACTCCCAAGTCAAAGACTCCACCGATTGAGGCTCCAACTTGGAGTGATACAGTGTTAAATAAACGTTTCAGCAAGAGAAGTCCTTCAAGCCCTAGACTCTTTTAGCTTCAATTCCAATAGTGTCTCTAGCAAAGCTGCATATGCAGATCCTGCAATGGCTCCTTCTTTGTCAATGGTTCCCAAACTATCATCCCATATGATTAATACACTGCCAGATGTTCTGAATGGCTCTTGTCATTCTGTTTACTATGCTGTCAGCTTCATTCATGCTTTGCATTTTAAGTATTCTGTATTCCACCAACAGTCTTGGTGCTTAAGTACCTCTTTGTGTTGTATCTTAGGTCTTCCATTATCTGTTGATCACCCATGGTCTATGTGTTTGTTATATTTTTATGAGATTAAAGCTTTAGGTGTGCCACTGTCGGCTGCAAGAAGCAGATCAGTTATTTTACTTATTAGATCTTATTTAATGAAACTAACTATGCTTGTGAAGAAGCTTTATTCTGAGGGAACACAAGTAGAAAATACCAGATAGCCCTTGAACAATGCAAAAGTAAGACGTACTGTAGCTGTCAAAGAATTTCTTAATCAAGGTTGCAAAGTGACGGTCAGATATAAAAGAGGTGTTGACCCATATTCCCAGGTATATGATGACCTTTTCATTTAATGTGGTGTGTTATCTATACTGTATGTAGGAAATGGGGTCCTTACCAAATGCTACAATGTTGCATTTTTTGGCATTAATCTTGAGCCCGTGTTTAGAACTTTTTTAAGTCCCCAGCTGACATACATGCACTCCAGCAGGAGTTCTAAAGTTTATAATATGCATAAATTGCTTGATGTACATGACGGCTAACTGACTAATAATTCTGGTCTGAACTACTCATGTAGCTTTCATGTTTAAGCATTTATGCATATTGTAACCTTTTTAGAACTCCTGCTGGAGTGCATGCATTTCAGCTGGTGACTTAAAGACACCTCCCAGATTATAACTTTCTGTGAACTGTTAACAAAAGATCATCATATGATAAATTGAGATTGGATGAGTAGATGCCAAACATCAGATGTTTCAGCACATATCCCTGCAGTCAATCTCATGCTCTGAGGATGCATCCCTCTACTGTTACTTTGTGAGTCATCTCTTTAAAGTGTGGTCCATTTTCATAACAGAAGTAAAACTTGGGCTGCTTGGGAGAAAACCAAGAGTCCTGACCACTAGATCATATGGGAAGCTCCATTAAATATATTTCTTGCACAGATAGCTTCTCAGACAAACTCTAAGCCAGAAGCCAGTACACCATCTTTTTTTGGTGTGCACATTTGAAGGCAAGTTAATTTGCTGACAGGCTCACACAGTCTTCCCCTGAAGCTAAGAATTCAGGAGTCCTGTCTGACCAGTGCTGTCTGTGAGTGAGTACCCCAGCTAATAACCCATTTGCCGTTTGGGATAATGCATCATCTGATCTGCTTAGTTTAGCAGTAAAAGGTGAGTTGTTGCTGTTTGCTTTCTTTTCATGTAACAAAACGTCTTTCCATTGTACTCTGCATCTCATTGGAAAATTCAGGGATGAAGGACTAAAAACTCATTCATTTTGCTGTGTGGTGGAGTTTTATATCCTTGGATTTCTGACAAGTATGTAAGCTGTCCTAGTACTAATCAAAGAAGGTTCCTGTCAATTGGTGTAACATCCAGCTCTTCCTTAGAACCTGGCTGCATATTTAGATCCCTTCTATTGGTTGAACCTTCCACTCGGAGACTCAGAAGTAATTAAGGCCACCAGGAGAGCCTTTTACTTGTAATACATTTTATTAGGTGGAATACATTTTCCATCTTGTTCAAGGCATTGTGTGCCCACCTCTGCCTTTTAGTTTTTAGATATTATTGGCTTAATGTCGAACAGACCTTTGTAGTCTGGATCTGAGTTATTATTCCGCTTTCATGTATGTGAAACATTTATGCATATTGTAACCTTTTGGAAAGCAGAGCAGTTGTATAGCTGGCTAAGACGTTCTTTAAAAGGGTTCTGTATCTTCACTCACTGGCCATTTGCTGATCCTGTGGACTGTCTTACTGCTACCACTTCAGCAGCTTGCATGCTCTACAAAAGCTGCTCTTTAGCAGTTCACATGTACTGGCTTGCATGTCTGACTTCCCAGTTAAGTGTCTCAACACTGCACAGCATAGTCTTACCAGGCTTCTAATTGTATCAGATAACTCTCACTCCTGCAGGTGTCAAGCAGTGCAGTGAGCCAGATTGCCTTCCCTGTATCCACTGTGAGCTGGCATCAGCCATTCACTTCCATCCTACCCTGTTGGTCCCTACAGTGCTCATTCATCCAGTCTAATACAGGATGTGTGGTATACATTTAGGGCTCTATCCCTTTTTGCCACAGGACCAAGTATTGGTGGCTTCCAAGTTTGTTACTTGGAAAATAATACTCTTAGTGTAATTGTTTCTGGGAATCATATTTAGTCTTTCAGAAGAATCTGCTGCCATTTTGAGCTAACCTACGTTTAATCCTGACAGTGGTTCATCTCTGTTTTTCTATGCAGGAGCTGAATCCATTTCACACAGAGCATTTCATACCTCGGATATACATTGTTTGTCGCATTTTACTTGACGATGTGTGAATTCAGGAAGACTGGCAAGCTGTTTGCCTTCTGTGTTGCAGGAATGGAGTGGCTTTCAGTTGATAAGGAAATCATATTCATATTAATCAATATTTGCTTTACAAACATGTGCCATTAGCAGACAGCTTTAGAATGCTGCTGTCTTTCCACCAAGGATGTGGTCGTCTCCAGTGCTTGTTTCATAAATGTTTTTATTGTGGATACGTGTGCTGCAGCCACTTATTTGTTGGTTATCATCTTTGCCATTTACTGTTTCCATGGACCTATGGTTCCAGGAGTTGGACCTTCTCTGACACCTCATTGGTCTTTTGAGCCCTTGCCTTTAGGTCGTCTTCTGGGTCCATACTCTGTTGGAGGTATAAAAGTTTACTGCTTGTGATTCTTCTCAGCAGTTACCCACTGAAGCAGGCTTCTCGTAGCAGATCAGCTAATGTGTTTAGTATAGCACTCCTGTACGTCTTTAGTGACATTTTACAATGGTGCCGAATTACTCTTCTACCCCTTAGTGTGACTGAGCAACCTCTCTATTCTGTAGCTAGAGATAACTTTTCTTGTAGTCAAACATGGAAATATATTTTTAATTCATATATGTTTGCATTTTTCTCTCTTAAAATGATTTCTTATTTAGTAATTTGGGGTTGAACAGAGCAGGGCAAAGGACTTGACATCCTAGTCTGGTGTGAGAGGTTTCCATGTAGGTCAGACTGCAGGCAAATAGAACCCCCACACCCCCCACCCCAAAATAATTCTGAATTGCATGTAGCATAGAAGTTCTGTAGAGGAAATCCTGTCATTTTACCCACTGTAAGCAGGTTAACGTGTGCCATACCGGCAGTTACCCGCAGTGTACAGCCACCCCACTGGTCAACACATTTGCTAAACCAACAGTTTTGTACTACAGGTGCCCCCATTTCAGATCGACATGTATATTAACTGTATATCTCTGTGTGATGGATTACTTTAAAGAACAGGATACTTGTGCAGCAGTGGGAATGTGGGTATCCCTAGGCTGTTTTATAAGATGCATGAAAAAAAATGGAGAAACTGCTTAAAGTTAACAAAAGCATAGTAATTTTTTTTAACTTGTGTTTTGAAGAGGAAAATGAAGTTCGGACAATGGTTGATCCAAATTCCAAGGCTGACCCCAAATTACAAGAATTAACAAAGGTAAAAAAATGATTATTGCTTTTTCATTTAAATTAAATCTTGCATGTTGGTGATTTCTGTATAAATTGTTGTACTGTAACTTGAGTTAAGACTATAAATTATAGGTTGTAAAGCTCCTTTCAGTTTCTGCAACTTCCACTTTAATACTGTGTGACTCAATCAAGTCTGTTACACAGACTTAAGCTTCTGTATTACAGTAAACTGAGCATTTGCTTAGTGATTCATTACCAGATAACTGACTAAATTAATGCAAATGTAGTTTTGGAGAAATGTGAGTTGTAATAGTTATTTCGAAACAGATGTTCTCATCTGCTTATGGTGGTGAGGCAGTTTAGAAATCGCATGTACAGTGTATCAGTTTACAAAGCACTAGAGCTGCGTCATGACAACTATCTTCCTACACAGGAATGTTACAGAGCGGCTTTACATGTCAGTCACATTGTTGTCATTTAGGAAGAGGTAGGGAAGAAGAAACAGGGAGGGGAATAGGGTTGAATATTGTTTCACTGTGATTTTGTGCTTCTTCGTTCAGTCAGCAGTCTGGCTCAGTCAAGTGATGTGAAAGCCCTACCTTCACGGTCTGCTTCAGTGTATGGTGCCACATGTCTGCAATATAAAATGAAGCAACGTGACTTAGCAGCTTAAGGCAGTAATATGCAACTAAACTACATGTTGTTGACCTGCTTTTCATCTATGTGCCTCCACCTTCATGCTCTGAAGCTCTCTCAACAAGTCAGTTGAATAAGTTGTCAGCACCAGTGTTACTTAGTCGTCTAACAACACCGACATTTATGCACAGTGGGACTTGTCTTCCATTTTACTTTTTTTTTTTTTTTTTTTTTTTTTTTTTTTTTTTTTTTTTTTTAGCAATTTATGTGGGCAAGTGACTGTTCTGAGGGAACACCCAAATTCATTGTACAACAAAGTCGATCAACCCTAACTGCCAAAGGTGTCCCAAAGCAGTACAACAAAGTAGGAAAATCTTCAAGGTACACCACCACAAGCTTGCTCTGTATCAACAGCGATAAAAACGCTCTTTATTCGAAGAAAAACAATAAAAACAATGCTGATGGAAAGACGCATTAGGATTTAAAAAACTTTTTTGAAGTATCCAAACTACAATACCAGCAGTCAGTGGCCTACCAAAGATCCATAATCCTCCGTTACGCCCTATAGTTGCAGGAAGAGGATGGGTAACAGAATCTCTATGTATGTGTGTATGTAGAAAATGAACTTAAACCGCAATTATCCAAAGTCAAGACAGTCCTAAGAGGTACAGGAAGTTTCCTTACAGATTTATACTTAAAGATGGAAAATTTAACGGAAACAAGTGACCTGATTTTTGTAACCCTTGATGTGAATAGTCATTTTGCAGTCATACCGGATTTATGTGGTATAGAAGCCATCAGAGAGTTATCCCTAGCAATAGGATTTGGAGCAGATTTAATCTGCTCTTAATCCTAGAGAATAATATTTTTACCTATGGAAATACTTACTATTGGCAAACATTGGGTGTAGCAATGGGCATCCCATGTGCCAACAGTTATTCCAACTTGGTGTTAGCGTACTGGGAGTCTGAAAAGGTACTCTCTCACACCAATCCATGGAGTAAATATATTTTCTGTTATGGTTGATTTGTAGACGATATTTTTATCTTGTGGAAGGGTGCCGAATAACAGTTGGCACCATTTTTGGAATATCTACATTCCACCACAGAATTTCTAAGGTTTACTATGAACTACTCTAAAAAATAAAGTAGAATTCCTAGATGTCTGCTTACAACTTGACAAAGAAGTTTGTTTAAGCACTTAAATTCACAAGAAAAACACTTGGAAGAATCATTATCTCCACCGAAGTAGTATGCATCCTAAACACATCAAGATTATCATGGAGAACCAGGTCACACATATTTCGAGACAGTGTACTGAAGAACATGGTTTTGATCAAGAATGTCAACATATTTTTCAGCATTTGCAAGACAGAGGTTATTGAGATATAGATCTTGGGGTGAGAATGAAGAATGGAATAGTAAGAGGCACTAAAGGATGCCCATATTTTTTCAAGCAGACCTGGTGAGGTCAATGAAGCTGTTAATTATGAATCTCAGCGACTAAACTGTCTTCTTACTTACAGTCCTGATAACAAAGAGATTTGTGAAATAGTAAAGAGATTTTGGCCTGTCCTAACTGAGGATGATAAGATTAACGATTTAGTACGTGAACAGCCTAGGTTTGTGTTCAACAACAACAAGAAGATCAAAAGGTTATATTGTAATAATGATGGTCTCCCTAAAAAGAAGTGTCCTACACCAGGGCACCCACAGATGTGGAAGGTGTAAAGCTTGTCCTTTTATTGATGCTAAAAAAAACGTTATACATCCGATTACAGCAAAAGAATTTTCTGTAAAAGCAGTAGCCACCTGCAATACCAAGTATCTGGTTTACTTAGCAACTTGTGGGAAATGCCCAGGTTTTTATATAGGCAAAATGGATCAGAAGTTTAAAGAAATGATACTACGACATCCAAGAGACATCAGACATAAAAGCATGAGGAATGTGTTAGCAAACCATATTGTGCATAATCCCAACCATGCATTTACATTTAAAGCTTTGGAAACTGTATCAACCAATCTTGGAGGCGGAGATGTACAAAACCTCACTGAAATGTGTGAAATAAGTTGTATAACGAATCTGCAAGCCCACCGACCACCAGGTCTTAATATTATGATCCCATTGAAACCAGTTTTAAAGAATAGATGCTTAACTGTTAATTGAACTGATATGATTCCTTTAAGCTAAGTTGTAATATGTATGTGAGAACTTGGGTATGACGTGAGTTGTGGGGACCTGTGGCCCTCTGATTTTGAATAAAGTTTTATATTTGGGAGGGCATAGAGATAGGAAGCAGTTTCAACACTAATCCAATATTAGTTGGTTTGCTTATATTGGTTTATTTGTATCCCCGGACAGTTTTGAGATTGTAATTGTTTTGACTGTCCAAGTCAGTCAATGCACCCCCCCGGCCCTCGTATTCTGAGGGGCGGAGCTAATTAGTAGCCTCTCATCAATAGGACATATGTGGGACTTTTAGTTTCAGATGGGTTGTGTTTCTGTTCGTTAACATCCTCCGTCTGTGATCGGAAGATGGCGCTTGGTAACATTAAACAATAAAAATAAATACTAAAAGATGATAGTTGCATCATGCAAAGGCAAGAAAAACCTATAATTACCATAAGGACAGGCCTTGTAATGGCCGTACTTCCTTATTGGAGTACATGGTAAACTTGGGGGTATAATAGTTACCCAAAGCGTGTTCTTATTCATTCATTTTTTTCTGCTAATATCTAGAATGTTTTATATTTTCTGTAGCACCAAAAGATTATGTGCAGAAAACCAGGATGAGATCCTTTTTGTAAGGTTTTTGTTCCTCATATGAAGCAATGTGGAAGCTTTGCTTAATGTGTTTTTTTTTTTTTTTTTTCCACCAGGAAGCTTTTGCTAATAAACAGCAATGTATAGATGAAGCATAGATGATTAGTGATTAGGAATAATAACAATACTAGAATTAAGTTAAAGTGATCGAACCACTTCAGCAGGTTAACATTGTCAGCTTTTTACAGCAGGTTAGTAATGGAAAAGTTCTTATGAGCAATGAAGAAATGGCAGTGTTTACAAGATTGGCCGAAGGCTTAACAGCACTCTAATAGGCTGCTCCAGTGATTGGAAGGAAACAATACTTAAATAATTTGATTGGTACTTATACACTGTAAGGTGTTAACCTTCTCTGAGTGCAGAGATGCACAGAACAGTGTGTGTATGTACCTGATTGAGGACGCTACAGCAGCAGCAAAGGATTTTGATTGGAAGGTAGATCCTGTGGAGAGTTTGTTTCTGAGCAAGGACTGAGTTAAGAGGAGCACTGCTGATGGGATAAAAAATATTTTTAAGCCACTGGATTGTCTGCAACACAATATGTATGTTTTTACCCAGCACTTATTTATGATCTGAAGAAAGCTTAAGAAGCCGAAAGTGCTTCTCAGCTGGGAATTTTGTGTGCTTTTATTGTTTTTCTTCGAATAGAGTGTTTTTATCGCTTTTGACACGGAGCAAGCTTGTGGTGGTGTACTGTGAGGATTTTCCTAAATTCATTGTATAGTGAACCAGAATAATTATTCACAAAAACAGAGACATTTTATACTTGGTTTTAAAATGTAGCCCAAAAGACCAGCTGTTTTATGGCTGTGATCTTGCAACCTTCAGGAGGCAGTCATTTTGTTTCAGAATTCACTATCTGTGTTATATTTGTCTGCTTGTTCATCTGTTTTCTAAACTGCTTGTCATGATGAGGTTGCACTGTGGACTAGGTGGGATAGACTTCCCTAACAACAGCAACATTCCCCTACTCATATTATGGGATCCCCTGGTGTTCAAGCATGGTGCACCATATACTCCCTGATGTGTACTCCTAGATTTAAACTAGGAGATTTCTTCCTGTAGACCATGTCTTATCATTAGATACTTAGACCATCTGAAACCACTTAACTGACTCCTGTGAGTTCAGAGGAGCAGTGGCTGTACTCCATGATCATTACAGATTACCAGGCTTTGCAGTGTGTCATGGAGATTTAAATATAGCTATACTGCCAGTGAACCTCATTTCTAAAGCATTCATAAATGATGTCTTTTCAGTCACCACTCAGAGTTCATGATCATAGGTGAGAATGGAGACAGAGAGCAAGTGGTAAATTAATGGCTTGTTCCAATTACTTGGTTCGCACTTCAGCACAACACCTGCTTCCATTTGTCACTCTGTTTATTCCTGTACCTTCACTTATGAACAAAGACCCTGAGATACTGGAAAACTTTCAAGTGAGACTGTTCTAACCTCTCTTTTAGAGAGCAGCCCACTCTTTTTGCGTATGAGGGGTTGACTCTGATTTTAAGTTGCTAATTTTTATCCTAGCTGCTTTGTGCTCAACAGAGAACCTGTGCAGTGCAGGCTGGAGTTCACAGTCACTTGAAAAAAAAGAAGATATCGTCTGAGTACGACAAAGATGCAACCCTCGCACCTACAGCCTGGGTTCTTTCTAGATGTGGTGCATCTTGACATCCTGTCCATAAAATCACAAGCAGCAGGGTGGAGATGAGACGCACTGCTAGTGGACTATTGGCTGCTGCCACTGTAAGAGACCATGTTTCTATTGCTTGTTCCAGTGTTCATGAAATATGTGTTTTGCTCAGTTTTTTACTGTATTGTTGTTTCTTGCTGTTTCCTGCTGCATCTTCACTCTGAGCTAGAAGTCCCAAGTAGTGCTGATACCAGTCCTTCAGTGCTGTTGATTTTTCATCTTTAAGAGATTTTAGCTGTAAAGATGCTAAGTGAAGCTTAGCATCCTTAGTGACTATGTGAGGCATAGTTCCTTCCTAACCCAATTCAAGTGCAACCTGGACAATTGGCTGGGGAACAGGAAATTCATCCTTGGTTTGGCACCTATGTGTCTAAGGGACACAGACAACCTGTAAATGGTTCATCTCCCAGGCCATAGCTTGTAATTGTTTCATCTCCCAAGCCCCTGCTTAAGAGGATCAGAATTTGTCAGAGATTTGGGATGCATAGATAGGCTTAAAAAAGGCCCTTGCGGTCTTTTGCTTGGTAAACACCTATGAACCTGTGAATCTAAGGTGAACTGTGGCCATTTGTTGAGATTTTCATTAAGTTTAATGTTCTCTTATCACTGCAGGTCTTAAGATCCTGCCAATGGGCATTATTGTGACAAATGACCAGACTTTGTTTCATTTTGTTGATTGCCTTACTAAGGTGCTGACTGTTTATTGGAGTATTGTCTCAGTATTTTTCTCCATTAATGGTGCTCATATTATTTTTTTCCTGTCTTTATACTCCTGCTTGCCTGCCAGTTATCAACCCCTTCCCAACTAATGGACCTATTAATTTCTCATCATCAAGGTGAGAGCTGGTTGAAGAGGACATTGTTTAGATAGCAGTCTAGGGTGGTTCATGCTTTTCAGTTGCTGTCCCTATTCTTCACATGTGCTTGGTCAAGTATGGGAGTGGGGTAGGACTGGAGAGTGTGGTCATGCAGTAGGCTGACTGTGGGGGCCATCTCCTCAATTACACAATGGGCATTCCCTCCAAGCAGCCTCCCCATCCCAGGAAGGATGAGCAGTGGTTATCCAATTTCCACCAGAAAAGTCAGTCTGACCCCAGTGTGCCCTTGAATGCATTCATGTTATTGCAACCCCTCCCTACCCGAAATTAGCTGATCATGTGGCTTCAGTCATCCCCCTCCCTGGCTAGCTTTCCCAGTGCTGGGGCTGCTAATTAAACCCTAGTTGCCTGGGTTGCAGTAACCAATCCAATCGCTTTGTACCACTGAGACAGCCAGCTAATGCTAGTTTTTGCATAATTGGATTGCTCTGGCTTTGTTGCAGCCATTTCTTAATTTCTATTTTTCGACCTTGCTCTGAACCTACCTTTGGACAGTACCTGCTCTGAATGTGAGTCCTGGTTTGTTCACTTCATTGCAATTCATCTGCTTTATTTGCTCCCTAATGCATACCGGTCATCAACCCTTTGTTGCAACCTGCTTGCACATGTACACCTCGCAGGGCAAGAGCCCATTCACTGCCTGTGGGGGAAGATCCAGTCTCAGTGGTGGCCATTCAGGCATCTAGGGCATTTTTGCGTTAAAGCCCTAAATCCCATTCCCTGATGACTGATGTGAGCATGTGCATCAGCTCGGGGAACTACTGTATCCACATGTAATGTGTGCATCCTTCCAGTTGTTAATGAAGGCAACATCTCCAGCTTGGTAGAGCCAAGCCCACATATGCCAGTTCTGGCCCTGTTCAGCAGCTGACAAGCCTTCACTTGCCTAGTAATGATTAGGTGACCGGAGCACCACTTCCTACCTCCAGGATGGTGTGCCAGCATCAGTCCCTCATTCCTGTCTTTCCTTTCCAGCTGTGTCAGTATCCCACCCAAGCCACTATCTGAACTGCGGTCAAGTGGTTTGTAGGTCTTCTTTATTCCTGTACATCATAAAACCAAGCCATAAGGCTTCAGTGTAGAAAACCGCTTTCTTCTCTGCTATGACATCTAGTTATTAATTACTGTTGACTTATTTCCTTTAACATTGCAGGAATCTTTTCTGTTTGCTTCTCCATACTACTTATGGTGGTGGAAGTTGGCTTTATTTTAACCACTGTTGCCTCAGTTATAATAGCCACTTTGAGCACTGAATACTGCATTATAATTTGTGACTTATGGCATTACTTAACTGAATAAACTACTTGAAACTTCAACAACGCGTATTTATTCCTCCCACAGGAAGGGGACCAGAGTGTGCGTCTCCTATGTCTTCTACCTAAAGTGATTTTATCGAGACTAATCCTTTGTACTCTGTTTCTTGTTTGTCATTTCACCCTCTGGGTCACTTGAGATACCAGACCTTACTTGAGCTTTCTGGCTTACCTCTGTTTCCTCTTTTCAGTATGAGCACATCAGTAATATAAAGTGTGCAGTTTCTGTTGGTCATCTGCATCTCTGCAGCACATGTAGTCTGTTGGTGAGCCTTCTTATAAGGACAGATAAGTACCCCATAGGAGTTTTTTCTCATCTTGGTCGATGGTTACTGCTGTAAATAATGAGTGATTCAGAATACAGTTGAATGGTGTTAAATACTTGTTTAGTGTGTGGCGAGTAGATAACCACACAATTGTCTCTTTCTGACTTGGACTGGAGTGTGAAGTACTGTTTGCACAGTGCATCATTTGTCCTGAAGGCAATCCATCACTTTCTGGTTTATGTGGGCAGGTTGCCATTGACTAAGACACCCAACTACACTTGTTTTCTGAATGTCCACCAGAGCAAGTTACTTTTCTTTTGCAGATACTCTCATAGAATGAGAACTTTTCCTGTGGGATTCCAAGAAGTACTTTGAACCCTAGCAGAGGTATAGGGCCTTCATGGGTCTCCCTGGACCTAGGCCACTTGCTGTCTCTCTAGTGCTGCAAGTCCTGTGGGATATGTTTTTGAATGCATTAGTGGAGCCTAACTCCATTCCTCCTGCTCTTAGGAAACCTGAACAGTTTCAAAGGGTCAGGGAGTCCTGTACCAAAGTGTACCAAAATTTATTATCAAATCCATGTATGTACCCTCCCTGGATCTTGGCAAGGGAGCAGTCTCTGCCCCTACCTGGAATCAGACCCAGTTGACAAAAAGAACAGAGTCCTTGACAGATTTGGGAAAAAAAGTGTACACAGCTTATAACCTGACCTTTAGTGCTTTAAACCTTCAGTCTCTCTTTCTTTGTTCTCACCAGATCTTTTTGGAGCAGATGAGGTCCATGGTAGAGGAGATTGAGGACAAAGACTGAAACAAGAGTTGGACTCGTGAGATCTCTCTTACCAGGTGGTCATGCACTCTAAGGAATATAGGTGTGATGCCGTGGATGTGTCTTGCAGAGCAGTAGCAATGAGGCCCATTGTTAGATAAACATGTGCCTGGTTAAGGACTTTGTCTCTACCAGATATTGTGAAATCTGAGATCCTAAATATCCCTTAAGTAAGGATCTTCTCTTCAGACCTTCTTCTCAAGGCTGTAGATGAAAGCTGGAGGAAAATGGTGAGACCACCCAGTCTGTTAAACTTTTCAGACATATGTGCCTAGGTATAGAAGGCATTTCCAAGCCATGATCTGGCTTTCTAGCACCAGATAAGAGCAGAAAATATGTGATAAAAAGGGAAAAATAGTACAGAAAAGAATGGCAAGCCCTCCAGACCAAGACCCTGCAAGAGATCTGCTGTGCCTTAGCTTGGCTGCCTCTTTCTTCTGCCTTAAATCAATCCCACCTCCTTCCCCTCCTGAAGGGAGTTTGTCTGCCTTTGTTGGAAATATGAAGGAAGTTGCTCAGGTCACTTATGACAAATTTGTGCTTATACAAAATAAAAAGTGGATTCAGTCTTCGGTTCTTTGAGAGACATCAGTTCAGGGGCAGTGTACCAGTTCCCCAAGACCATACTCAGTTAATTTCTTAGATTCTAGAAGACATGCAAGAGATGGGGTCAAAAAAAAGAGCCCCTAGTTGGAGGAATGCACAGTGTTTTACTCTAGACCATTTTTGGTATCAAAAAAAGAGGGGGCTTGGAAGTCCATCTTGGATCCTTCCTATCTAAACCTGTTTCTAAAAGACCTCAAATTCAAGATGTTCACTTTGCAGAGACTGTTTCCACTGATTCTGACAAGGTCATTTGTGGCCACGGGCTTGAAGGACATTTATCTCCACACCTCTGAAAGCAAAAGCTGTAGAAAATTGCTTAGATTTGCAACAGGAGAAGAGCACTGTCTATTCATCAGCTTGCCCTTTGACTTCTCCGCTTCACGTAGAGTATTAACAAAATGTCTGGTGCCAGAGATGGCTTTTTTCCTAGACGACTGCCTTATACTAGCCAGGTCCCACTAGGGTGCTTTGATTACCATGCATTTCACTGTAATATGCTTCTGGGACTTGGGCCTGAACCTGAAAGTCAACAAGGAGAAATTTACCCTGATTCCCTTTCAGAATGTGATCTTTCAAGGAGCATGTGCAGGTCTTTCTTCCCTAAAGACAAACTGAAATGTTGACGAGAATAATTCACAAGGTTCATCCAAAAGAAGATGAACACAGTTAAAGATTGTCTAAAACTTTAGAGTACATAGTACCATGCATTCTGTTGGTGTCCTTGGCATGTCTGTACATAAGGAAACTTTCAGTGGTACTTGAAAAACAGATGGAGTCATCACCGCCATCAATTGGAAACCACTATTTCAGCGCAACCGTGCATACAGAAAGAAATCTCATGGTCGATGCAGACCCTTGGAACCTTCCATGATGCTCTCAACAGACTGAGATGCAGCATGGGGGCCCATCAAGTCCAAGGGACATAAGACTGTGTGATAAAGAAACACATAAACATCAAGGAAATTGTGGCAGTCGTACTGCTATTGAAAGCCTTTCTCCTGCTGTGCAGGAGGAAGTCCTGCAAGTGCAGACAGACAACATGACAGTTATGTGGTACATAAATAAGGAGGGACTCACTGCTGCCTACTGCACACATAATTCATGGAAGCTTGGGAGATTGCAGCACAGAGGGAAATTTCCCTGAAAGGTCATGTGTATCCTTTCAGCAAACTGTGTGTTAGCAGACAGACCGAGCAGAACCCATTTGGATCCCCACAAGTGGATTCAGGTAGCTGAGACATTTTTGGTTAAGGCTACCAACTCCAGGAGCCTGCAGAACACAAGCTGCTGACTCTTAACACAGAACAAAGTGTCCATGCTACACCTCGCTTTGGCCTCATTGAGGTTGACAGCCTTGATGATGATGCACTAATTTGAAGAAGGAACAGATTATTAGAGGATGTTCTAAACATTATGAAGGAGACTAGGAAGTCTACCACAAAAAAAGTCATACCTATCAAAGTGGAAAAGGTTCTTATGGTACCAGTCCAGGGATCTTGACCCCAGAAAGGCAAAGGTGGCATTGGTCCTACATTACCTATTAGATCTTTAAAGGATGTGCAAGCTAAGCCTGTAAAGTACATGCCTCTGCTATTTCAGTCTGTCTATATTTGGAAGCACATCTGTATTCCATGCTGTCTGCTAAACATTTTCTAAAGGGTTGTCCTCTACATTTAGACCACTCCAGCAACAGATGGCGCTGGTATGGGACCTCAAATATGTGCTAAGAAAGTAGACCTTGTCCCCCTTTGAAACGGCAGCCTGTTGTCTATTCAGTTAATCTCTTGGAAGGTTCTGCACTGGCGATAGCTTCTGCAAGATGTGTTTTATGAATTGTAAGCCTTTAATATGCACATTGCTCTTTCTAGTGTTTCATCAAGGTAGAGTTGTTTTATGAGATGACTCTTCGTTTTTGCCTAAAGTGGTTAGTAAATTAACCTTAAACCAGATCATTCAGTAATTTTTCTTAAGCCCCAAAATTCAGGGGAAGGGACACTGCATTCTCTTTTCACAGACGGATGATTATTTTTTCTGTCAGCACTATAGTAAACAAGTCCTAGGCCACATTAAAGCATTTTGAGCTGCTGCTATCACTGCAGCATTCTTTAGAATAGTCTCCATACAGGCCATTCTGCAAGCAACTACATGGTCCACTGTACACATTGTTTCAAAGCATTACAGTTTTGGATCTGCATGTAGAGCTAGGCAGGATTTGCATCTGCTATTTTTCCAAGATCTGATTTCCAAATAGTCCAGCCACCTCCCCAGTTCTTACTGTGAGGACTGCAGCTATGAATACAATGAAGAACATAGTACAGTTATGTTAGGAACGTCACACAAGTGTGTATGTTCAAGTAGTTTCACTGTTGCAGACTAAGCTGCCTCCCATCATCACCATTTTCTGCTTTTTCTCTGATTTTCCTCAGGGGTTGGGGTGACATCCTCATTGAAAAGGTGCATCAACCACAGCGCTTCAACAGTGTGCAGCTCCTTCAGCATTTCTGGCTGGATCTCATCCTCTCCTGCAGTCTTGTCACAGTGGAGCTGTTTAATCATTACTGTGATCTCATCTACAGAAACCAGTTGCTTCTGACATTGACCTGCAGAAGAGAGTATAGCATTCCTTGTTATTCCTGTCTCTTCCTAAAAATATACCTAGCTGAGGTTGTTTCTCTACCCTTGCTGAAAAGAACCTGTTGCATGATGTGAAATTATCTACCTGAGTCAGAAGATGGATTGCTAGTACCTGTCTGGACTTGCAAACTGCTCTGATCAGACCTTCAGTTCTGTGACTGCCATAGCTGCTGCCTTTGTTTCCTGTCATTGCCTGCCATGCAAATGTGGGGAACTCCTGGTAGCATTGCATGGAAGGCCTCTTTGTTTAATTTGTCAGCTGTCAAGTATGGCTGTACATTATGTATTTAATTAGAAGTTACAGCAAAGCTGGAAGGCTCTTCAGTAATACTTTTTCTTTAACACTCAAAGTGAGAATATCTATTAATAAAGAATATGGGGTAGAAAGTGGATATTCATAATTTCCACTGTTTCAGTAGCCTTAAAGCTATATGGGTTGTGTCTTGCCGAAGACTCAACAACCATCCAGCTTCCAAAAACTGTGGCTACCTCTCGCACCTTTACACTGACTACTGATTGGCCAGTACTTTGCATGGAAAATCAGCAGTCAGAGTAAAGAATCTTCAGTATTTTTCTTGCCAGCTCCTGAAGAAGCAGCTCAGTGGCTTTACAGGAGTAGCAGCCAACCTTAAGCTTCTGTTCTGGCAGATAAGTCCTCAGTGAGAAACCCTTCTACACAAATATTGCCCTTAAAAATGCCAGTTATTTTATCTGAGCCTTTAGTGGTAATTTAAGAAACCTGATATCTTTCTAATATTGGAAGTTTCCTGTCAAGCCCTACTGTTTTTAACTTTGCTGAGCAAATGTACTGCTTGTATAAACTTTGTTTATCTTGTATCTGGCCAGTGACTTATACATTGTAAGTTAGTGGTGTGTTCACTGTATGACAACTTACTTGCCCTGTTTTTTTCTGCCAGACTAAAATTTGTTTCTGACAATATTTGAGTGCATTACTTATGCATTACATTGTTTGAGGCATTGTGCAAGTGTGTGCAAATCTAGGTGTGCTGCTTGTGAACATTATTTGACAACTTACCTTTCAAATGACTGATTCTAGTGAAGCTTTCCACATCCAAAATGTACTCCTTGGTCAGAGAATGGATGCTTACCCACTGCTGCTGGTCCAGCTTCCTTTGTTCATAGAAAGAAAGAGAAAAAAAAAAAACTTATTAAAGTGCTCTTGCTGACTGTGTGGGCTCAGTCAGTGCCTCAGACAATGTTTGGGAACTCTGCAGTGGCTAGTGGTTAGTCTTCAGACCACTCACTTATCCAGCTTCCTCTGGTGTAGTTCTGTCAGCCACTTTGTCTTCAGCTGTTCCAGTGTCCGGACCAGGTATTGGAGGACTATGTTTTCTAAGACATGGCTATGCACTGGGGGATGCTACTCAAAGAAGCATGGGAGGGAGACATCTTGATTGGCAGAAGTACCTTCTTCGAGTTAGTCATCAGTAATACCTGTCAAGAAAAAAATCAAAAGGTTATATTAAACATTGTTCATTTGAAAACAGTATCTATTAGAAAAGATGACATTTGTAACTTAACTAAGAAGTTGTTACAGGCTGTTAATCCTGGTATTCAGAATACTTTACTTGAAAAAAAGTCAGCTGAAAGAAAGACATATCAGATGATTCTAATATACACAAGGACAGGTCTTCTCCTGCAGGTTCACAAGTCAAGTTCTCTGATTGAGAAAACTTGGTCATCACAGCCTACTGTGGGAGGAATTTTCCTTTTCTCAGACTATAAACAGGATGAATGAGATGTTTTTATGAGAATAAATAGAAGTTCTTCCTGAATTGAGGAGATACTGTGATACTATACAAGTAAATATGTTTCATTCTACTCCAATTCCTCCAGTAGTGCTAACCATGGAGGATGTATTTAATGCTGTCTATAGCAACCCTGATTTTCAACCTTAACTTCCCAAAAAAGTGGATGGGCTTTATAAAGTTTCTCCGACTAAGAAGCATTTATTTTCCTACCTTGGGTTTGACCCTGCTGCCATATCCACATCTTCATCAGTTAGAAATAGGCTTTTGGTGTCCTACAATCCTTCCTCTCTGGATAAGGAAGAGAAGACGTCAGTCAGATTTATAAGCGAATATTTTTCCTCCACTTTGGAGGATAAAATTAAGTGTCAGACCTATAGGTGGAAATCTGATTTATTTTTTCTTTTGTACAGTTTTTGAGAATTAGCCACTTCACATTCCCCTGAAGGTGGTGCCTATTATAAATTCAGTTGTTTCTAACTTTTCTGTAGTATTTGCAACCACAATTGTTTTTCTCATGTGAATATTGTAAATATTCTTCTTTGACTTAGATATGTATTTGTATTTGGCATTTTGTTTTATTTTTGTATCTTTACTTGTATTTTGTACTGTGGAGCTTTTCTCACTGGGCCTTCACTGAAAACGGGCTCTCTGGGCCTAGTGAACTTCCCTGGTTGTCAGACTGGAAATAAGTAAATAAATCTGAATATACCTGAAGGAGTGTGTGTGATTGCAGAAATACTGTGTTCAGAGCAATTGCTGCTACTACAGTTTTGGGGAGATATGCCTGTGTATGTAATCAGATGTTTTTTGACAAAGTATAGCCTGAAATTTTAAATTCAACTTTAGATAAGGCAATTGTATTTGTACTTATCTGCTACTCAGGCCCTTAAACAGTTTGATGAGAAAAGGAATTTAATTCATGGGGATTCAGAGATTTTCATCCCTCCTTTACAAATCTCCTAGATTCTCTTTCACGTCTAAGAAGCAAAATAAACAGCCCTTGTCTTCTGAATCCATACAGGTAAACAAAAAGCGATGATAGGAAGGGAACAGTAAGAAACAAGGATTCTTCTCTAAAAAGGGAAATTCTGCAACTCCAGAAAAACTATGCCAGCATTCTTTCTCGAACTCTTTTGCCTCCAGGCCCCATCTTGCAAAATCTGCCCCAGCAACTGGCTCCATACAGGCCCTTTGGCACCAGATTCTTGCAGACTCTTGGGTGTTAAAGGTGTTTCATGAGGGTTACAGTTGTCACTGGATACAAACACTGCCTTTCTGGGTAGTTCCTCCCAGCCCACAGAACAAAACAGAGTTTTTTCTTAAGGTTCGTCAGCCCTCCTCTCTCTAGGAGTCACAGAACCAGTGCTAATAAATCAAAGGAGCAAAAGCTTCTATACCAGAATATTTCTGGCACCAAAGAAATAATCTTCTTGGAGACCAGTTCTGGAGCTTTCCCTTCTAAATCTGAATGTAAAATTTTCAATATTCAAGCTTCTGACCCTTCAGAATCTGTTGCCATTCATAACCCAGAGAAGCTTTATGGTGACTTTAGATTTAAAAGATACATCCCATCACATTCCAGTAGCTAAAGGTTTCAGCAAATTTCTCAGGTTTTCTGCATTTGCATTACTGTTTGGGTTATCTGCAGCTGCAAGGGTATTTGTATTTGCAAAGTATGTACCTCCAGTCATAGCTCATTACAGACTGAATGGCATTCACATATTTCCTTATGTACATGACTTACCCAGTTTCTGCAGAGCCATTGCCCAGATGTCAAACATAATTACAATAACTTTCTTCTCTTCTGACCAGTAAGGGGTTCCAGGTAAATGTTAAGAAATTCTCTTCGAACCTGTCACACGGTATTGTCTTTAGGATGTCTTATAAACACCCTGCAGCAAAGGCCTTTTTAACCCTGGAGAAGGTGGATTTTTATTTGGAAACATTCTTTAGCTTCTCAACTCAGCCTTAGACTTCAGCCAGAGAGTGTTTCGTGATTCTGGGGTTAATGGTATATATGATTCTCATGATTCTTTTGTCATGTTGCACATGAAAAAGATTAAATGGTTTCTAGAAAATACATAGTCCAAACATTTGCATCCCCTGGAATTTTAGATTCCGGTCTTGGGCTTTGTAAAAAAGTAACTACACTGATGGAAACGTCAGATAAAAAACAAATTTAGGTCTCTCTTTTTTTTCCTGTACCCTTAAGCCAGTATGTACAGATGCTAAAGATTTCTCATGGGGAACAGATTCAGTGAGGGTTTGGAAGGCCTGTGGGATTCCTTAGACAGACCAAAGCACATTAATGTCAGAGATATTAGTTGTGATTCATGGCTTAAAATCTCTTCATATATGGTTCTCTGGACCTCTTCAGGTGGTTACAGACAACACCACAATGATGTGATGCATAAACAATCAAGGAGTTGCCATGTCATACTCTCTATTCAGGCTGGCTGTTATGGCTTCGGAGGTAGTTCTACAGCACTCCTTAACCCTCCAAGCATCTTACATTGTCAGGGCAAAAACACAGTGGCAGACAAGCTGAGTAGGACCAGGATGTATCATCACAAATAGAAAATGAATGAGCGTGGTCCTTCATGAATTGATCAGTTGTGGAGAACACCTCAAATACATCTGTTTTGCCTCCATTCAAAACGGACAACTGAACAAATTCTGCTTGAAAGCAGACTTGGAAAATAGATGGATGTGTTTTCATTCCCTTGGATGAGAATATTCCTTTATGCATTTCCACCCTTTCCACTGATATCCAGGATGTTTCTGAAGATTGAGGACTCTCCAAAAATAATTGTGGTGACTTTTGGCCCAAGCAACATAGGTTTTCCCTTCTTATGGAATTGGTCAAGGGCAATTACCACAAGCTTTTCCCCATACTGAACTTACTCATACAAGACAAGGGGAGTTTGATGAACCCCAATCTCAGACATCTTCAACTAGGTGATTCAATTCTAATTCCTTTTAGACATTCTTTTCAGGGGGCGTGAAGCATGTTCTAAAGGAACAAAAATCTCTGCATTTAGAAAATCTTGTATTGGCAAGTGGACAAGATTTTTAGTTGGTGCCTAGCCAATAACCAGGGTCCTGTTAGGGATTATGTGACACTGGTGCTCAAATATTTGTATGCGAGACTATCCTCTGGCCTCTGTTATTCCTCTATCAGGGTCCATCCTGCATCAGTTTCAGCATGTCTGCCCATGTTCAATTTCTCCTATGTTTTTAGGAAAACAGATTCTTAAGGGAGTTTTGCACCAGAGCCCCATTGTAAACAGATTGTTCCTTCATAGTATCTTAACTTTGTGTTGGAAATGTGAACCATGTCTCTGTTTGAGCCTGCACATCAAGCAAACTTGAGGTTCATTACCTGGAAAAATGTTTTGATATCTGCAAGAAGAGTATCCAAGTTGCAGGATCTCATGGCGGTGAATGCTATCTGCTCTTGTCCGAGATGAGGTTAAATCTCTCATTCATGCCCACGGTGGTTTCTGAGCTCTCAGTAAATCAAGTCATCCATCTTCCTGTGTTATATCCAGATTCTCAAAATAACAGGAAAGGATACTATGCACTCTGGATGTGCATACATAGCTCAGGTACTGAAGAACTATGTCCTTTAGAAAAGCTGATCAGCTATTGGTTTCATATGTTGGGACAAAGAAAGGACAACCCATGTCAAAACAGATTTATTTCCAGATAGTTATCTTTGGCTATGCATTTTGCAGTTCCCATCACCATAAACCAGTTCCAGGCAGTATCAAGGCTGCCTGTACTAGAGCCTTGTCTTTGATGGCATATTGGAATAAGGTAGAGTGTAAAAGTATTCTAGAGGCCACTAAATGTGTTTACAGGGCATTGCAAACTAGATTCCTTTTCTAGGTCTAAGACAGGGTTTGCTAGGACCATTCTCCAGTGGCTTGTGGATCCATATTCTTTGTCCTCCCAGATTGGATACGCTTTGGGAATCAAGTCATATAGCCTAAAGGCTACTGCAGCAGTGGAAATGATAATCATTCAGCTGTGTGCGTGCGCTTACCTATAACAGTAGACGTTTGAAGTCCTTATGCTGCAGTAGCTGCTCCTCCATCTCCCAGTTTTTGTATATAGTTCCTTGTTGGAATGTAAAATTGGTTATCTCTTGTTATGTACTTCTGGGTGAGTATATTCTATCTCTTTTTAGTAAGAAATTCCTGAAGATTCTTCCCTCTGACTACTGATTTTCCCTGCACAGAGCTGCCCGTTCAGCAATCCAAGCGAAGGTGTGGGAGGGAGACAGAGTTTTTGTTAGCAAGCCTGTTGTCTTATAGAAGAAGGCAACCCATGTAGCCTAAAGGCTACTGCAACAGTGAGGAATTCGAACATCTGCTGTTGTGGGTAAGTGCAACATAAACAACTGTACTTTTTCAGCTATATATAATTTCAGCCACAAAAACATTAGGGTAGTTTCTGTTAAATCAATTGGTTGCATTATAATAATTTGCATATAGAAGAAGTAAGAATAAGATTTTAGAACTTCCTCTGCCTTCATGATGAGGTGGTTTAGAAAGGTTGGTGTAGTTGAGGTACTTTTCACATTGGCCGCATACTAAATACTTGTAAGGTTTCAGTGTAGGAATATGTGCAGAAAGGGCATATGCATGCTTCTAATGAACTGACAGCTTTGCATGAGGAAAGCTGTTGATGTCAAAATGTAAATCACACTTTTCTGAGTGACTGTAGGAAAAGCAATACTACCACATAGGGAAAATTTTAAGTGATTTATGAATTCCTTTCTTTTTGAAAATTGTCAGCAAATAGTCGGAGCTTAAGTGAAAAATTGATGTAAAGTGTTTCATGATAAACTGTTGGCCTGACTCCTGTGTTTTTCTTTTCTTTCTTGGTTTATAGAAAAAAAATAAAAAGCTTGTACTGTGCATTCACGGACTGGGGAAAAGGTGCTTGAAGCAGTTCCAAAACATAGTTTGATAGTGAAGTCCTGAATTATAACAAGTAGAAAGGTCATATGGATGTTGAAGGGCAACAAAATTTGAAAATTTCAAATTAAGTACAAGTGATAAAGACTGCACCTTCATTTCCTTGGCTGCAAATTCTGAGTACGCTGAGCACCACAAGTGACTTGCTGTACTGCAGATGCTAACTGTTCCTTGTTTAAAAATAGTATAAAAGAGTCATCCTTGGTCAGTTTGTGTTTAGTGTAAAGTATTTAGTAAAAGCAGGTATTAAAGTCCAGTGGTCAGTCCTGCCCATACATTGCCCTGTGTATAAATGAAATACGAATGTAACACAGTGTGATCAGCTTGCATTTCTGGGTCAGTGTGTGCCCACAGCAGCATATCCTTGTCACTGTAAGATATTCATACGCAGTTTGTTGGCAAGGTAGTAAAGGGCAGTGTTTCCTGTCACTTTTGCTCATGAATTTTTTAGGAAAGAAAATAAGGGGTGGCGTATGTGTAAAAGGAGCATTGTGACATTTCTTTAGACATCTTACACTACTGAACTAAGAAACAAACGGTCTTTTTTTTTTTTTTTTTTTTTTTTTTTTTTTACAGTTAAGGAAAAGAAAGGAGAGCCTCTAATTTAAACGGCTGTCCTAAGGGGGGGGGGGGTGCTCTATAATTTACACGAGTTCAGGGGAAACAGAAAGGCCTGCGAATATGGAGCGTCGGCCAACAAAGCTACAACACACAAGA
Organism: Protopterus annectens; assembly: GCF_019279795.1. Classification (NCBI taxonomy): domain Eukaryota; kingdom Metazoa; phylum Chordata; order Ceratodontiformes; family Protopteridae; genus Protopterus; species Protopterus annectens. Next base: position 394,779,906 of record NC_056751.1, read on the forward strand.
AAGGCGAAAAGGGATAAAGTACTATATCTAGACAAAAACTTGATAAATTTTGAAGAATAAACAACAATTATAATAATAGAAAAAAACTATACTAAGCCTGATGTCTAAAGAGGCCAAAGTTTCTGGCTTCAAAAAGTGTGACTCATGCTGACAAAAAAATGGCTCTGACAGATGGGAACACTAGCTGTGTTTATTGTTTAGGGGCTGTGCACCTGCAGGACTCCTGCTCTATCTGTCATGCATTTAGTCCAAGGGTCCTGCAGGAGCGCAAAAACAAATTAATCCTTCGAAGATTATTGAAACCACAGATTTCCCCAGCTAAATGTTCTCAGCCAGTGAAATCCTCTAAGTCTGTCAAGCCGTCGGCTCCATCCCTGGAACAGACTCTTTGGCTTGAACAACCCAGTTTGTCGGTGCCGACTAGTCAACTCCTCCCTTGGCTCCAACTGCTAACCTCGGATCCACAATCGAGCAAGGTCTCCGGCTCGGTGCCACAGTCACCTTTATTAGGAAGTGAACGCAGTCATCACTCTTCATCCCACTCCTCTCGATCCTCTAGGTTATCGGATCAGGACGTGGTGAGAGTACTCAGCAGGTTGCTTAAATCACAGGCCCTTATGAAATTACTTTCCAGCCCACCTCAGCAGGTTGCGGCTCCATCCGCCTCCAGCTCCATTCCTCCACCGACTACACTTAGTTCAGAGCCGGAGACCATAGACGCACTGATAGTAGAACCGACTGCGCCGATCACCTCCTCTTCGGTTCCGACATCAGCTCTGATCAGCTTGATTGTTCCGTCCGTCGAGGGATCTGGGCACCGAAGCTCTCTCGTCAGCTCCGAGGGGGGAAGTGGTATCGGACCCTTGTCCGACCCCGCTCTGCCTCTCAGAGCTTCAGCGCAGGTGAGCTCGACTCCCACATCGGCCTCTGAGCCGTCACCCTCGATGCGGAGAAGGACTTCCATCTCTTCAGAGCCGGAGCTTTCTTTGTCTCTGGGTCAGGACGCCTCCAAGGTCATGCGGAGTGTGCTGTCCCCTGAAACAGCCCTACTATCAGCCACATCGGCTCCTTCTCTTGTGATGCCTGTGCCAACCTCTGCTCCTCCAGCCCAGAAACGTAGGGAACCTATGCCCCAGGACACCCCATTGGGTGACCCCTCTTCTTCCGAGGCCTCCCCTGATCACTCAGAGGAGCCTCCCCGGAAGAAGTGCAAGAAGGAAGCACCTAGACTGCCCTGAGTTTGTCACCGCAGATACAGACCTGGATGAATCGGAAGGGTCCCCCAGGTCCCCATCAGAAGATGTTTCCTTTTCGGACATCCTTGAAATGCTTAGGCAGAGGGGTGGCTGGTCTTCCCTAGCCCCTACCGAGGATGAGTCTGTATACCTGGAGGCATTCAGTTCCCAACCCTCCACCTCCTGGGTGTCTCCACCTTTCGATCCACTCCATGTCTGTAGTGGCTCAAAAGGCTTGGTCAGCTCCAAATTCTGTGGAACCTACTCCGAGGAGACAAAATAAATTCATAACAGCCCCTCCAGGCCAAACAATTTCTCACTAAAGGTATGCCAGTTGATGCCATGGTGGTAGCAGCAGCCACCAAGAAAGAGTTAGCGGAAACTTTATCTGTTCATCCACCAAACAGAGTCTGGGATGATGGACAGATATGGGAAGTGAATGTTTTCCTCAGCGACCTTCTCCATGAGGTCCCTGAATTATCTATCATTTTACACGACTTCACAGGGATTTCCCAAAAGAGCTTGGCGATATCCTACAGCTGAAGGAGCATAAGCCAGAATAGCTTCCCAGCTTGCGACTCTTAATTCAGTAGTCAACTCCTCCATGAGGCTGATTTCCTATGCAGCCGATGGAGTGAGCAGAGCCGCAGGTACAGGAGTGGCTCTCAGGAGACATGCTTGGCTATGGCTGTGTCAATTTGCGGAACCCTTTTGAGCGTCCTTCATAAATATTCCCTTTGATGGCTCCTCGCTTTTTGGGCCTTGGGTGAAAGACTCCGCCCTCGTGGCAGAGGGGGACTGCAAAATTAGGGTGACAGAGAAACTTTCTCTGCCAAACCCTTCCAGCATCCCTGATGGGTTGCCCAACTGCACACCTCTGGAGGCAGTCGGGGGAAGACTTTCCCTGTACCTAAAAGCCTGGCAAAATATGGGTACTATCTATCATATCCGGAGGTTACAAAATCCCCTTCCATCAACCCCCTCTAAAGTCAAAAAAGGCCTTCCCAGATGTCCCACCCAATCTAAGGGATCAAGCAGTTATTCAAGTTTCAAAACTGCTAGAAAAAGAGCCATTCAGGAAGTCCCCGCAGACCAACTAGGATCCGGAACTTACTCTAGGGGACTGGAGACCAATACTGGATATCAGCAGATTGAACAAATCTGTACAAAAAGAAAAGTTCCGGATGGTAACACTGCAGTCCATTCTCCCCTTTCTGGGTCAGGACAGCTGGATGTGCTCCATAGATCTTCAGGATGCATACTACCATATCAAAATAGACAGATGCTCCAGGAGATTTGTTCGCTTTCTGGTAGGGGCCAGTCATTGCCAGTTCAGAGCTCTGCCCTTTGGTCTCACCACAGCCCCCAGGGTGTTCACCAAATGTATGGCAGTAGTCATGGCTCACCTGAGACGTCAAGGATTCCGGGTGTTTCCCTATCTAGATGACTGGCTCCTAACTGCTACCACCAGGCATCAACTCGTAGAGGCACAGGATTATACACTATCAACCTGCACCCAACTAGGCATTACAGTAAATTTTGAAAAATTTGCCTTGATGCCCTGTCAGTCTGTTACATATATAGGAGCAGAATTAAACACAAAGCAGATGTTTGCAAGGTTACCTCAAGAAAGAGTTTTCTCTATTCGCCAACAAGTGTAATTTCTAATGCAGAGCAGAAAGATCCAAGTCAGACATGTCCTGCAAGTTCTAGGCTTCATGGCAGCTGCCATTCTTCTTGTACCATTAGCGCATTACCACATGAGTCCTTCAGTGGCTCCTCTTCACGCAGTGGTCCTTCCAGGAACTACCCATGTCTCACATGATCCTGATTACAGAAACATGCAAAAGACACCTCTCTTGGTGGATGGTCTCCCCACTGGTGACTCGGGGAAGACTTTTCATTCAATCCCCTCCTGTAGCCACAGTGACCACGGACGCCTCCCTGATAAGGTGTGGGGGGGCATTATCTAGACAGGACAGTCCAAGGCATGTGGCAACCTCACGAGTACCATCTGCATATCAATGTCCTAGAGATGAGAGCGGTGCTCCTAGCGTTGCAAGCTCTTCGAGACTCTCTTCTTTCCAGGACTTTTGCAATCCAAACCGACATGTCAGTTGTGTGGTACATCAACAAGCAGGGCAGGACCAGGTCACCTCTTGTGTCGAGAAGCCCTCAGTCTATGGCAATGGGTGATTTCCTCCCAAAGTTTTCTGACAGCGACGCACATCCCTGGGAAATCCAACGTAATAGCGGACAGGCTCAGCAGGGCTATCCTCATGCCTCACAAAGTGGTCTCTGAATCAGGAAGTTGCGGACCTTATCTTCCGCAAATGGGGCCAACCTTGCTGCAGTCTATTTGCAACCCCCTCAACAACAAATGCAGCAGCTGCTTCCTCCTCCAGGTCAAACTCCCAGGGACGCTGTAGTCCACAATTGGCCTCAGGGGCTCCTTTATGCATTTCCCCCTTTTTCCCTAATTCCAAGACTCATACAGAAAGCAAAATCGTTGGGTTGCAAAATGATCCTCATTGCCCCCTATTGGCCTTGACAGATATGGTTTCCATTCCTGCACCTCCACCTTCTAGACCAGCCTTGGGTTCTGGACCCAGTTCCAGATCTGTTGATTCATCAGTCAGGTGGGTTACACCAATCCCTTTACACTCTCAAGCTCACATCTTGGTTTCTCCACTTCCTACCTTAGCCAGGCGTCCAAGTATCTCCCCAGCAGTTCGTGATATTATTGTTTCCTCCCATAAGTCAACTACGAGAAAGTCATGCTAGCAAATGGAAAAGATTTTCTTACTGGGCAGAATCTAGAAACTTAGACCCCTTTTCAGCTCCAGTCCATCAAATTCTAGAATTTCTAGCAGAGCTTTTTCAGTCGGGTGTGGCTGCTGCTACCATCAGGGTACTACTGGCTGCCATATCGAATTTTCATATTGGAATTCTTAATTCTAGCATAATGTCTCATAAGCTCTGCAAAGCCTTCGTGAGAGGAACATCTCCTCTTGGACCCCCAGTGAGGGATCCACCTGCTCCTTGGGATCTCAATTTAGTTTTGACTTCTTTGATTCTGCCTCCCTTTGAACTAGCAGCTTCATGTCCCTTAAAATTTCTTTCTTGGAAAACACTTTTTCTGGTTGCTATTACCTCAGCTAGACGTGTTTCAGAACTCCAGGCACTCCGTGTTCGTCCTCCATATATGGTGTTTCACAAAGATAGAGTTTCTCTGAGAACCAACTCATCCTTCATACCAAAAGTCTGTTCAGAAAACAATTTAAATCAATCCATTGATCTCCCCATCTTCTTTCCCAATCATAGCAACAAGGCAGAATACAGTCTTCACCAAATGGATGTGCACAGACAATTACGTTTTTACCTCCATAGGACCAAAGAGCTAAGAAAGTCAGACCAATTATTTCTCTACTATGCTCACAATAAGCAAGGCCTTCCAGTTTCTAAGGTGACTTTATCCAAATGGTTATCTGACACCATTGCCTTTATTTATCAGTTAAGATATAAATATCTACCAGCAAAACTGAAAGGTCATTCTACTAGAGCATTAGCCACTTCTGTAGCCTTTCAGTCTAAATTGCCCATAGACACAATTTGTGCAGCTGCCACTTGGGCAAACCCTCATACCTTTATCTCTCATTACAAAGTGGATGTGGTCTCCCGGAGCAGGGCTTCCTTTGGTTCCACTGATGTTCTTCGTGTTTCACTGTTGCAGTCATTACATTTGGGTAATCTGCAGGCAGGTTGCCCCTCAGTCGGCCTGAATATCAAAGTCGTGGGTCCTGCGTCGGTTGCTGTCTCCTCTTCCGTGACATCAGGTCGTCATGGGTATAAAACATACTGCCGACGCCATTTTATTCAGTCTTTCTTGCCGCACGGTGCCCGAAGCAGAAGCAGTTCGCAAATGCTGGTCGGCAGACTCCTGAAATTTTCGCATTCGAGTTTCAGAACCAAAGTCTTCAATTAAAGCTAAGTACCCCGTTGGGGAAACTTTTTCTTGCTCCTTACCGATGTCAGTAAATGTTAATAATTGCATTACTTGTGGGAAGCAAATACCTCATAAGGATTTTCATTTGTACTGTATTCCTTGCCTAGGCCCAGATCATAACATGCCTTGCTGTCGGTTTTGTGCTAGATTTAACCAACACACTATTAAGTGTCAGTATATCTTTGCTTCAAAATATTTTGGATCCAGAATTAATTACCCTGAAATGTTGTTGAATAGCAATCCGACTACCGGAGTTCATAAAAAATGCAAAGAAAAGAACAGAGACAGACCGTTGAGGTCCAAAACAGACGACGAAGCTTCTCCTAAGCCAGTCGCCATTTCACCGGTACTCAGTGAGGCGCTTTTGCAGCCCCTGATACCCGCTACTTTTGAGTCGCAGGCCTCTATCGAGACCCATGCGGAGTCCAGTATGCCACGAGATTCTCCGAGTATTGTACCCGCGGATCTCTCTCCCTCTGATGGGTCCAGAGCCGCTGAGCAGGCACCGGCTTCTGAGGGTGTTTTCAGGCCTCAACATTTCTATATAAAACAGACGCCAGCTTCAAAAAAAAAACAAAAAACTTCTAAGTCTAAAAAAACAATGCATGAGCCACGTGCTCAGGCCCCTATGCCTAAAAAACAGATGATCAAAATGGCAGAGGACTTAATTATCTTAATCAGGCGTTCCCAACCACTCCCCCCCCCCCCCCCCCCCGGATAAGAGGCCTAGGTAAGACACTGATTGTGAATCTTCAGATCAGGTTTCTATTACTTCTGATCAGGAATTTGTATACCACCCTATGAGGATTCAGATGCAGAAGAATCCATCCCATCTGCATCTCCTCCTGAGAATTATTCTTTTGGAGAAACCTTGCTAAGGGAACATTTTCATTGGGAGAGTGAGGATTTCTCTGAATCAAAAAAGAGGCTTAGGGATTTCCTTCTTCCTCAGCATAGGCCTTTGGCTATACCTCCTGTATGAGACATTTTAATGTGTTTTCGGAATCAAGCATGGCTCCTGATTCCCTACCTCCAGCTCCTAGCAAGTCAGACAGATATTGCAGGGTTCCTGACTCCCACAAATTTTTATTCAAAACTCCTGTTGCTGATCCTGAAACTATCTCACAGGGTCCCAGAGGTGTAAAGGCCTCTACAGCTAAGAATCCTACCCCCTCTGATAGAGATTCCAGGGCACTAGATAGATGGGGAAAGAAGGTTTATACGTCTGCAACCTTGGCAATTAGGGCCTTAAACTGCCAGTTTCATATAGGTTCATAGGTTGGTACTAGGCTATCGGCCCTAAGGCCTATGCAAGCCTAGCCATAACAATTCCCTGGAAATTTCTTCCCACAATATTTACTTCTCTGGGCTCCTGTCTAGTAGGGCGACTGACATGATCCCCGAGGTGAATTTCCTATCTCTCATCCAATCATCAAGGTTCCTTTTGAAGATGGCCAATGAGGCACTCTGCTTGACCTGTATGGGCAGTCTATTCCAGAGTATGGGGAGTCTCTGGGTCAGGAACGTATCCCTCCAGCATGATTTGTTCATTGTGATAAGGTTTAGATCCCTGGAGCGTGTGGCTCTGAGGGATTGGGATTTCTTTAAGTGGAGCGTGTCCAACAGCTCAGGGTTTGACATGGCCTTGTATGTTAAGCAGAGATCACCTCTGAGTAGACGATATGCTACAGAGTATAGCTGGAGTTTTTTTAGATGGTCAGCACATGGCATCTGCTTTAGACCTGTGATTCTTTTAGTGAGGTATTTCTGTGGCCTTTTTCCAGCTGTTGCAGATGTCTTGTGAGGTACATACCAAATGGGGCATTATACTCTATAATGGGTCTAATGAGGGCTGAGTACACTGGGACAATGACTTCCTTTTTTCTGGATGAAAAGCCCTTCGTGATGAGGTGTGCCACATAGAAGGGTTTCCTGACTGTTGTAGCGATGTGGTTATCGAAAGTGAGACCACTGTCCACTTGTGTCCCTAAGTCTCTCATCACACTTTCGATGTTTAGTGTCCTGCTACCTATATGGTAGTTCATGGGTACGTGCTTTTTTTCCAAAGGGGATAACTATACATTTCTGCTTAAATAGCAACAGCATGTTATGGGATTATTGAAACAGAAAATGATGATGATTTCTGATTGTGTGGAAAATTAAAGAATTACAGGAATTATTGCATGCAGCAGAACAGGTTGGAAAGCATACTTTGCAATGTGGTTTTGATTCCTTGGAGGCCTCTTGCAGGGCCGCAGTTACTGGATCTGTGATTAGAAGGCATGTCTGGCTCAAGGAGCAAAATCTGCCTGATCATGTTAAGGCTAAATTGTTGGATGCACCTTTACAGCATGATACTCTGTTTGGTAATAAGGCAGAAGAGGTTTTAAAGAAAATGGAAGACAAAGCTAAATCTATGCAAACTGTAAAAGATTTCTTGCAAGTGCAGCCACCCAGATTCAGTAGACACTTGCCTACTAAAAACTGGTCCTTTCCTGTGTCCAACAGAGCCTCACAAGGCAAATCCAGGTGCTCAAAAGGCTCTAGATACCAATCACATGGTTCTTACAGGTCAAAGCAATGGGGTGCCTCTACCTCCAAATCTAGAGGAAACAAAGCACAACCCTACAGTAAGCAGTCTCAGTGACTTCCTCTACCATCACCAAGCACTTTTCTTTTGGCAGCCCCCTTGGGGGGAAAATTAGCACTTCATGCTCAAAATTGGCAGTTAAAAACCCAGGATAAGTGGGTATTAAACATATTATCCCAGGGGTACAGATTTCATTTCCATACTTTGCCAATTCCAAGCGGTTGGCCGGATCTGCCACAACATCAATGGGTAGAGGCTCAGAAACAGGTTACATCCCTCATAGATATGGGGGCTATTCAACCAGTACCAGAACAGGAAAAAGGACAAGGTTTTTATTCAAGACTGTTCCTGGTACCCAGAAAAGACAATGCCTGGCGTCCAATACTGGACTTCCTGATTTTGAACACATTCTTGGACATCCCAAAATTCAAAATGCTGACTTTACAACAGCTACTGCCCATGCTGGGCAGGAACGCTTGGTTAGTGACTCTAGACTTAAAAGAGGCATACCTGCATATCCCAATAAGGGAATCGTGCAGAAAATACCTCCGCTTCAAGACAGGTTTTATGCATTACCAATTCTCTGCACTGCCCTTTGGCTTATCTACTGTGCCCAGGGTCTTTACAAAGTGCCTGGCACCAGTAATTGCATTTTACAGACAAAGAATCATACAAATCTATTCTTACTTGGACGACTGTCTCATTCAAGCAGAAAACAAGGACATTCTTCTTCAACATCTGGCGTTTGTAAAAAGGCTTCTAATATGCCTAGGATACACAATAAACGAAAAGAAGTCACAACTGGTACCATGTCAAAAAATTACATTCCTGGGTGCAAGCTTGAATACAACTGCCCAGATGGCTCACCTTACGCCATACAAACAAAGGCAACTGACTATTTACTTCAAACAGATGGCAACAAAAACCCAGTTATCTGTAAGACAAATTCTGCAGGCTTTGGGGTTCATGGCATCCTGCATTCTACTAATTCCATATGCAAGAATGCATATGAGGAAACTACAATGGTATCTAAAAAGTTTATGGAGTCAACGTTGTCACGGTCTGGAAACAATGATTCCTCTCATTCCCTGCCTACAACAGGAGTTTCTTTGGTGGGCAGAGACATGTCACCAGAACAAGGGACGGTCTTTCACTCTACCCCCTGCCACCCAAACCCTAACTGCAGATGCATCAGACTATGTTTGGGGGGCCCACCTGGCGGGGAGATGCATTCAGGGCATATGGAGCCCAAAACAAATGCATCTGCATATCAACCAAAAAAGAGATGTTTGCTGTTCAGAATGCCCTGACAGCCTTCCAGGACAACTACTGATAAAGACGGACAACACCACGGTTAGGTGGTACATAAACAAGCAGGGAGGTATACATTCCTACCCCCTTTGCAGACTAGCCATGGCATTGTGGGACACAGCCTTGACTTACCAAGTACATCTTCAAGCTCAATTCCTGCCAGGAAAACAAAATACTCTGGCAGACGACCTAAGCAGAAATCTTATGGACCCTCATGAGTGGAAACTGGATCCACAAGTCTTCAGTATGATAACAGAGAAATGAGGGAGCCCAGACATTTGCCTCTCCCCAAAATTATCAACTGGACAAATTCTGCACAAGGACATATCACAGACAAGCATGGAAAGTGGATGCCCTATCCTTCAGTTGGAAAAACCTATCAGTCTACGCCTTTTCTCCTCTGCCTCTTCTCCCCAAGGTAAGTTCAGACAGGAAAAAACAAAAAGGATCCTAATTGCCCTGGACTGGCCTCGCCAGCACTGGTACCCAATTCTAAGGAATATGTCTCAACTCCCTCCTTGGTACTTGCCTCAAATACCTCATCTGCTGTCTCAGCAAACCAACCAAATTTTGCGCACCCAGCTCCAAACTCTGAACCTGGCAGCATGGCTGATCATGTAATTATTCAAACAACACCTCTCAGTAAATCTGTGATGGATGTCATTTTGGAAGCCAGAAGGCCTAGTACTAGAAAATCTTATGCTGATAAACGGAAGAGATTCTGTGCTTGGAAACAAGCACAAGGAAAAGACACAACAAAACCACATATTCCTCAGATTTTACAATACTTGACTGAGATGCTTGACAAGGGCCTATCTTTTTCTTCAATAAAAATCCATGCCTCTGCCATCTCGGCTCATTACAACACAGAACCTCCCATCTTTTCACATCTTCTGCTAAAACAGTATCTTAGAGAGGCCAACAATTTAAGGCCTCCCAGAAGATCATCAACTCCTGCATGGAACCTCAATTTTGTTCTGGAAAAGCTCACCCTGCCTCCTTTTGAACCAGCAGCTACTGCGGATATAAAGTTTTTATCTTGGAAAACAGCTTTCCTTCTGGCAATCACTTCAGCAAGAAGGATTTCAGAACTACAGGCCCTCATGGCTGTGGAGCCTTTTATTACATTTTACCCAGACAGGGTGTCCCTCAGGACCAATCCTTCCTTTATGCTTAAGGTGGTATCCAGTGTGGCTCTTAAACTATTCACCTGCCAACATTTTACCCAAATTCACAGAACAAAGGGGAGCAGATTCTGCATTCCTTGGACGTACATAGACAACTAAGATTCTACTTAAACAGGACCAAATCTCTAAGAATGTCAGAGCAACTACTGGTGGCATTTGCTGCAGGATCAGAGGGGAAGGCCATATCAAAGCAGACTATTTCAAAGTGGATAAGCCACTGCATTCATTCCTGCTACTTGCATCATGGTAATCAAGGGAATCGGGTCACATTCCATCAGGGCTGCGTCTACCTTAGCAGCCTTTCTCAGAGGAGTTCCAACCAAAGACATTCTAGAAGCTGATACTTAGAGCTCTGTTCATACCTTTACAAAGCATTACCATTTGCATCTCTTCTCCAAGTCCAGGGCAGGCTTTGCCACTGCAGTTCTGCAGGCCCTTATAGCCACTCGTAATGCTATTTAGTTCCAGCCTCCCATCCATAGCTTTGGGATTATACCCAAATGTAATGACTGCAACATTGAAACACGAAGAACATAGTACAGTTGTGTACACTTACCATAAATGTAGATGTTCGAGTGTATGCACTGTTGCAGTCCTGGTTATCCACCTGCCATCCCCCTTTTTTCTAGAACTTCTCTTTCCTTCACTATATTCTAAAGCCTTTGCGGTGTATGTGCTTTTAGATGAAGGTAAAGTTTATGTTGCTACAATTGCATTTACATATATATTGCTGTTTATATATATATATATATATATATATATATATATATATATATATATAATTTTGCTCCCCATTTGGGGGGCACCTGACATCTGAGGCAAGAAAAACTGAATAAAATGGCGTCGGCTGCATGTTTTATACCCCTGACGACCTGACGTCGTGGAAGAGGAGACAGCAACTGACGCAGGACCCAAGACTTTGATATTCAGGCCGACTGAGGGCAACCTGTCAGCAGATTACTCAAATGTAATGACTGCAACAGTGAATACACTCGAACATCTACATTTATGGTAAGTGTACACAACTGTACTTTCTGAAGAGTCTGTTCCAGTGAGCCACCTGGGGTCTTTAGGTGCTAGGAGCGCTGTCCCAAACAGCAAGAATGAAGGCGAGATGGGACGAAGTTATGTATCTACCATAACGTTCCATGTTAGTTGTCCTTCATCTCGCCTTCCATCTCGCCTTCCTTCTTGCGTCCCCCCCTCCGTCCCCCTTCCTGCAGGATTGAGAGGAGTTCACTATGGTTTCACTGGCTGATTTCCTTTTTTCTTGGTTCACATGCCAGGTAATTTTATGACTTGTTTGCTCTGATCTTTTATTTTGGTAAATCAGTTTTTTTAGGTTACTGGTTACTTTATATGTCTGGTGTGCGTTATCTCAAATTAGATCTGGGTAGCTGACGCTGGGCATTCTGGGATAAGGGTTAGCCTCGAGCCAGTAAATAGCTCTCGAGCTATAGAAGTAGGCCGAGTTGGAGCCGAGGATTGGCTCCGAACCCAAACAGCAAGAAGGAAGGCGAGATGAAGGACAACTAACATGGAACGTTATGGTAGGTACATAACTTCTTTTTCGCATCATCCACTCACTCCCACCCTCTACCCAGTCCCCTCTGCACCCATGCCACTAATTGAATGTGGCTGTTCTAGGTTGTAGTCATAATTTTATCCCTTTGTGCCACAGGGTTAGGCAGCAACATTTATTTATCTTTAATAAAGTTTCTGTGATTTTATTATTGCCAGTTGTGTGTTATTCTGGTAAGAGTCTCTGTGCAAAATTAAGTTTATTTTCATAGTTTCTGTCACTTGATTGCAGTCATGAGACATACCCTTTTTGAGGGGATGATGTGGGGTTATGTTGTATGTATTAAATAAGCTTACATACTTAACAGAATATGTGTCACTTGGTTACTTTGGAAGATGCAGCCTTTCAAAAAGAGGTAATTCTGGGGAAAGGGGAGCAATACCTCTGTGAAATGTGTCATTAAAAATTACACAGAATGCTTGACTTGTACCCCATTCAACATTAAATATTTTTTTATTCTAAATATAGGTACTAATAGACTGGATTAATGATGTCTTAGTAGGAGAAAGAATCATTGTGAAGGACCTCGCTGAAGATCTGTATGATGGGCAGGTGCTACAAAAACTTTTTGGTAAGAAAATTAAATTGTACCTCATGTGATGGAACAGTAAAGCCTTGTCATTGAAACATCAACCAGTCAAATCACAATTAAACAGATAAATCTCCGTCTTTTAGGCCATAGTTAAGCATAATTGCCATCTACTTTTTTGTGTTTTTAAGAAGCGCTGATTCAGGGAAAGCCTTCTTTTGTTTCCCAAATTACATATAGTTTGAAAGTATTTAGGAAAAGCTAAATTTAAACAGTTTATTTGATTGAAAGGGTTGGGAGGGTGGCTTAATGGCTAAGGTGTTTGCCTTACAAACACAAGGTGCAGGGTTTGAATCTCACAAGGGATAATTGGCTAGGCTTAAAATGGCTCGCAAGGGCAGTTAGCTTAGTACTGAACTATGAAACTATGAACTATGAACCTATGAATAGGAAATTTTATGGCAAAGTAAATCACTGGTATTTATTTATTTTTTTTTTTAGCAAAAATAGTATCTAATTTTCTTTTCTCTGAATATCTGTATAAGTAAAAAGAATATTTCTGACTGATCTTATTATGATTATGCACACTTGGCTGAATTGTATGTTCACTGTAGATTGTTGCTGTGTTGAAAAATTGGGTCTGTGTTAGTTCATCGAATTAAACTAATATTAAATGGCTAATACTCTAATGTTAAACCCCTCACATTAGTTTTACTGAAGGCGTTTATTTTTCGAAAGTAAGATCATTGAATGGCCATAGTTGGCCAACATCATGAATGCACAATGATGCTGTACACCTTGTCAACCAAGGTGGGGGGCTACCCCCCCACCCACACACACCTCCCAGTGTCAAGGGCTGGGCCCCCTCCCTCCAACTGCATATACCAGTGCCGAGTTTGCACTACAGTGGGGAATAGGGCAAATTTATCAAAGGGTTTGTTTAGCTTACCTTGTGCATCAATGTACTTACTTGTTGTTGGTAATATTAACATTTGAGTATTAGCTGTTCGATGTTGGTTATATTTGATGAACAGACATAGACCATGAAAAATTCTGTACATGAATGTGCAGTGACCTCATAGTTGAAGAGGCCCTTGGAAGAAAGGGAATTTGCAAGTTGTTAGAAAATTGCTCAATTTGCAGGTTTTATAGAAGGCATTTTAAACTATACAATTCATTAAGTATGGCTTTCAGTGAAATAGAGCTCATAAAACTGTCTGTGATCCATGAGAGGCTATATTTTCCTGCTATTTTATTTGTTGCTGTTATACCATCTGGAATTCTGTGTCCAATTTGTTTATTTCTTCAAAATGAAGGCAAAAATAGTCAGGGTAGCTAAAAGGAAGGATATTCTTATTTCAGGATGTATACTCCGAAATATGATTGAAAATTAACATTAAAGAAATACACAGCTACTTCATGTAAATGTGGAGCATAATGGACATATGACTAAAGATGGCTATATGTGCTTAAGAAAAACTTTTTTTTAAACTATGCTGCTATAGTCAGTAAATTGCCAGCACAAGTAAAAGTAAACTGATTTTTTTCTGCATTTGCTAATTTTGGCACAGCTTAATTGGCATAGTGTTTGGGTGTTGCAACATAACCATAGTAGTTATCTGGTGAGAGAAGGTAGTATCACTGTCTTTTTTTTTTCAATTGTTTAAACTAATGCTGACATTGTAATAAACTGTTCTCCAGTTGCATACTTGCTTTCTATGTCTACTGTCTATGTTGCTGTATAGTGTGCACCATTGCTGTCCATTTGACTTGGCTGCATATTGCGCAGTGGCGGGGAAAAGTTCACTCCGTAGGCACAAGTTCTAGGAACAGAACTATGACTATAGCCTTAGTACCCCTATTTATTTCCCATACACAGTACCAATAATTCTGACTTGGGCTGCTCAATTACTCGGCCAGTGCTGCTTAAGAGCAAAGTGCTTCACCTACACTACTTTTAGAACTCATCTATGCTGAAGACCACGTTGCTGTGCAGAGTGGCCCTTTGCCACCCTTCTTTCAGTATGGAAACCACCGCACATCTAGTTAGGCAATGGCCAGTTACGACGTTGTGGACATAAGTAGCATCAAGAATATATCCATGTGGACATTACTTTCTGTATTTTGCACACCTTTTGCTAGATACCAAGTCAACCTAATAAAGCTAAGTAACCTAGTCAGACAATTGCAATACCAGACCCATCAGCTTTCCTTATTCTGAGATCATGTGCCCAAAGACTATTTCATCCCCCATTGTTGCTAGTCTGTTAACACCAGTTGCCTTGATGCAGTACCCTAAGTGCTTAATGCTCACTGCAACCATTTATGTCTTCCTTCACTACACTCCTTTCAGATGCAGTAACGAGTCCTTTCAATTTTTATTTCTCACCAAACATTCACAAAGCTCACAGTTTTCGCAGTAACCCTTGCTTGACACACAAGCTATAGAGCACTTTCTGACAGTTTCTGTTTAAAACTTTTAAACTTTTCTAGCGGGTTCTGTAAAAACACTCTTTCTTAGGCTGCTACAACTCCAGACTGCTTTCAGTCAACTTTTTATTTTTTTCTTAAATAGTACTGACCTAAAACACTGCATGAGCTGTTCAACAGCAATCATAACGAATTTCCTGTGCTCTGTTATAATAGTGTATTTCTCTTTTCAAATTTGTACAAAGTGCTGAAATGCAGAAGGAGATTTCACTTCATCTCAACTCTGGAAGAGAAGAAATCTGTGCTTGAATTTGTTGTTTCCATGTCAAATGCAAGAGGAAGCTGCTGTGCATTTAGAGAAAAGGACAATGTTACCCTGTAAAGATTTGATTTAAGCAGTAGGTTAGATACTTTACCAAGATATCCTGCAGTCAGTTTTCTGTTTAACTTGTATTAATGAGAATTACAGAGAAGATTTACTTTTCACTTGCATGGTGTGATTTATTCAATGCTTCCTGATGTTGCAGCAGCACAGATAACCTGTAGATTACAGAAAGGTTAAGTCATAAGCTGCTCTACGTGTGAGAGGTGCACATTCCTATTGAAGATGGAGGCTAGCTTGCCATCTAAACATACAAACTGCACCCATGAGGCTGTCAGTGCCCATACCCACCATGCACCTGCATGCCACTTACATAAAAGAAAACCTCCTTTTGCTGAGCTACTTAAGTCTTTTCCCAAGCCTCAAAGGGCTACAGAGTGAAAACCTGACTTTCAGACTCCTTACCAATGTAACATAACCTCACGTTTAGCAGCATTTATCACAACTTCTCAGCGGAATCGCCAGACCATCTCATCTAAACCTTTAAGACAGCATGGGGCTGGTAGAATAGAAGGACATGTCCTGATCATTGTTGAGTCCATCATAAGACCAAGGTACTGTACTCGACATGCTTGGCAAAGACAGGGTGATGGTGAGCTGCCTCTCAGAAACTAGGTTATGGCAGGTGTCTGTGGCTCTCAAGTCCTTTCATCCTGTGACATGATTGTTATTCATATGTGTTTGAATGATGCGAAACAGTCATCCCTGGATTATATGAAGAGACGTGGGTCTCATGTATGCATCCAAGGTTCACATAATGCTAGAATTGAGCAGCATTATGCCTTTACCAAGAATGCTGCATCAGTATCTTCAGGAGATGATAGACTTCCAACAGTTTACTGGTATTCTTAGAGGGGGGTGTCCAGTGTGTGCCAGCCTGGAAGGAGATGTTTCATCTGGGATATGTTACACCTTACACCTTTGGACGTCTATATATTGGCCAGCACTCTCTCTTCCTGCAAAACACCTTCATAGGCAATGTTAACCTGCTTTGTTTACTAGCCTAGCCAAACCAGACCAGGACAGTGTTAGGGTGGTGGTGCTTAATGCTAGAAGCCTAAGTAAGAAACTTCCCTCCTTAGAAGACTTATTAACCATAGAAAAATAGAGATATCTGCATCAGTACTGAAACATGGTCTCTGGCTGCAGTAGTAACACAACTTCTGTACCAGGTTTCAATGCTCATTACATATTCCTCTACTAAGGGGTACCTCTGTACTATATCTTCACAACTACTTTATCTGTAGACTTGTACAGCTAGATAATGACCTCAAATTCCTTCACATCCCAGTAATTATATAGAAGATCCCCCATCACTTCCCTGGTAAACTATAAAATTCCCTATATGCCACCCACATCTCACAGAGCTTACGTAAGTAAGCCAGCATTCCTTACTTATTGAGCCTAACACTACTGTGCTTGGAGATTTCAGTTATCCATTTACTAACTAGGATCCTTACACTACCACAAATTAATATGCCTAACACTTCCTACATTTCATTAATGCAGACTCGTTAGATCAGAGTTTATGCTCCCTTACAAAAAGATCAAATATGTTTGGCCTGCTCCTGGCTCTATGGTGCAGAGGGATGAAGCCCTGATTGAGCCTCAGATGACCAGTGTTTGTCTAGTGGCATAGGAGCTGGAGGAGGATGGCAGTGATGGTCACATGTCAGCTCACCATTCCTGGGGGGAGGGAGGCAGCTTAGGCTATTTGCAAAAGCAGCATTAAAAGCCTCCTCGGACAGATCCAACTGTCAGTCAAGCAATGGTCCTCACTATTGGAACCCAGCTGAAAAAAAGTTGCACACTTTTCCTGAGGTTTCTGCAGGGCAAATTTACTTAAACTCTTTTGACCTGCAGAGTTTCAAGAGTCCCCCTCCCATTGAAGACCCAACAGTGAACACACTGAGTTTGTGGAGGGGCCCTATTTTCACCTCAATACTTGCACTGTGACATTGTTCCCGATTCATAACAAATACAATGCCTACTGTAGGAATAAACCCTTTTGGTGGGACTGTAGCACAAACAAGCACCATAGTAAGAGAAAATACTCCTTTCCCTTAGTAACATTTTTCCTAAGAAAAGTATGGATTCAAAATTGTCTCCTCTGTCAAAATTGCAATTTCTTCAGCTATATCAGGAACCTTAAAAACAAAGTCCAGCACTGCTGTGAATTTGTACATAAAGGCTGTACTTCTTTACTCTGATGTACTTGAACTATCAACTAACAAATTTAGGTCAAACTTCACTTCCCCATTTTTACTTGGCCTACACTCCCTACACTCACTTCACCCTTTGTCAGTCCCTAAATATCACCCACGAACAAGTCCTTAAGGCTCTTTCTGCGTCTGAGAGTACAGATCCTCTGCCTAGCTTTGGTTTAACAACCGAAACATGAAAGTCATGGTCTTTAAATTGAAGCCAGGACCTCTAGCATTCTGTGCAGTTGCCACTACCTGTGGACCAACAAGGAGCATCTACAGAGTTCATAAGTAAGTACTAGGCAAACAGTCTGCAGACCATTACAAGCCTAATCAGTAAACCATATTCAAAAGTTCCCTCCACCCTCAAGAAGGGTGTTATGAGATAGACTGTGTGTGTGTGTGTGTGTGTGTGTGTGTGTGTGTGTGTGTGTGTGTGTGTGTGTGTGTGTGTGCCCGTTGTCAAAGCTTAAGTATTCAAAGAAAAGTAACTCTTATAAATAGTAAGTATTTTACACAGGTATCAAATAGCATTAATGAAAATTGAATAATTACATACTGATTACAATAATAAATACAACATCATGCATTTAATAACTGGAAGGAAGGAATCTGTTTTGGCAAGTTAAACATTTATAATCACAATGTTCATCAAACTGTGCAAGTTAATACACATGAGAATGGATTAAAAGTGGAAGGCTGAAGAGCACTTCACAGAGGGTATTAAGAGAGAAACAGTTGGATGGAGCTGAGAGATGTGAAAAGGAAGCAACATTAGTTTAGTCAGTCAGTGGAGTGAGAGAGGATGTCAGTTGGAGTAGAGTGATGTTGGCAATAGATTTTACTCTTGATGCCTGCGTTGAACATTTCCTTTGCATTGTTGGATTTTTCTAGTCAGTAGAAGTAAATAAATATATTTCTCCATGATGTATGCAGGGCCGGCCTTAGCTGATATGGCGCCCTAGGCGAAGTAGTACTCGGGCGCCCCTTAAGCTCATCCCACTCTATACTCATGAAACACCCCTACGAGCCACGCCCACAGGTAGGTCAGTCCCCAAAAAAGCCACTCCAGTCATTCACTCCCCAAGAAAGCCAGTCCAGTCATTTCCTTTAATTATTAAAACCATAGAAGAAAGGACACCTTGTAATGCAGTTTAAACTGTGAAGGTGGAAATTTCCTCTAATAAACCTACTTTATCTGTTGCTCCTTCACACATAGTTTACTGTAAAAGTCATGCCTTCAGAAAATAGAAGCCCATGTGCCTTGGTTCAAAAGGTTGCTATCTAGACAGTTTAATTTACTCTTGGTAGGCGAGCAAGCCTTACAGCTCAATGAAAGTAGAATAGCAACATCTCTTCTCCCTGTGTACAGAAGCTTAAGCTAGAATAGCACAAACACAGAGAGACATTTGCTAAACAATACAATCTTGCAATGAAAACAGGCTTAGCATGAACAGTACAATTCTCTGCCACTGAAACTGCATGAAAACACATATCTATAGAAAATGCATCTGGTCAGTGGAGGATTAAGTTTACATTTGGGCAGTTTTCAAAACAGACTCCTTGCACATATTTTTATGGCCATGCATACATGTATTTGTTCTTTGATTCAACTTCCTGACTGCACTAAATTATATTACTTATGTAATACAGCACCACTTGTTAGAATGTGTTTTAAATTTGTAGTTTTAAGCATTCTTTTAATAAGCAATGAAACAAAATGTATAAACCAATAATGACAAAACTACACATTTCAGAAAATTTCAACCATAAAAGGCCACTCAGACTTCTGTCATTACAATCCGCCAATATCACAGAATACAACAATCTCTGCAGTAGAGAAATCTGAACATTTATACAGTAAAGAAATCTTTAACTAATGAAGAGCTGCATTACCACACACTGGTGTTGAAAAAAGCTGCTGCCTTCACTCATTAGTACTGGATAAATGTAAATTCTTCAAGAAGAAAGTTTAGCAATCCAAACTAATACTTCCCACAACGAGTAAAGAAATATTAGTGCAGAAACATACGTATCACCCAGGAAGAATCACTTAGCTTACCATGTTATCATATTTTCTTTTGGCCCTGCTTAACATTAGGACTTTACCATTCCTTTTCTAACTAATAACGTCCTTTGCACCAATTGCCTATATTTTATTTAAAGTACCATTTGTTACTATCCTTTCAGCTATGAGACTAGATTTATCTATTGCACTTGATTACCAAAAAAGATTGACTAGGCAATAAACTCCTTCTCAGCAGAGGCCCTGGGAGAAAAACTAAAAACTGACAAATATACACAAGAACTGCACACATTTATATACAATGAACAGGGCTGCATTCACATTGCAATACAGAGTTTCATTCTCATCACATTACAGCATTACCAATGATGCATGCAAGCCACTCAGATCCACAAAAGAAGAATATAATCACACATTTACATACAATACACATGGTTGCATTTGTGTTGCAATATACAGAGTTACTTCTCATCATAACAATTAACAGCGGTGGATATCTGTGTGGTTAGAGTCACAAAATCAAGCTGATTAAAGAATAGTCTTCAATAATGCAGCACGATAGGCTGATAATTGCAAAATAAATTTGTATCAACAAGAATTAGTTTACAATTGTTTGGAGAGGGAAAGAGTATGCAGCAGATTTTCATCCATTGGAAAAAAAATAGGAGGAATTATGGAACACATTACGCTCAGTAATGAAGTACAAGGGGAGGTTTAGAGAAATGCAGAAGGACAGCCAGAAGTCTACTAAATGTTTATTTTTTTTTAGTTGTGGTTTAAAGTATTTTAGATTGTCAATTTGTCTGAGTGGGATGGCGTTCTATTTTTTGGAGTTTAAGTACAAGCAGTAGTCTCCTGTCAACTTGTTTGGTTGCTAGTTGTTAGTGTTTGTGGGGTTCTCTGGACCACTTCTCACCTGGTGTACTCTATGGGAGTATGTATGCTTTCCTTGGGTCCACATGGGTTTCTCCACTTTCTTGCATATCCCAAGGCATGTGTTCTGCTAGTGTTTTTGGAGAGTTTTGACCAGGTCCTGATCAATTAAGCCAGTTGTATTTGAAATGGTTCAATACAGCAATAACTTAATTCAAGATTAGAAAACCTTTGCATTAGCTTTTATATGTCAAGGGGCTACATGAGGATATAGGGGGTTACTCACCCTTACTTCACTTCGGGTTACTGCTTTAAATCAAATGAATTAACTCAACTGAATAGAACCCAGATTACCATACCTCAGAGTAACTTGCGGGTGAAAGGGAACAGAAAGCCCTGGAGACTGATCCTATAAAAGCCTGATCTAGACCTGCAGAAGCAATCTAGCTTCTAGTGATTTCTAAGTGTATATACAGAGGACCACATTGCTGCTTCTAGAATACGTTTAGAACCAAACCCTTTCCAAAGAGCCATTGATGAAGCCAAGGCCCTGACATGCATCTTAAAACTGTCTTGGTTAGTTCTGCTGTTATTTCACTCGTAAAAAAATCACCATTGCTACACACATTTAAATTGTCTGTACAATATATACATTTGTTTTTCTTTTGACTATCAATTGTATATATCATCACATGTGTAAATTACCATGACGCATTCTAATTGTCTGTAGAAGTAGTTTACTTTATTTGGTTTTGCACTTAAAAAAAATAAATAAATAAACAAGTATACATACTGTACGTTGCTGTGCCCTACCATGCCTGGGTTCTGGCCAAAGAGCAGTCTGACAACCAGTCTACTTTGTTTTCTGGTTTAAAAAAAACAAAAAAAAAACAAACCCACACTTAACAGCTACAATCTTCTGGCTGCAATGACAGTGTGTAATAAACTGTTGCAACAGCTATCATAGGTCTTTTAAACAGTCTAGCAAAAACTTCGTCATATTGTAGCAAAAAGCCATAATGTACACAACAGCAGTTTATCATAGCCATTTCAGCAACAATCTGGCAGTCTAGCAATCTGACCAAGGACTTTTATGGAGGTTAGTTATGTCAGTAGTTTTCTGCCCCCCCCTCAGAAATATCATGCCAGCTGAGAGAGTCTGAGCCCTGAGCGGAAATACCTGATGTAAACATCTTTGCAAAACAACATACACAAAAAGCTAAGGTAGATGAGGAGGGAGTGGTATTACAGCAACGATTGCCATTAGCAGCATTAAGCGACTGGTTTGCAGTTGTTGAAACCCCATAGACTGACGCTGCAGCAGCTTAATCATAACACTGTTCGATAATACCAAACGCCACTCTTACAGACTAGTTGCTTACTTTTATAGGTTCGTAGGTTGGTACTAGGCTATCGGCCCTAAGGCCTATACACGCCTAGCCATAACAATTCCCTGGCTGTTTCTTCCCAGAATATTTACTTCCCTGTTCCCCTGTCTAGCAGGATGACTGACATGACGTGATCCCCGGGGTGAATTTCCCATCTCCCATCCAATCGTCAAGGTTCCTTTTGAAGACAGCCAAAGAGTTGCTCAGCTTGACATGTATGGGTAGTCTTTTCCAGAGTATGGGGAGTCTCTGGGTCAGGAACCTATCCCTCCAGCATGTTTTGTTCATTGTGATGACCAAGCTTAGATCCCTGGAGCATGTAGCTCTGTAGCATGTCCAACAGCACTGGGTTTGACATGGCCTTGTATGTTAAGCAGAGAATGCCTCTGAGTAGGCGATATGCGACAGAGTATAGCTGGAGTTTTTTTAGACTGTCAGCATAGGGCATCTGCTTTAGGCCTGTGATTCTTTCTGTGTCCTTACTAGTTGTTGCAGATGTCTTGTGAGGTACATACCAAATGGGGCGCTGTACTCTATAATGGGTCTAATGAGGGATGAGTACAGTGGGACAATGACCTCCTTTTTTATGGATGAAAAGCCCTTAGTGATGAGGTGTGTCACATAGAAGGATTTTGTGACTGTTGTGGCTATGTGGTTATCGTAGGTGAGACAACTGTCTACCTGTGACCCTAAGTCCCTTATCACACTTTCAGTGTTTAGTGTACTGCCACTTATGTGGTAATTCATGGGTACATGTTTTTTTCCCCAAAGGGGATAACTATACATTTCCTATGCATTTCCTTGCATTGCGCTTGAACCCATGGCTCTGGCACCACGCATCTGTTTCTGTAAGGCCCTTTTGTAGAATATCCACATCATTTGGGGATTCAGTAATGGCTCCCAGTTTGCAGTCATCTGTGAACTTGGTTAGCCAGAATCCCTTAGTGCTGGCCTGAAATTCAGAGAAGAAGACTCCAAACAAGAGCGGTCCCAGGACTGAACCCTGAGGTACTCCGCTTGTCACTTGTTTGGAGCTGGATTTTGAGTCGGCTACTTTTACAGTGTGGGTTCTGTCAGTAAGCCAGTTGGCAGCCCAAGTGACATAAGGATTAATGCCCAGCTTAGTAAGTTTATCTAAGAATCCAGAGTGGGGGGTGGTGTCAAATGCCTTGGCGAGGTCCAGATAGGCTGTGTGGACTGCCTTACCCTAGTCCACGGCTCTGGAGACTAATTCGCAGAAGTCAATCAGGTTGAGGAGACCAGATCGGCCCTTTACAACACCAAACTGGGTGGGGTCCAGTGTTTGAAGGTTGCCAATCTCTTTGTTTATAAGTTCCATGATAATGCGTTCCATGGCTTTGTGGATCAGGCTTGTCAGACTGAGACAATAGTTCCTGGGATCTAAGGTGGATCCCCCCCACTTGTGGAGTGGGATAACTGTAGCTGTGCGTCACTAAATGGGCACGAAGCCTGAAGTGAGGCTATGATTATCATGACACTTAGGTAAGGTGCCAGTTCATCTTGTAGTTCATGCAGGATGTCGATATATATATATATATATATATATATATATATATATATATATATATATATATACACACACACACACACACACACACACACACATTACAGAACACTGTTTTTAAGGACACATCTAGGAAGATAGAGGTTAAAGGTTTCATGTTTAAGATCAGCTGGTAAGGTAAGAGTTGTTATCGCTGTATTCTGTACTGACCGTGAACGAAACTGGGGCAATTATTCTGTATCCCAAAAGCAATTCCTGTTAAGTTTTTAAAGATCTGGAGATTATTTTGTATCCTTACTTCTACAGGGAAATGATTCCATGTTGCCGGGCTGCATTTACAGAACACTATTTCTCTATGGCTATTATGAAACCATGTTTCAATATGGTAATACCTTCACCCTGACTGCCTCTTAAACTGTTTGCATAGAGCGAATGTGGGTTTTAATGGTGGGGGTAGTATCCCAGAACAAAATTAAGAGTGCCGAGAGACATCATGGCTTTACTTTGCACTAGTAACCAGTGGCAGCATTTCTAACAAAACATTAGTGATGTGCCATGTTATTACCCATTAGGACAAATCTCATAAGCATTCCTTTCAATATATATTAACTCTGAGATCGCAAAACAGTTTAGGCAAGGGGAAAAATGCACCTATACTGCACATCTCCACAAAAAGTACAGAACGGCATCACACACAACACCGCAAGTCACTACACCGGAAAACACCATTTAAACCCAAACTTCCAAAACCGTGAACCCTTCCAATACCAACAACAAGACAACTACACTGAAGTTACACTAAAAAATTTAAAAAAGGTAACATGACACAGTATGTAACACACAGTTCGGTTTCGCTGTGCACATACACAGAAATGTACCTACATATGTATGCATGTATATACAAAAAAATAGGTAAACGGAAGTGACGTGAGATGATCATGTACACATTGTCTGGAGATGAGAAAGAGAAACCGTTTTAGTTTGAGTATGTTTAAAGAAACCGAACTACACAATTAAAATTTAGTTACTATAATAAATTGATTTTTTTTTTACAGACTTCACTGTCATGTCAGTAATTGACAATTATATATGGTAGTATAACATAAAACCCCCCGTGCAAGTATTCCACGTTTCTTACCATACAGAAGAACACGCTGAATTTCCAAGCAGAGGGAATGAGGGGAGCAGAACCTTTTTGGGCCAAACGTATAGTGACACACGCATGTTCCTCCTTACAACAGACACGCATAACACGAAGTAAAGTTTTTTTATTTTCTGTATTGATTTTTTTTTTTTTTTTTTTTTTTTAACTATCCTGGCCAACCTGCATCTGTAAGTGGGAGGGTGTTCATGTCTCTCCCCCATGGTTCCGGCTTCCAGTTACATATCAACAGGGCGCGGAGAAGAGTGCAAACTTTTATTAACATAACTACACACACAAATAAAAACTGCGCCCTTTAAGAGGCTGGCCTTTACAGCGCCCTAGGCGGTCGCCTAGTTCACCTATGCTTAAGGCCGGCCGTGGATGTATGGAAGACTACCTAAAAGGAGGAAGTGTATCATGATGTTGCACTGCTGGGCAAGAAGACGGAATACTTTGAATTGAAAGTCAGGCTCCAATGTCTGTGTGACATTTCTCCATGAATCTGTATAACTCAACCTTTAACCTAACATGTCAGGATTTTAATAAATCACAATCTTTTATCGATATAGAACATTGCAGTAACAATGCTAAGCCAATGATACCGAATGACTTAGTTTTGCAGGATATTATGATGGATGGCACCATTGATAGATTAAGTGTAAGTAATGAGTTTATCTCACAGTATGCATTGGAAGGTATGAAAAATGACATTATTATGGAATTAAGCACATACGAATGCAATAATGTTGATAATAATGTCATTGAAGTCAATGGTGATGATATAATAACATTAGAAAGTGGAAGTAATGTCTATTACGATAGAATTGTATGTGAACAAGCCAAACCTTTGATAGAAAACAATAGTGATGTCAATTTTTTTATTGACTGCAACCCAGACTGTTACTTTGAACAAAGAATAGAGTTGGATGAATATGTTGCAACTAATGACAACTATATAGGGATGGATAATGTATTGAATGCAATAGAAAATGTATTTTTAAGTAATCCTACTATTGTTACCAATAATATGGGAGATTTTAAAGTATTTAATTATTCCAAATTATTAATTAATGAACAACAAGCAAACCTATTTTCAAGAGGTTTTAGTTTTGTGCCATGTAAGAAAGGGAATTTAGTGGAATCTGTGTCAGATTTAAAATTATTTACCCGAAAATTAAATTTAAAAGTATTTTTTAAACATGATATTGAATGTAATAATAAGTATCATAAAGAAAAGTTTAGTAAACCTAGTATATTTAACCCCCCCATGAATGATAATGTAGCCACTTTTGAAAAGTTAAGTGAAATTGATATGAGGAAGTTTTACAAATCATATAGGGAGAATATACATTCCAACATGACTAAAGATGAGCAAGTTATGCTTAAAGAAATACATGAAGGATATTAGAATTATGAGGCCCGATAAGGGCAATGGAATGGTTATTATTGACAACAGTGACTACATATCCTACATGACAAATATGTTGTTAAGTGAAGCATACATTGAAATGAGCAAAAATGAAATTAATATTGCCTTTAAGAAAATAGATTTGCAATTAGATGACATGTTATATCAAGGGGAAATCTCAGAGAATGAACATGAATATTTGATGAATGAAAATCCTGTTATAAGTGGAATCTTTGGCATACCCAAGGTTCATAAAGGACTGAATAATTTGCAGTTTCGACCTATTGTTGATGGAAAGAGAAGCAAAACTTCCTTCATTAGTCAATTTTTAGATTATTATTTTAAAGAAGGCATGTCAAGATTCCCATACATTACCAAAGATTCATGGGATTTCCTGAAGAATTTAACATGAAAGAGGGTACTATTTTGTAACAGTGGATGTATGCAACCTATTTACAACCATACCGCATGATATAGGGCTTATATGGCTGGAGGAACAATTATTTGAAACACATTTGTATGAACAGGAAAGAATAAATACATTTGTTAATTTGATGGAGATAGTTTTGTACAATAACTTTTTGTACTACGAGGGTAGTTATTACCAGCAAATCAGTGGAGTAGCAATGGGGGCACCTTGTGCCCCAATGTATGCTAATCTCATTATGAGTTACTGGGAAAACAATTATGTATTTAAAACGGAATATCATGAACACATTAAAATGTACACCAGATACCTGGATGATATTTTTATCATCTGGGATAATGATAAAAATGCTTTGAATTTGTTCCTAGAGTATATTAATACGACTGTTAGATTTTTGAAATTTACTCATCAAGTTAGTCAGAATAATATTGCTTATTTGGATGTTAAGCTATCCTATAATAAAGAAACAAATAGTTTAAAAACAAACATTTACAGAAAATCAACATTCTCGAACTCATATCTACATTTTAATAGTTGGCACCCTGACCATCAGAAAAAAGCCATTGTCAAGGGGCAGATGGTCAGGGCGGCCAGGATGGTGAGTGACGATCAGGAATTTATTGAGGAATTGAAGTATATGTCACAATTATTTTCCAATAGGGGCTATCCTGAACAACTTTGAGAGCACCCCGGCACTATTAGGTTTTACCTCATATCATGCGTTCCGGCCCCAAAACCCGGACCACACCAAAAAAGGAGGGGGTGTATCCATATTCATAAAGGATACCCACACCTCCAGGTTGGTGGCAACGCAAGAAGCTTCGGAAACCATCCAGGTGCAACTAACCATAGGCAAAACTGCTCTACAAATTGTAGCATGCTACAGGCCACCCTCTCAAACTCAGGAACCCCACACAGCCTTCCTGAAGACACTGGAGGGTATAAATGTATCTCCAAACACCATCATATTGGTGACTTCAACTACCCGAATATAGACTGGGAACATTACTCAAGCCCTAACTTTCTAGCCCAGCGGTTCCTGGAGTTCATAAATTCAAATGCCATGGAACAGCTAGTCACTGTTCCACGAGAGGAGAAAATATACTAGATCTCATTGTCACAAACATGGGGACAAAATGCTCCACACGAAGTATATCCCTCATTGGTGAGATCTGATCATAAACTAATCTCACTGGAAATCCACATCCCGCCCCACCCCAAACAAAAGACCATAGTGAAGAACTTCTCTAAAGCAAACTTCACACTACTCAAGACTGGTGTGGTATCCTTCAAGGCCCCTGAGCCAGTGGAAACCACAACCCAAGCTGCAGAAGCCCTTACAAATGCCTTCTATGAACACCTCCAGGACTGCATGGATCAGGCAATCCCAAATAAAACCAAGACTCTTTCCACAAAGGGCAAGCGTCCAGTCTGGTGGACCCCAGCCATTAACAAACTTTACAATAAGAGGAGAAAGCTGTTACATGATAGAACAAAATCCATAAAAGGAAGTCACCCCTGATCATTATTAGTAAAAAATACGAGCACTCATAAAATCAACTAAGGCCAATTTTGAGAGAAAAATTGCCATGGATTCAAAGGACAATCATAAGGCCTTTTTCAGCTATGTTAGAAACCTGGGTGGAAACTCCCAGATATGCTCAGAATTAGTCCAAAATGATACAAAAATCACTGAACCCACAGACATTGCCAACATACTGGCAGACAGGTTCAGTGCAAACTTCACCCCTCTCCCCTAAAGGAGAGATAACTATCCCAGCCGAGTGTAGCCTCCCGGACATCTCAAATGCGCAGGTGAAAGCTGCTCTCTCTAAAGCTAAAAACACAGCATCAATGGGACCGGATGGTGTCCCCGGCTGTGTGCTACATGAGCTAAATGAGGAATTAAACCCGCACATAAGGCAGCTGTTTAATCTCAGCCTTACCACAGGATACGTGCCCAAGGAGTGGCGACGGCAACTGTGGTCCCACTCCACAATCGAGGAGCCTCTACAGACCCTGGTAATTACCGCCCTTTATGAGTATCAAGTCTAGTCTGCAAAGGTATGGAGAGGATCATAATGGAGCTCATAAACAAAGATATAGGGACTTGCAGACATTGGACCCGACCCAGTTTGGCTTTGTCAAGGGAAGATCATGCCTTTTGAACTTGGTCGACTTCTTGAAACAGTCACCAAGGCCATTGATGAGGGAAAGGCAGTCCATACAGCCTACCTTGACCTTGCAAAGGCTTTCGACACAATACCCCACTCGGGTATTGTAGAAAAACTTACCAGCTTAAATGTAAACCCATATGTCACAAGATGGGTTGCAAACTGGCTTAAGGACAGAACCCACAGGGTTAGAGTTGCTGGCGCTATGTCAGACTCCAAGCCGGTCACAAGTGGTGTCCCACAGGGCTCGGTCCTTGGCCCCTATTGTTTGGCATCTACTTCTCAGAAGTACAGGCCAACATGGGAGGACTTTGGCTGACAAAGTTTGCAGACGACTGCAAACTGGGCCATAGTGGAAAGTGCATCGGACACGGATATCCTTCAGAAGGGACTCACGGAAACAGATAGCTGGTGCCAGAGCCATGGCCTGAAGTTAAACGCCAAAAAATGTATAGTCATACCCTTCGGGAAAAACAAGGTAACCCCAAGCTACTATATAGGTGGCAGTCCACTAAGCACAGAAGAGGTTATCAGGGACCTGGGGACCCAGGTTGACAGTGGCCTTTCTTTTGACACTCACGTTGCTAAAGTGGTTAGAAAGACCTTCTACATTGCCCACCTGATCATGAAGGGATTCACATCCAGATCTAGTGAGGTCATTGTTCCCTGTACTCTTCACTTATCAGACCAATGATCGAGTACAATGCCCCATTCGGGATGTATCTCACCCGACATCTGCAGCAATTGGAGAGACCCCAAAAGTTCCTCACCAAAAGGATAAAGGGACTCCAAAATCTGTCATATGCTGCCAGATTGAAGAAACTCCAGCTCTATTCAGTCGCATACCGTCTGCTCAGAGGTGACATGTGCCTGACATACAAGGCCATGTCCAACCCTGAATTAATGGACATGCTCCACCTCAAAAAATCCAAATCCACTAAAACCACTATAGCAAGTGACTTAAACCTTAGCACGAATATAAATAGGACGTGCTGGAGGGATAGATTTATCACTCAGAGACTCCCTATGCTGTGGAATAAAATCCCGGTCCATGTTGAGGCAGAGCACCTCGCTGACTCTGTTCAAGAGAAATCTAGACCTGTGGATGGGAGATCGTAGGTTTACCCCGGGAATCATATCTGTGTCACTGCTGGACAGAGGCACAACAAACTAATGGGCACAGTATTTTTTCATATAAGGGGTGGCGTAAGCCACAAAAATTTGGGCTAGGCTTATAAATGCCTTAGGGCAGATAGCCTAGTATAAACCTATGAACCTATGAAAATATTTTTCAGGAGGTACAGGAAAAAAGAAAAAATGGGACATATCAAGCAATGCTTGAGTGTGGATTTTCATTACAAAGATGTAAAACAAGTGACACTTGCATTGAACCCATGTATAGTAATATTCCCTTATATATAACAACATTTAATGATACTTTTGAAATTATTGAAACTATAATTAAAAGGAACTGGAACATTTTGGTTAGGGATAATATTTGGGGTCACTTGTTTCAAGGACAAATCAAATTTGTATATAGAAAAAGTTTGTCATTTAAGGATATGTTTGAACAAAACAATAACAATAGAAACAGATATAATACAAGACCAAAAGGTAACTTTAGATGCGGTAGGTGCTCTGTATGTACACATATTCATTGTACATTCAACAATATGGTTGTAAATGCTTGCAACATTAATATCAATGGACACTTCAATTGTTACACATCCAATGTTGTTTATCTTGCTTTATGTCAAAAATGTAGGGCATTCTATGTTGTGAAAACTAGCAGGCATTTTAGGGATAGAATAAAAGAACGTTTGTTAGATATTCAACATTCCAAAACAACTAATGCCTTGGCTAGACACATTATTAGTAATGCCGGACACCATTTTAAATTTTGTGTAATTAATCAAGTTATGTTTGATCAACAGGGTAGGACCACACAATATGACCTGGATGTTAAAGAACTTAAATGGCAGAT
Source organism: Protopterus annectens (assembly GCF_019279795.1). NCBI lineage: Eukaryota > Metazoa > Chordata > Ceratodontiformes > Protopteridae > Protopterus > Protopterus annectens. The sequence continues at coordinate 394,810,311 of NC_056751.1, forward strand.
TCTTTTGGACTCGTATAATATACCTGGCTTAAATGAATATCATACCATTACACCGTTATTAAAAATTAATAGATTACAAGGGAAATAGGGGGAAAATTAATTGGGGTTACATAGTTACACAATGTACATAGTTAATTATTTAATAATACTGCATACAATGAATTGTTGCTATTGTTTTCATTAATATGGAATGATAATATTTTTATATATATTTTACATGTAAAATACATATTGAATTTATTTATAGATGCATCATTTATTATGTTATATATTGATCTTTTTATATATACACACATACATTTTATACATATTTACATGTTTACATATACATTTTTTATATTTACATTATTGTATTATTTGAGTTTGTCATGGGTTGCATTAAATTAATTCATACTGAAATATTTATGTAAGAAATAAATTGTATGCCCGACGGCTTAGTTTACATATATTCCTCAACACACAACACAGTGTAGGTTTTATATTAGGTATTTTTAATGTTTCTTAGCAATAGGTTAATCAATCAACACAACACATTATTTATTTTAGGAATTAGATGATATCAATTAAGCAATTAATAGGGTGGAGTTTTATGTATTTAAGAATGTTTTAGAGACTGTGCTTTGTATTCTGATGAAGTTCGTTGGTACGGACGAAACCTAGGTAAATACATGAAAAACGCTTTGGTTCAATAAAGGAGTTGTTACAAGTTGGCGGCGTGCTTTTTGTGAGCAATCTACATACCTTGGAACAGTGGCAGTATTGTGTTTGGATTTGCATTTGCTGGTTTTATTCTCCTTATTGGCTTGCTACAGTTTCTTGCTTCACACGCTATACCAGTTGGCGATTGTTTTCATTCTTTAACCTTTCTGTATACTGCAGGTCATCTGTGTTTATACAGCATATGCAAGCTTTGAAGAAAGCAGGTCACACAATATGCCACCTTGCTTGTAATCACCATTAATACAAATTAAGAAAGGGAAAATAGGCTCCAGTGTCACTTGGTAAAGGAGTTAACCCTACTGCTTAAACTAAGTATTTTGGGGGCAGTGAATTATGCTTTTCTTCACCTACACTGCAGCCTCCTCTTGCATTTGACGTGGCAAAGACCAATTAAGCAGCAGTGATTTTAAACAGTGTAAAAGAACAGTGAAACCTACGTCTGCAGTTTAGCACTTTGTACAAACTCCTTTGCAATTTGAAGAGAGTGCACTATAACAGAGCACAAGGAATTGTCTGTAACCACCACTGATCAGCAGTTGCAGGGATTGTGGCCAGTACCATCTTAAAAAGGGGTTGACTGAAAGCAATTTGGAGTTGTAGTAGCCTAAGGAAGGGTATTTCTAGAGAATCCTCTAGAAGCTGGAAGAGTTTTAAAAGTTTTAGACAAACTTGCATAAAGAGTGCTGTATTCTGAGCATCAAGCAGGAGTTCCTGAGAAAACCGTGAGCTTTGTGACTGTTTGAAGAGTTGAAATAGAGTACTCTTGTTGACATCATGTAGTTGTCTCAGTTGACATCATTCAACTTTCTCATGGTGTTAAAATGACCCTCCAAGGCTACCTTTACCTTGTTGCATCTCACAGGAACAATTGCCGTTACCTGTTCTCCTACAGAGTATTCTCTGGTTGTCTCATACCAGACTTTGTGATGGCATCAAGATCCATAAGCCTGAGGTCTAGGTCGTAGTCCACAACAGATCATTGTGGGAGTTACACTTACCGTCCCACCCATCATGAATTCAGTCCAAGGGCCCTCATACCCTGCATTTTGATTCCTGAGGCACCTACCTATGTGCAAAGAAAAGAGGGGGCAGATACTTGCCCCACTCCCTCCTGAAATGGTCTGCAAATGTCCTCAACATGGTCTTCAGTGTAAAGCTAAACCTGTGCACCTGACCATTTGTCTGTGGGTGGTACTGGGTATTCTTTAGGTGCTTTACCATGTCTGGGTGTCTAGTGGCATAATCCACCACTACCCTGATATATTTCCTACCTGTAGAACTTGAGGTACTCTTAGTACCCACAAAATCCATAGCTCCCTTCTGCAATGGTTCCTCAGTAATGGACAAAGGCATCAAAGTAGCTTTGTCCTTGATGATCATAGTGTTACACTGCTGCAGTCATCACACTTGGGTTATCCTGCCATCAGGCGGTCCCGCAGTCGGCCAGAGTTCCGAAGTCTTGGTCCGGCGTCGGTTGCTGTCGCTTCTTCCCTGAAGTCAGTGCGCCAGGGGTATATAAGAGGCATCCAATGCTATTTTCGTCTGTCTTTCTTGCTGTGCGGTGCCTGAAGCAGAAGCAGTTCGCAAGTGCCGGTCGGCCAACCCCTGAGATTTTCTAATCGAATTTCAGACCGAAGTCTTCAATAAAGCTAAGTACCCCATTCTTTTCTTGCCTCAGTCCGATGTCAGAAAAAGTTAACAATTGCATTTCTTGTGGGAAGCAAATACCTCATAAGGACTTTCATTCTTATTGTATTCCTTGCCTAAGCCCAGACCACGACATCACAGGTTGTCGGTTTTGTGATAGGTTTAACAAACAAACTATTAAACGTCTGTTTGATTTCGCCCGACATTATTTTGGTAGGAAATTTAATTATACCATGCCATAGGAACAACCAACGACTGGAATGCATAAAAAAACACAAAGATAAGGACAGGCAGCTGAGACCCAAACCAGACTCCAACCAGACTCCAAGGCCTCTGCTAGGCCAGTCTCTGGTTCTCTGGTTTTCAGTGAGGTGCCTACACAGCCCCTGATGACCGCTGATTTAGAACCCCAGGCTGCATCCGATTCCCAAGCGGAGATTGCTAGGCCTCCACAACCTTTACCTTTAGGCCCTTCCGACTCCATGGCTGAGGGAGATTCCGGTGCAGTTGAAACGCCTTCAGTTGCAGAAGATGTCTAAAGACTGACTACACTCACTATTAAATCCTATGCAAAGCTGAAAACCCCTTTAAAAACAAAGAATACTGTACAGCAGTCTCCAGTACAAGGCCCCATGCTTAAGAAACAGATGCTTAAGATGGTTGAAGATTTAATTACTCTAATCAGGGGTTCCCATCCCCCTCCTGATAAAAGGCCAAGACAGGAGGAGGACTACACTTCTCTGACCAGGCTTCAATTTCCTCAAATTCTTCTGAGGAACAGGAATATTCCTTTCCCCCTTTGATGCTGAAGAGTCTATCCCTTCAGCATCTCCCCCAGAAGACTACTCTTTTGGGGAAACTTTACATTCCGTGAGGGAACATTTCCACTGGGAAGGCCAGGATTACTCTGATTCTAAGAAAAGGCTCCGAGAGTTCCTTTTACTACCCCAGCACGGACCACTTGCTATTCCACCCATGTTAGACATTGTGGATGATGTTTATTCAGAATCTAGCCTTAACCCAGATTCACTACCTCCTGCACCAGCCAGACCAGACAGATAGAGTCCCTGACTCATACAAATTCCTATATAAAAGCCCTGTTGCTGACCCAGAAACCATTTCCCAGGGTCCCAGAGGGGTTAAGGCCTCTATTGCTAAAAATCCTGTACCCTCTGAAAGGGATTCTAGTGCACTAGACAGATGGGGAAAGAAAGTATATACCTCAGCTACTCTAGCTATGAGGGCCTTAAATTGCCAGTTTCACATGCTGAAATATCAACAATAGTTGATGTCTCAATTAAAACAAAAAATGATCACACATACAGAACAGCCTGATTACAAGGAAATGCAAGATTTGTTGCATGCAGCTGAACAAGTGGGAAAACATACTTTGCAATGTGGATTTGATTCATTGGAAGCTTCTTGTAGTGCAGCAGTGACAGGGTCGGTCATATGTAGGCATGCTTGGTTAAAAGAACAAACTTTACCTGATCATGTTAAAGCAAAGTTATTGGATGCACCTTTACAGCAGGATGTTTTATTTGGTGTAAAAGCAGAAGAGGTTTTAAAGAAAATGGAGGATAAGGCAAAATCTATGCAGACGGTCAAGGATTTTTTTACAAGTTCAACCCCCTCGTTTCAGCAGAAATTGGCCAGCCAAAAACTGGTCCTTTCCAGCTTCTGCCAGACCACAGAGGGACAAATACAGACACCCAAGGGGCAGAGTTCAGTCACAAGGCTCTTACCAGCCTCGACAATGGGGTGCCACAACCCAAAAAGGAGGAGAAGACAGGTCTCAAACTATCAGAAGACAAACACAATGACTTACCCCTCAGACTACCAAGCAAATCCCTCTTGGCAGCTCCCTTGGGAGGAAAACTAGCACTTTTTGCAGACAACTGGCACATCATCACAAAAGACAAATGGGTCCTAAATATTGTATCTCAAGGATACAGATTCCACTTTCACACTTTACCAAGGATAAAAGGAATGCCAAACCTGCCACCAAATCAATGGGCAGAGGCTCAAAAGCAAATTTCAGCTCTCATGGACATGAGAGCCATTCATCAGGTTCCTACACAGGAGCAAGGACAAGGATTTTACTCGAGACTCTTTCTAGTTCCCCAAAAGGACAAAGGCTGGAGACCCATTCTGGACCTCTCAATTTTAAACACATATCTGGAAGTACCCAAATTCAAGATGGTAACACTACAGCAACTTCTTCCCATGCTGGGCAAGAAGGCTTGGCTAGTAACGTTGGACCTCAAAGAGGCATACCTGCATGTCCCTATCAGACAAAATTGCAGAAGATACCTCCGATTTATAGCAGGTTCAACCCATTACCAATTCTCTGCACTGCCCTTTGGCTTATCTACTGCGCCCAGGGTCTTCACAAAATGCCTGGCACCAGTAATTGCATACTGCAGACAAAGAGGAATTCAAATATATCCATACCTGGAAGACTGCCTTATTCAAGCAGAAAGCAAGGACATTCTTTTAAAGCATCTGGCATTTGTCAAAAACCTATTAAGTTGCCTAGGGTACACAGTAAACGAAAAGAAGTCAAAACTAGTGCCCTCACAAGACATAATATTCCTGGGTGCCAGCTTAAATACAACAGCCCAGATGGCTTATCTCACACCAGACAAGCAAGGACAACTGACTCAATACTTCTAAATGATGGCAACAAAGACCCAACTCCTTGCAAGAAAAATTCTGCAGGCCTTGAGATTCATGGCATCTTGCATACTACTAATACCATTTGCAAAACTGCATGTGAGGAAATTACAATGGTATCTGAAAAGTGTATGGACTCAACACAGCCACAGCTTGGAAACATATTCCCTGCTTTCAACAGAGTTTCTATGGTGGGCTCAGACATGTCACTTCAACAAGGGTCAGCCTTTTACCTTACCCACAGCCAGGCAGACTATAACAGATGCATCGGATTATGCCTGGGGAGCACACCTGGCAGGATAATGTATTCAAGGCGAATGGTCTGCAGATCAAAGGCATCTACATATCAATCAAAAAGAGATGCTAGCTGTACAAAATGCCCTAACAGCTTTCAAGGACCTCCTACATCCAGGACAACTCCTAATAAAGACGGACAACACCACAGTGATGTGGTACATAAACAAGCAAGGGGGCACACATTCCTACCCCCTGTGCAGGCAAGCAATGACCCTGTGGAACACAGCACTGACCTACCAAGTTCAACTACAAGCACAATTCCTGCCAGGAAAGAAAAACACATTGGCAGACGATCTAAGCAGAAACATCATAGATCCTCACGAGTGGAAATTAGATCCACAAGTATTCGCAATGATAACGCAAAAATGGGAGAGCCCAGACATAGATCTGTTTGCTTCCCCCCAAAACTACCAACTACAGAAATTCTGCACAAGGACATACCACACACTAGCTTGGAAAGTGGACACCCTCTCATTCAGTTGGAAAACACTGACAGTGTATGCCTTTCCTCCACTGCCTCTTCTGGCAAAGGTGCTGCTGAAAGCCAGATTAGAGAGGCCACAAATGATACTCATTGCTCTAGACTGGTCACGCCAACACTGGTATCCAATACTAAGGAACATGGCTCAAGGCCCACCATGGAGTTTACCTTCAATTCCTCATCTGCTCACTCAGCAAAACAATCAGATTCTACACAGCCAGCTCAAGACTTTAAATCTGGCTGCATGGCAAATTACCTAAACAACCAGTCAACACTTCTCTCTAAAGCTGTGATGGATGTCATTCTGGAGGCCAGGAGGCCCAGCACCAGGAAAGCCTATTCAGACAAATGGAAAAGATTCTGCACCTGGAACCAGGCTAAAGGCCAAAATCCCCTTGTCCCAAATATTCCTCAGGTTCTTCAATATTTAACTGAGATGTTGCACAAAGGACTTTCCTTTTCATCTATTAAGATCCACGCCTCAGCTATTTCAGCTCAATACAACACGGATCCTCCTATATTTTCACATCCATTACGAAGACAGTTCCTCAGAAGGGCTAAGAACATAAGACCGCCCCGGAGAGCACCAACACCAACTTGGGATCTCAACTTTGTTTTGGAAAAACTTACACTACCGCCCTTTAAACCAGCTTTTACAGTTGATCTACAGTTTCTATCATGGAAAACTGCCCTGCTGCTAGCAATAACTTCAGCACAAAGAGTTTCAGAGCTACAGGCCCTAATGGCAGTGGAGCCTTTCATCATTTTTCATCAAGGCAGAGTCTCTTTACGAACTAACCCTTCCTTTATGCCAAAGGTGGTATCCAGTGTGGCCCTAAACCAAACCATTCATTTGCCCACCTTTTATCCAAACCCCCAGAACAAAGGGGAAAGGCTCCTACACTCTTTGGACATTCACAGGCAATTACTTTACTACTTGGATAAAACTAAGGCTTTCAGAAAATCTGACCAGCTCTTTATATCCTATGCTACAGGATCACAAGGAAAGGCTATCTCAAAACAGACCATTTCAAAATGGATAGGACATTGTATCCGTTTCTGCTACACACACCATGGGAAACCTGTACCTGGTAACATCACGCCCCATTCCACCAGGGCTACAGCAACATCAATAGCCTTCCTCAGTGGGGTACCAACCAATGATATTTTGGAGGCTGCAACATGGAGTTCAGTGTACACCTTCACCAAGCACTTTCACTTACCTCTATACTCTAAAACCAGAGCTGGCTTTGCCACTGCAGTTCTGCAGGGCCTACTAGCCTCTCCAAACCCTGTTTAGTTCCACCACCCATCCTTGGCTTTGGGATTCAACCCAAGTGTGATGACTACAGCAGTGTAACACGATGAACATAGTACAGTTTGTACCTACCATAAATGTAGATGTTCGAGCGTTCACACTGCTGCAGTCCAGGTTACCCTCCCTCCATCCCCTCTGACCTAGCTGAACTTTTCTATACCTTTTCTATCCTGTACAACCTTTGGGGGTGTATTTGCTTGTAACTGAAGGTATTCCTTTTATTCCTTTTACATGTTTTATTAGCAATATGTATTGCCTACCTACTTGGGGGCACCTGACATCTGGGGCAAGAAAAACTGAAGAAAATGGTGTCGGATGCCTCTTGTATACCCCTGGCACACTGATGTCAGGGAAGAAGTGACAGCAACCGACGCCAGACCAAGACTTTGGAACTCTGGCCAACTGCGGGACTGCCTGACGGCAGGATAACCCAAGTGTGATGACTGCAGCAGTGTGAACACTCGAACATCTACATTTATGGTAGGTACAAAACTGTACTTTTCCAGTCTTGCCAGTCTTCTAGCACTGCTCATAGGTCCTTCAGTACCTTGCTACGTTCTTTGCAATCACAAGGTAATACAAATTCTGCATATTCCATTTTTTGTAAATTTTATGCATGTAACGTCTGTAGAAGGAATGCTATGGGCTATTGCCAAAATTGCCAGTCAGTAGACCTTTGATAATTACCAACTGCTGTATTACTTCCTGTAGCCCCTGTTGAGGGATTCATTCCCTATACAACAGTCATTTGTTTGAGTAAATGGAATTCCTCTGCCTTTGAGTATCCAGAACCTCCTTGGCTATCTTTCTCAGCTCCTGTAAAGTAGGGTCTGAGAGCTGAGCCTAACTCCAACACATGCTTACTGAGTCTCTATAGCTCTCCTTCCAAAGGAAGCCTGGCACTGTCTGCCAGAAGGATCCTTATGTTCTGGCTAACAACTGTGCCTTGCCTCTTCTTTAGTAATGCCACCTACCATAAGCAGCACAGTACTTTTCTCTTGCTGTGGTTCAAATTCAGTCTCTCTAATGGTCAGATCCCCTCTCTGAAGTAGCCATATTTCCAGCCCCAAGAGGAGGTGTGTCATCCAGCTGGGTTTCCGCACTACTGGCTTCCCCACAAGATTTTCTCTGACAGGCTGCATGAGGCAGCATGCTCACAGGGTACTGTACTGTCACTCATTCCCTATTAGGACATCAGCAGGAATGTCAGCAAACAGCCCTCCTTTCTGTTCGCTAGGCTGTGGCCAAAGGTTCATGTAAAGGGTTTCCACCTAAGGTCCTAATGGCAGTAGACTGGCCAGGCAAGTTGTGCTCCTGTCTGACCACTGTAGATTTGACTGTGGTTGTGTCTGGGGCTGTATCCTTTTTGACAGCTGCATTCTTTCCTTCTACCTGGATAGAATACAGTCTTTTGTGATAGTTAGGTACACCTACCATCTCTAAACAGCCCACCATTGTCATAGTACCAGACTTGCTTGATGTGTCCTGAGACTTTTGCCCCCCCCCCTCTTCTTAGTGGAAAGTGAAAACTGTGCATGCCCTTTTTGGTTACTTTGGAAATATCTAACCTCAAAACCCGTATGTGTAACTAAACTTGTGTCTTCCCCCTTTTCATGTGTAACCTGCAGGAATGGCTTAGGCTGCTGTCATGGATTTCCCTATACCCATGTGGAGTACTAAAGTGTACCCCCTTATGCACATGGCAACCTGCTAGCAAAGTAGTGGTCCCCTTTCCTCAGTATCTGCTCAGCAGTGTTACCATTAATGGTCTGCTAACCAAACTCACTTGTCCTCAGGCATACTGCTAGGGTCATGCTTCCTGACAAAACCATCCGCAAGCAGTGCAAATGCGGTGACCTTATAACCACTTGCCTATGTGTGAAAATAAGTGTCGATATCTGCAGTATACTCAGCCACACTTTTTATCTGACTTTCTTTTGTATTGTCTAAACCTCTTTGTATATAGCTCTTGTGCCAGTTTAAAATAAACAAGTAAATATTCTGTAACTTTTTTTAACACCTTTATAAATGATAATTTAAGATGAAGGCACAAACAAACCATATTAACATGTTTTTCATTTTTATGCATTTTACATTGCATGTATGTATTTCTTTCTTTATAACAATACTCATTTTGTCCAGCACTACTAACATTGCTCAGTTCCTGCCATCCTCAAACTTCACTTCTCCTTTTGAAGATAATTTTGAACATATCATTTCCACAAATTCCATTTTCGATGTAATTTGCTCCTTCCCCTTCTAAAAATCCTATTCCCAGTACTTTTATATCTCTCAAAATATGCAGTACTTCAAATACAGTTGTTTTGGAATTTGATTTCCTTTTTCTAGTAATTGCTTTCATGGCAGAGAGTAGAATTAAGCTTAATAAGGGCCTTACTGTGTCTAGGCAGTTCAGATCCTGAGACACAAACATTCTGTAACTTTGGCATAATTTAAACCAACATCATCACTGAATTTGGGAACTGAATGCATTGATTTACATGTAAACAAGGAATTGAAAACCTCACCCACCACCCTTTGTCAGCTTGGTGCTGAATATGCACCCTTTTAAAGACCATTGTAAAGCAATCCAAATAATGCCCCTCTTTATTTTGAGGAAAAGGTTTTGCACTGAACTGGGCTTCTTGAGTGTGATTTTTTTCCCTTTACCGATAACTCCTCATATGTCTCTGATGTAGTATGATCCATTGCCCTTTTGTGTTGGCTTTGCTTTTCTTCTCTGCTTCTGTGCTTCCAGACACATGTGCTTCAGTTCAACTGCCAGTCTTTGCAACTACATTTACACTTGAAAGTCCTTTCAGGATGGAACCATCTCTACTTTGCCTACCTCCTGCATGTTGATGTCCTTCAAGGATGCATCTGCAGTCATAACATATGGGTTGTCCTGCCTCAGGCAGCCCTTCGGTCGGCCGGATTCCAAAGTCTGGGTCTGGCCTCGGCTGATGTCGCACTTTCCCCGACGTCAGAGCGTCTGGGGTATAAAAGCATCAGCCGATGCCATTTTCCTCAGTCTTTCTTGCCGCGTGGTGTCCGAAGCAGAAGCAGTTCGCAAGTGCTGGTCGGTCAGCTCCTGTGATACAGCTACCGAAGACTTCAAAAAAGCTAAGTACCCCATTGGGGACTCTTTCTTGCCTCAGCCGATGTCAGATAAAGTAAATAATTGTTTAACTTGTGGGAAACAAATACCTCATAAGGATTTCCACTCTTACTGCCTCCCTTGCTTAGGCCCAGACCACGACATCTCGGCCTGTTCAGCCTGTGCTTCCTTCAACCGACGAACTCTTAGACGTCAGTCGGAGTTTGCAGAGGAATTCTTTGGGGCTAATTTTGCATATAAGATGCCATCTGAGACTCCGACATGGCATTTGGTGAAAAAACGGAAGGACAAGGACCGACACTCGCGGCCCGCGGTTTCGGCTGAAACCACGGTTAGGCCTACCGCGAGTGTCTCGGTTTCGGCCGAAACAGAGTCCTCGGTACTTCCTTTAACCGAATCCACTCAACCGACCACCGCGGCCCTGGAGGCCCCGGCTGAGTCGGCTACTGAGCTACCTACTGAAACCAGTGTCCAGGAATTGTCCGACACCATTCCTTTGGACAAGTCTACCCCTGCACGTGGTGCAGCCAGACCCCCTGCTTCCATGTCCAGTAAGGCTTTTTCCAGGGCTAAAGCTGCTAAAATTGCTAAAGCTTTGCCTCCCAAGACTACCTCTCAGAGACCTTCTTCTAGCTCTCAGATCCTCAGCCTTGCAGAGGATCTTATCTCTTTAATTAGAGGTTCTCAGCCTCACCCGGACAGGGGCTCTCAACCACCTCCAGACAAAAGGCCCAGGGCTGAGCCCTCTGACCTACACTCTTCAGATGAGTCTACGGATGGATCTGTGTTGTCAGATCACCAGGAGGAGGCTTATTCGGCCTACGAGGATTCTGATGCTGAGGAATCTATCCCTTCGGCCTCCCCTCCTGAAGAGTTTTCCTTTGGTGAGGCACTACACTCTATGAGAGAACATTTTCAATGGCAGGGTCAGGATTTTTCTGATTCTAGAAAGAGATTAAGGACATTCTTACATTTACCTCAGCATAGGCCCTTAGCTATACCTCCTGTTTTGAATGTTATTGATGATGTGTACAATGATGTTAGTACAGCCCCTGATTCTCTCCCTCTGGCTCCTGCCAAACCTGATAGATACTACAGGGTCCCGGATTCTCATCTACATCTGTACAAGGCCCATTCTGCAGACCCAGATACGATTTCTCAGGGCCCTAAAGGGGTTGCAGCTGCCACTGCCATAAATCCTCTACCTTCTGAAAGGGAGTCTAGAGCTTTAGAGAGATGGGGAAAGAAGGTATATACTTCTGCAACTCTTTCCATGAGGGCATTAAATTGTCAGTTTCATATGATACAGTACCAAGAGTATTTGTTAGATGAATTGCATAAGAAGCTTTCCTCTTCTGAACCCCTTGACCATAAATCCCTTCAGGATCTGGTACATAACTCACAGCAGGTTAGTAATCATTTTTTGCAGTGTGGTTATGATGCACTGGAAGCTTCATGTAGGTCAGCTATGACTGGGGCTGTTATTCGTAGGCATGCCTGGTTGAAGGAACAATCTTTACCAGACCATGTTAAAGCTAAACTCCTGGATGCTCCAATGGAAAAACAAAAATTATTTGGTTCCTCGGCTCAGGAGGTCTTAAAGAAGTTTGAAGAAAAGGCAAAATCTGCTCAAACAGTTAAAGACTTTCTGCAAGTACAACCACCGAGATTCAGCAGAAACTGGCCTACTAAAAATTGGTCCTTTCCAGACTCGGACAGATCCCAGAGAGGCAGGAACAGGCATCCCAGAGGTAAAGGGCAAGCTAGAGGCTCCTACAGAGGCCGTCAGTGGCAGCCTGCCAACCAGAGAGGTAGTGCAGGAACAGCAACAACAACTACTACACCTGGACAGACTCAATGACTTTCCTTTGATTCCGCCTACCAGGGCTCAATTGGAAGCACCATTGGGCGGAAAGCTTTCTTTATTCTCAAAAAAACTGGCATTACATTACAAGAGACACATGGACACTGCAAATAATAGACAAAGGATACAGGTTCCACTTCCACACTTTGCCAAGAAGAAACGGAATGCCAAACCTGTCACCAAATCAGAGGGCAGAGGCTTTAAAGCAGATCAACAACTTGATACAAATGAAAGCCATAGAAAAGGTACCTCTTTCAGAACAATGCCAAGGATTTTACTCCAGATTATTCCTTGTTCCAAGAAAAGAAAATCAATGGAGGCCTATTCTCGACCTGTCCGCACTGAATACTTTCTTCATTGTGCCAAAATTCAAGATGCTGACCCTACAGCAACTTCTTCCCATGCTGGGCAAGGAGTCTTGGCTGGTGACTCTAGATCTCAAGGAGGCATACCTGCATGTCCCTATTCGGCAAAGTTGCAGAAGACACCTCAGATTTCTTGCAGGATCAGAGCATTATCAATTCTCAGCATTGCCCTTTGGCTTATCTACTGCGCCCAGAGTATTCACGAAATGCCTGGCATCAGTAATTGCACACTGCAGACTTCAGGGGATTCAAATCTACCCATATCTGGACGACTGCCTTATACAAGCGGACAACAAGAAAAAGTTGATAAAGGACTTGGACTATGCCATCCATCTATTACAGGCCTTGGGATACACAGTCAACATCCAAAAATCAAGGCTGGTCCCATCCCAAAGGATAACCTTTTTGGGTGCAGATCTAGACACAACCACCCAAATGGCCTTTCTCACAGAAGAAAAGCAAAAACAACTTCCGGATTACTTCATGAATCTGACAAGACAAACTCAGCTAACTGCAAGGAAAATCCTGCAGGCCCTGGGTTACATGGCATCCTGCATAATTCTGGTTCCACAAGCCAGGCTGCATATGAGAAAATTACAATGGTACCTAAGGAGTGTATGGTCTCAGCACAGTCACAGTTTGGAAACTTTGATACCAATCATTCCTTGCCTTCAAAAGGAATTCCTGTGGTGGGCTCAAGCCTGCCAGTCCAACAGAGGGTTGCCTTTCAACAAACCAAAAACAAAACAAACCATCACCACGGACGCTTCAGACCGAGGATGGGGAGCACACATGGAGAGTAAATGTATCCAAGGCCTATGGTCTCAAGGACAGCTGTGCATGCACATAAACCAAAAAGAAATGCTGGCAGTGATGCACGCAATCGAGGCCTTCAAACCTTTCCTTCATCAAGGCCACCTGTTAATAAGGACAGACAACACCACAGTCATGTGGTACATAAACAAGCAAGGGGGCACACATTCCTACCCTCTATGCAGGCTGGCCATGAATCTATGGGAACTATGCTTGAAACTCAATATCCAACTACAGTCCCAATTCGTGCCAGGGAAAGAAAATGCACTGGCAGACAGCTTAAGCAGAACTACCATGGATGCACACGAATGGATGCTGCACCCAGACATCTTTCTACACAAGCGTGGGGAAAGCCGGAGATAGATCTGTTTGCCTCGCCCCACAATCATCAACTGAAGACATTCTGCTCAAGGACATACCACCCACAGGCTTGGAGGGTGGACTCTCTCTCTTTCAGCTGGAAAGCTCTAAAAGTCTATGCCTTCCCACCTCTCCCATTAATGTCCAAGGTTTTATTGAAGATCAGGGCAGAACAGCCAAGAGGGATTCTGATAGCTCCAGAGTGGCCAAGGCAGCACTGGTACCCACTATTGAGGAGCATGTCACAGACGAAACCATGGCCTCTCCCCCTATGGCCACTTCTTCTGACACAGAACAATTTCAAGAGCATGCATCCCAACTTGAAAACATTGAAGCTAACTGCCTGGAAAATTCCATAAACCCCCCTCAAAATAACTTATCACAGAGAGTAAAGGATATTATTATGGAAGCTCGCCGGCCTTCCACAAGGAAGACATACTTAGCAAAATGGAAAAGATTTCTCATTTGGAACACAACAAAAGGCTTAGATGTGACAGTGGCGAGTATGGCTCATATTCTGGAATACTTAGCAGAATTGTTCCACAATGGCCTGTCCTATTCTTCCATTAAGATTCATGCCTCCGCAATTTCAGCAGAATACAATGTTGATCCACCTATCTTCTCGCATCCTCTCCTCAGGCAATTTCTGAGAGGCATCAAAAACATCAAACCTCCAAGGAAACCCCCTTTACCTACTTGGGATCTCAACTTTGTGCTGGAGAAGCTAACACTTCCTCCCTTTGAACCAGCAGCATCGACGGATCTACAGTTTCTGTCTTGGAAAACTGCATTCCTTCTGGCCATAACTTCAGCAAGAAGAGTATCTGAGTTACAAGCTTTAATGGCAGTACAGCCATTCCTTATCTTCCACCAGGACAGAGTTTCATTGAGAACCAATCCTACTTTTATGCCAAAGGTGGTATCTAGGGTATCCTTGAACCAAGCTATTCACTTGCCTACATTTTTCCCAAATCCACAAAATAAAGGGGAAAAACTTCTACACACTCTGGATATACACAGACAACTACGCTACTACTTGGACAGAACTAAAAGTTACAGAAAAACTGACCAACTCCTTGTAGCATATGCTGCTGGGGTACAAGGAAAAGCAATTTCCAAACAGATAATTTCAAAGTGGATAGGAAATTGCATTCGATTTTGTTACTCCTTTCATGGAAAGACTGTTCCTGCAAACATTAGGCCTCATTCCACAAGGGCCACAGCCACCACTACAGCCTTCCTAAGAGGGGTGGCTACCAAGGACATTTTAGAAGCTGCTACATGGAGCTCCATGCATACATTTGCCAAGCATTACAATTTACCTTTATACTCCAGATCCAGAGCAGGTTTTGCTACAGCAGTCCTGCAGGGTATCTTAACTACACCATCCTTTTCTTAGTACCTCCTCCCCCAGATTGGCTATGGTATTCTACCCATATGTTATGACTGCAGATGCATCCTTGAAGGACATAGTACAGTTTTGTACCTACCATAAATGTAGATGTCCGATAGGTATGCATCTGCAGTCAGGTTTACCCTCCCTCCTTCCCCTCTGTGGTATTCCTAGGGTGCTTACCCCTCCATTAGCTAGCTGGGGGATCTATTATGGTGTATTTGTTGTATATATATATATATGTATATATTTTGGAAAATGTTTGGAATTTATTGCATTCCTCCAAATTTGGCCTTCCTAGAGGGCACCTGGCATCTGGGGCAAGAAGCACTGAGGAAAATGGCGTCGGCTGATGCTTTTATACCCCAGACGCTCTGACGTCGGGGAAAGTGCGACATCAGCCGAGGCCAGACCCAGACTTTGGAATCCGGCCGACCGAAGGGCTGCCTGAGGCAGGACAACCCATATGTTATGACTGCAGATGCATACCTATCGGACATCTACATTTATGGTAGGTACAAAACTGTACTTTTCCATGTTGCATTGTGTGCAAATCTACAACCATCTCCTCTTTGGACATATTAGTGTGCTGGATTTCTCTTGCCTTGTACTCCTTTGTCTGCTCTCTCACTTACATTTTAGTATAGTTGTCAGAAGAGCTCATTTTCTGCCTGATGTTCTTCGTGTTTCACTGTTGCAGTCATCCCACTTGGGTTATCTGCCTGCAGGTAGCCCTCAGTCGGCCCGAATACCAGATACTTAGTATTTCTGCGCCGGTTGCTGTCGCTGCAGGACTGATGTCTGATCATCAGGGGTATAAAAACAGGCAGCCGATGCCATTACATCAGTATTTCTTGCCGAGGAGCCCGAAGCAGAAGCAGTTCGCACTAGTGCCGGTCGGCCGAATTGAATCATCCTGAAGTCTTCTAAAGCTAAGTACCCCGTTGGGGATCCCTTTTTCTTGCTCTAACCAATGTCAGAAAAAGTTAACAATTGTCTCACCTGTGGAAAGCAAATACCACACCGAGATTTTAATTCTTACTGTGTTCCCTGTTTAGGCCCAGACCACGACGTTCCTCGCTGTCGGTTGTGTGCTTTATTCTACACACGCACTATTCATCGTTGGGCCCTTATTGTCACTAAATACTTTCGCTCTCGATCTCCGTATTTTGAAATGGCTTCGGTAAGCAATCCAACTACCGATTTTCCGAACAAGCATAAGGATAAAGACCGAGACAGACCACACAGGTCCAAAACTGCCGACAACGCTTCCGTTAAGCTAGTCGCCAGTTCACCGGTACTCAGTGAGGTGCTTTCGCAGCCCCCGATGCCCGCTTCGATGGATTCACAGGCCACTACCAAGACCCGTTTGGAGTCCGATATGCCGCAAGACGACTCTTTGACTACGGAACCTGCGGATGTCTCTACCTTAGATGGGTCCGGAGCCGCTGAGCAAGCACTGGCTTCTGAGGAAGTTGTTTGCATTACCGATACTCGACACAAGCCGATGACTTCTTTTGCGTCTTTAGTTTTGTTTAAAAGTACAGAGTTTCTAAGGCCATGAGTATGAGCTACGTCTAAAAAAAACGACAACCCAATCTCAAGCACCTGCTTTCTTGCCACAATCTCAAATGCTTAAAATGGCAGAAGACCTGATCATGCTGATTAGGGGAAGCCAGCCTTCCCCTGCTAAGAGAAAAAGGGACTTGTCCCCAACTGTTTTAACTGACCAAGAGTCAAACTCTGACATTTCTGAATGTGAAGACATGTCTTTATCTGCTTATGAGGATTCAGATGCAGAGGAATCCATTCCCTCTGCTTCCCCTCCAGATGATTTTTCTTTTGGTGAAACCCTTCATACTTTGAGAGCATTTCCACTGGAAATGCCAGGATTATTCTCAGTCCAAATGAGACTCAGAGAATTGTTAGATTTGCCGCAACATAGACCCTTGGCTATCCCTCCTGTTCTGGATGTTGTGGATGATGTCTTTATGGAATCCAGTCTGATTCTGGATACATTACCCCCTGCTCCAAGGAAACCAGACAGGTACTACAGAGTTCCTGACTCTCACAAATTTCATTTCAAAACTCCTAATGCTAATCCAGAGGTCATTTCCCAAGGGCCTAAAGGTATAAAGGCAATTACAGCTAAGAATCCCACCCGTTCGGATAGGGATTCCCGAGCTTTATACAGATGGGGTAAAAAAGTATACACCTCTGCAACTCTAGTCATTATGGCATTGAATTGCCAGTTTTACATGCAGAAATACCAGCAACATATTATGGAACTTATTAAGCAAAAGTTATCTACCTTTACAGACTGTGCAGAAAATAAAGAATTACAGGAGCCTTATGCATTCTGCAAGCCAAGTCAGCAAGCATTCCTTGCAATGTGGGTTTGACCCCCTAGAAGCATCCTGCAGGGCAGCAGTTAGTGGTTCTGTACTGAGAAGGCATGCTTGGCTTAAGGAACAGACCTTGCCAGACCATGTCAAATCAAAATTACAAGACGCCCCTTTGAATAAAGACGGTTTGTTTGGCACCAAAGCAGAAGAGGTTCTAAAAAAGATGGAAGAAAACGCTAAGTCTATGCAGACAGTCAAAGATTTTTTTGCAGGTGCAGCCTCCAATATTCAGTAGGCATTGCCCCTCGAAACATTGGTCCTTTCCAGCCCCCTCAAGGCCATCTCAAACTAGACCCAGGGGAAGCAGACCCCCCGCCCTAGATTACAGTCTCAGGGTATGCAGAGCTCTAAGCAATGGAGTACCTCCACTTCTAAAACAGGGAGTGCTAAGCCACCCTCTTAAGGAAAGAATTCACAATGACTTGTCAACCCCACTCCTCACCTCTGTCCAATTGCTTGTGCCCCTAGGAGGAAAACTTGCCCACTAT
Source organism: Protopterus annectens (assembly GCF_019279795.1). NCBI lineage: Eukaryota > Metazoa > Chordata > Ceratodontiformes > Protopteridae > Protopterus > Protopterus annectens. The sequence continues at coordinate 394,828,256 of NC_056751.1, forward strand.
GCAAAAAACTGGACTTCCATCACCGAAGACAGATGGGTCCTCAACATTGTATCCCAGGGGTACAAATTTTACTCCCACACACTGCCAACCCTGAAATGGCTCCCAGACCTTCCTCCAAACCAGTGGGCAGAGGCACAAAACCAAGTTCAGTCCCTGCTCTCCATAAGGGCAGTTCAGCCTGTTCCTGCAGAACAGATAGGTCAAGGGTTTTATTCCAGACTTTTCCTGGTACCTAGAAAAGAGGGCACTTGGCACCCAATCCTAGATCTTTCCATTCTAAACACCTTCCTGGTGGTACCAAAATTCATAATGCTTACCCTTCAGCAGCATCTTCCTATGCTGTCCAAAGAGGCCTGGTTAGTCACCCTAGACCTAAAAGAAGCCTATCCCTATCAGGAAATCATGCAGGAAATATCTACGTTTCAGGGCAGGATCTATGCATTATCAGTTCTCTGCACTTCCCTTTGGCTTATCCACTGCTCCCATAGTCTTCACAAAATGCCTGGCTCCAGCCATTGCCTATTGCAGACAGAGAAACATTCAAGTATACCCTTACTTGGACGATTGTCTGATTCAGGCATACAGGAAAAGCTGATGCAGCACCTGACATTTGTAAAGAACCTTCTAACCTCCCTGGGGTGCACTATCAATGAAAAAAAAATCAAAACTAGTACCCAGTCAAAAGTATTCCTGGGAGTAAGCTTGGACACAGCCTCCCAGATGGCATTTCTTACTCCAGAAAAACAAGCGTATCTAACAGGCTACTTCACTCAAATGGCCACCAGAACCCAGCTGTCCGCAAGGAAAATCCTGCAGGCTCTAGGGTTCATGGCCTCTTGCATTCTACTAATTCCATATGCCAGACTGCATATGAGGAAACTTCAGTAGTACTTAAAAAGTCTTTGGTGCCAACATTCTCAGGACCTGGAAACCACCATACCTATCATACCTTGTCTAAGGACAGAGTTTCTTTGGTGGGTAGCAGCATGCAACCATAACAAGGGGCTTCAACCCCACACCACGCGAGTCCTTAACCACAGACGCATCAGACTATGCCTGGGGGACACATCTGGGAGACAAGTGCATTCAGGGCCAATGGAGCCAAAGTCAAATTTATCTGCATATCAACCAAAAAGAGATGCTAGCTGTTCAGCACACTGTGACAGCTTACAGATCCCTTCTCTCACCTGGACCATTGCCAATAAAAACAGACAACACCACAGTTATGTGGTACATCAACAAGCAGGGGGGAACCCACTCTTACCCACTCTGCAGGCTAGCCATGACACTGTGGAACACGGCATTGGACATGCAGATCCCATCTGTAAGCTCAATTCCTGCCAGGCAAACAAAACTCTCTGGCAGATGACTTAAGCAGAAATCTCCTAGATCCACATGAGTGGCAATTAAATCCCAGCACTTTCAGCCTGTTAACGGGCAGTCATGGTGGTGCAGCGGTTAGTGTTGCCACCTCACAGCAAGAGGTTCTCTGGTTCTATCCTTGGCTGGGGTGCCTTCTGTGCAGAGTCTGCATGTCCTCCCTGTGGTCGCGTGGGTTTCCTCCGGGTACTCCGGTTTCCTCCCACATCCCAAAGACATGCTGTCGGTCTATTGGGCACTCTAAATTGGCCCTAGGTGTGAGTGTCTGTGTGGCTTCTGTGGAAGGTTGGGCACCGGGCTGGCAACTCGATGCCGTAAAACTCCACTACCAGTCATGAGCGGACAGGTTATACGCTGTGGCGACCCCTAACCGGGAAAAGCTGAAAGAAGAAGAAAAGAAGACTTTCAGCCTGTTAACCCAGAAATGGGGGATACCAGAGGGGTAGACCTTTTTGCCTCCCCTACAATCACCAGATAAGCAAATTCCGCACCAGGACACCACACAGCAGAGCATGGAGAGTGGTTGCACTATCCTTCCATTAGGTAAACCTCTCAATTTATGACTTTCCCTCTCTGCTTCTTCTTTCAAAAGTACTACTCAAGATAAGACAGGAGAGACCAAGGGCAATCCAGATTGCTCCATACTGGCCACGCCAGCACTAGTACCCACTACTGCGCAGCCTGTCACTGGTGCCACCATGGCATCTACCTCAGATCCCAACCCTTCTCACTCAGCAGGAGGGACAGATCCTGCATCCACAACTGCAAACCCTGCACCTTGCAGCCTGGCTTATTCCTTGAATTCTCCCCCAGTGACCAGCCTAAGCAAGCAGGTGCTGGACATCATTCTGGAAGCCAGAAGACCCAGTACAAGGAAATCCTATGCTGCTAAGTGGAAAAGGTATTGTTCCTAGATTCAATCAAAAGGAGCAGACACTGCTCTGCCCTCCTTACCTCTAATCCTGGATTACCTAGCAGATCTACTCCACAGAGGCCTTTCCTTCTCTTCCATTAAGATCCATGCTTCTGTCATCTTGGCTCATTGCAACACTGAGCTACTTCTCTTCTCTCACCTTCTCATCAAACAGTTCCTGAGAGGGCCAACCATTTAAGGCCACCAAGGAGAGCACCCACCCTGGCTTGGGACCTTAACTTTGTACTGGAAAAGCTCACCCCCCCCCCCTTTGAACCTGCAGCATCAGCAGAGTTAAAATTCCTCTCTTGGAAAACAGCCTTGCTTCTGGCCATCACTTCAGCTAGAAGAGTGTCTGAGCTACAAGCGCATATGGCTGTGGAACCCTTCATTATTTTTCATGCTGACAGGGTCTCCTCAGAATTAACCCTACTTTTATGCCTAAAGTGGTGTTCAGTGTTGCTCTCAACCAATCTATCCATTTGCCAACCTCCTTTCCCAGTCCTCAAAATAAAGGGGAAAGGATCCTGCACTCTTTAGACATGCATGGACAGCTCAGATGCTACCTTGACAGGACTAAGCCCTTCAGAAACTCTGACCAGCTGCTACTCAGCTTTGTACCTGGGGCAGAGGGCAAGGCCAGATCTAAACAAACTATTTCCAAATGGATAGCACACTGTATCCATTTCTGCTGCAAGCACCATGGGAAACCAACCCCTCATGGGGTCAGAACACATTCCACCAGGGCAACCTCTACCTCTACAGCATTCCTCAGGAGAGTCCCTACCAGGGACATTCTGGAAGCTGCTACCTGGAGTTCTGTTCATACCTTTGCCAAGCATTACCACCTGCCTAACTTTTCCAAATCTAGGGTGGGCTTTGCAACAGCAGTCCTGCAGGGCATACTAGCCAGCCCCATCTCTTCCTGACTGCCTCCACCCATTCTTCAGCTTTGGGAATCAACCCAAGTGTGATGACTGCAACAGTGAAACACAGAGAACATAATACAGTTGTGTACATTTGCCATAAATGTAGATGTTCGAGTGTATTCACTGTTGCAGTCCTGGTTTCCCACCCTCCAGCCCCCATCTCTCTGTCTGTCTCTCTCTCTCTCTCTCTCCCCTTCTCTAAATGTATTACTCATTCCTTACTGGGCTACTGGTATTTACTTTTTAGTGGTGGTGTTTTTTCCACCATAACTTAGCTCTCTGTTTGGGGGCTTCTGACATTTGGGGCAAGAAAAACTGATGTAATGGTGTCAGCTGCCTGTTTTTATACTCCTGACTACCTGACGTCAGTCCTGGAGTGACAGCAATGATGCAGAAATACTAAGTATCTGGTATTCGGGCCGACTTGGGGCTACCTGCAGGCAGATAACCCAAGTGTGATGACTGCAATATACAGTGAATACACTCAAACATCAATTTATGGTAAGTGTACACAACTGTACTTTCCTAGCCAAGATGGCTAAACAGTAAAATAACTGCTGTGTGCAGCCAAACTTCTATATGTATTAATTACCTTGTGGCTGTAATTGTTAAGACATCTTGGGTAACCAAACTGTTTGATGATGAATAATGTCAGTTCCAGTATCATTACTGCTGAAGCCTAGCAGTCACCAAAGGGTGTGAATGTACCACTGTCCCCAATGTTATACCCAGATGGCACCAAGTGAGATGTCAAGGTGGTTGCCACTGATGGAGTTTGAATCACCACTGACAACCAAGGGTGAAGTTATAGCAGCAAAATGCACACATGTCTATCTCTTTAGTTAATCCACAGACTGCAACTTGGCCCCATAAAGGGAATATGCACACTTGTCGTGGGTATGGATTTATAACATCTACATCTAGACGCTGCGGAGTCCTTAGTCAGGCCTTACTAGATGTTTCTGTCAAATAATGTCTTCCAGTACCTCTTTAACCATGGCAACTGCATTTCAGACAAACTATTATTTTCATGTACATGCACATACACACACCTCCAATGGAAGACTGGCAGAATTTTCCATTTTGTAATGGGCTTCTTCCTGGCATAGTAGTACTGCCACCATCCTGGAAAAAAGCAGGGACTTCCAGTTGCATGTTGCTTTTACATCAAAGCCATTATGAATTGTACCAGTTAATATTTCTTCACTGGTTGTAGGCCTAACAATCTTTCAGGAGATGTGTGCCATGCAGCTTGTTGACCAGTAGTTGTAAATAATAATTCTCTTCTCAGATACATTTAAAAATGTATTTATTTCACTAAGTAAAAGCCAGCCACAAGAGTTTAAATGTTTGCAAGTTATCGTTACTCAAATTGTAAAAAGATGCAAATACTACAAATCAAAAGATAAGTAGGCTGGCACACGCAGAGAATTAAAATAAAAGAAAAGACAAATAGGATGCATAGAGAAAAACCTAAACTCTGGATACCTGATGGTCCATTTTACTACAGAAATACTAGCCCTAACTATTATAAAGTAGTAATTAGTACTCTGATGGTTCCACCAGAAACAAGACAGCAACAGCATCTACCGTAAACGGCATTGGAAACAACTTTGTGTACAGTGTCTTACCCAAGTCCCCAGTGTTCATTACATTTTATCACCCTCCTGTCACTGGAGGAGCATAAGTAGTGAAATCAGTTTTTACTTCTCACACTGTAATAGACTTGCAAATACGCATTCAAGTTTGTTTCTTCTCTTTGAATCCACCAGAGTGTCTTGATATGCAAGTCATTGAGTCTTTGTAAGTCATTATAGCAGTTGCATCCCAACAGCAATACAGATGTTCATCGTGCATACAGCTGCAGTAATCACAGATGGGTTTTCTGCTGTCAGGCGGGTCCTTGGTCGGCCGAATTCCAAAGTCTAGGTCCGGCGTCGGTTGTTGTCACTTTCTTTCCTGACGTCAGTGAGGCAGGGGTATATAAGACACAGCCGACGCCATTTTCTTCAGTCTTTTTTTGCCGCACGGTGCCCGAAGCAGAAGCAGTTCACAAGTGCCAGTCGGCCAGCTACTGAATTTACGAAAAATTGGAAACTGAAGTCTTTAAAGCTAATTACCCCATTGGGGAAACTTTTCCTGCCTCAGACCGATGTCAGAAAAAGTTAACAATTGTATTTCTTGTGGGAAGCAAATACCGCATAAGGATTTCCATTCCCTCTGCATACCTTGTTTAGGCCCAGACCACGACGTCTCGGGCTGTCGCTTTTGTGCTACTTTCAATAAACGCACTATTAAGCGTCAGGCGGAGTTTGCCCAACACTTTTTTGGTAAAGCCTTTGATTATAAAATGTCGTCGGAGATTCCGACTACCGTTTTGTCCAAAAAACGGAAGGACAAGGACCAACACACGAGGTCCGCGGTCTCCACCGACACCACGCCAAAACCGGCTACATGTGGTCCAGTTCTCAGCGAGACGCCTATGCAGTCCCTGACTACCGACGACACTTCTTTGGCGGTGTCTTCTGTAACCGGGACCGCAGGTACCTCGGCCCATACCCAGACTAAAACCACCGAAGCCACTATGAGCGTTGAGCCTCCTAATGTGGACAGGTCCACTTCCACCCATGGTGTCTTTAGACCCTCATCTTCCTTTTCCATTAAGGCCTTTACTAAGTCCAAATCAGCCAGGCATCCCAAGAGGCCTGTTGCACAGGGCCCATCTCCAGGCCCCATGCCTAAAAAGCAGATGCTAACAATGGCTGAGGATTTAATTACTCTTATCAGGGGTTCCCAACCCCCTCCAGACAAGAGACCCAGAGTGGAGGAAGATTCTCCCTCTTCTGATCAGGGCTCCATTTTTTCAGAACATTCTGATGTAGAGGAACACTCTTACTCCCCTTTTGAAGATTCTGATGCAGAGCAGTCCATTCCTTCTGTATCTCCTCCAGAGGATTTTTCTTTTGGGGAAACCTTGCACACCTTAAGGGGACACTTCCATTGGGAAGGCCAAGACTTTTCCTGATTCCAAGAAAAGACTTAGAGAATTTCTTTTGTTACCTCAACACAGACCTCTGGCAATACCTCCTGTCTTGGACATACTTGATGATGTTTATTCGGAGGCTTGCCTTAATCCGGATTCCCTGCCTCCTGCCCCAGTCAAGCCTGATAGGTACTACAGAGTTCCTAACTCTCACCAATTTCTTTACAAAAGCCATAATGCTGACCCTGAAACCATTTCTCAAGACCCCAAGGGAATGAAGGCCTCTACTGCTAAGAATCCACTACCTTCCGAAAGAGAGTCAAGATCCTTAGAAAGGTGGGGAAAAAGGTATATACCTCGGCCACCCTAGCCATGAGGGCCTTCAATTGTCAGTTCCATATGCTTAAATATCAGCAGTTTCTGTTATCACAATTAAGAAATAAAATGTCTCAACCTGAGCAACCAGATTTGAAGGAGTTGCAGGATATGATGCATAGTGCAGAACAAGTGGGTAAACACACCTTACAATGTGGCTATGATGCCCTAGAGGCCTCAAGTATAGCTGCTGTTACAGGATCAGCCATTCGTAGACATGCCTGGCTTAGGGAACAAATCTTGCCTGATCATGTGAAAGCTAAACTACTAGATGCTCCTTTACAAAATGATGTGCTATTTGGTACTAATGCTGAGGAGATACTACGGAAAATGGAAGAAAAAGCCAAATCTATGCAAACTGTCAAAGCTTTTCTACAGGTTCAACCACCACGTTTTAGCAGAAATTGGCCTTCTAAAAACTGGTCCTTTCCAGCCACGGACAAGCCCCAAAGAGGTAGATACAGGCACAAGGGCAGAGGACAATCACAAGGATCATATAGAGGCAGGCAATGGCAAACTCCAGCACCAAGAGGTGGCGAAGACAGTGCACAACAATACAGGAAACAAACCCAATGACTTCCTCCTTTCCATGCCAAGCAAGTCTCAGCTGGCAGCACCCTTGGGAGGAAAGCTGGCATTATTTACAAGAAATTGGCATATTGTCACAACAGACAAATGGATCCTGGACGTTATAAACAGAGGCTACAGATTTCATTTTCACACTCTTCCAAAAATGAGAGGCATGCCAAACCTGCCACACAATCAAAAGGCAGAGGCACAACTACAAATTTCAAAGCTCATAGACATGAAAGCTATTCAAGAGGTACCTACTCATGAACAAGGTCAAGGTTTTTATTCCAGGCTATTTCTGGTACCAAGGAAAGGAACCGACTGGAGACCCATTTTGGACTTATCCATCCTAAATACATTCTTACTCATAATCAGCAAGCACCAAGCAACACAAGAACAAAAATGATGAACCGAGTATGAATAACTGCTCGTACGACAAGGATGTGAACACGATTTATTCAAAAACAACACAGCAACAACTGTGAGGAACAACAAGGAGGAAGACTGTTGCACAGTCGAAAGCGCTTAACCAGGAGTTGTTGCTGTGTTGTTTTTGAATAAATCGTGTTTACATTCTTACTCATACCAAAATTCAAGATGCTCACATTACAGCAGCTTCTTCCCATGCTGGGCAAGGAGTTTTGGCTGGTAACATTGGACCTCAAGGAGGCATACCTGCATGTCCCAGTCAGACAAAGCTGCAGAAGATACCTCAGATTTCTTGCAGGTTCAATCCACTATCAATTCTCTGCATTGCCCTTTGGCTTATCTACTGCACCCAGAGTATTCACGAAATGCCTGGCATCAGTAATTGCCTACTGCAGACTTCAAGGGATACAAATTTACCCTTATTTGGACGACTGCCTGATCCAAGCGGACAGCAAGCACATACTTCTGGAACATCTGGCTTATGTAACACGGTTACTGAATTCTCTGGGATACACAGTCAACAAAGAGAAATCCAGGCTAACACCATCTCAGAAAATAACTTTCCTGGGTGCCAACTTGGACACAAACACCCAGATGGCCTATCTTATGCCAGAAAAACAGGGGCAACTAACTCAGTACTTCAAAATACTAGCAAATTGTACCAGGCTTACTGCAAGGAAAATCCTGCAGGCTCTGGGCTTCATGGCATCTTGCATTCTTTTATTCCCATGTGCAAAGTTGCATATGAGGAAACTTCAATGGTACCTAAAAAACCTATGGTCTCAACACAGCCACAGTTTGGAAACAATAATACCAATAATTCCATGTTTTCAAAAGGAATTTCTATGGTGGGCCCAAGCATATCAAACAAACACAGGTCTCCCATTCTGCAAGCCTCAAGCAAATCAAGTCATCACAACAGACACCTCAGATTACGCCTGGGGGGCACACATGACAGACAGGTGCATTCAGGGCAAATGGTCCCAAAAGGAAAAGCACCTTCACATCAATCAAAAAGAAATGCTAACAGTGATAAATGCAATTACAGCTTTCAAGGACCTCCTGCATCCAGGACAATTATTGATAAGAACAGACAACACCACAGTAATGTGGTACATAAACAAACAAGGAGGAACCCATTCATACCCCCTGTGCAGACTAGCCATGACACTTTGGAACTTGGCTCTGGAATGGCAAATCGAACTTCAAGCACAGTACTTGCCAGGTTTGGAAAACATCTAAGCAGAAATATGACAGATCCACATGAATGGAAGTTGCATCCTCAAGTGTTTACAAAGATAATCCAAGCGTGGGGAAGGCCAGGCATAGATCTCTTCGCCTCCCACAGGAATCATCAATTGGAAAAGTTCTGTTCAAGGACCTTTCATCCAAAGGCCTGGAGAGTGGACACCCTTTCATTCAGTTGGGCAGCATGGACGGTTTACGCTTTCCCACCTCTGCCTCTTCTGCCCAAGATGCTCTTGAAAGCAAGAGCAGACAGACCGAAGATGATACTGATTGCTCCAGACTGGCCAAGACAACACTGGTACCCACTCCTGAGGAGCCTAACGCATACTCCTCCCTGGTCCCTACCTCTAATGCCTCTTCTACTGACTCAGCACAGCTACAAAACTCTTCACAGTCAGTTGAAAACACTCAATCTCGCTGCATGGAAAATTCCTTAACAACACAACAGACCCTACTCCCCAAAGAGGTGCAGGATGTCATTTTGGAGGCCAGAAGGCCATCTACTAGAAAGGCTTACTCCGCAAAATGGAAACGGTTTTGCTCTTGGAATGAGAAAAAAGGCCAGGATCCTAGAAAACTGAATTTGCCTCAGGTATTGCAGTATCTAGCTGAGCTGCTGAACAGTGGACTTTCATTTTCCTCCATAAAAATCCATGCCTCAGCCATTTCTGCAGAATTCAACACTGATCCACCCTTATTCTCTCACCCACTCTTAAGACAGTTCCTCAGAGGGGCTAAGAATATAAGACCACCAAGGAAACAACCAATGCCAGCCTGGGATCTTAATTACATTCTAGAAAAAATAACATTGCCTCCCTTTGAACCAGCTGCCTCAACAGATTTGCAATATTTGTCCTGGAAAACAGCTTTCCTTCTGGCCATTACCTCAGCTCGTAGGGTTTCGGAACTACAAGCCCTCATGGCTGTGCAGCCCTTTCTCATCTTCCATCAGGACAGGGTTTCCCTTCGAACCAACCCGTCATTTATGCCTAAAGTGGTATCAAGGGTAGCTTTAAATCGAGCCATACACTTACCTACCTTTTACCGCAATCCTCAAAACAAAGGGGAAAGGCTGCTACACTCCTTAGACATCCATAGACAGCTACGTTATTATTTGGACAGAACAAAGCCTTTCAGGAAATCAGAACAACTCTTTGTGTCCTATGCTGTAGGAGCTCAAGGGAAGCCAGTTACCAAACAGACAATTTCAAAATGGATAGGCCACTGCATACGGTTTTGTTACTCCTATCATGGAAAATCTGTCCCTACAGGCATCAGATCCCACTCCACCAGGGCCACAGCTACCTCTACAGCCTTCATCAGAGGAGTTCCTACCAAAGATATTTTGGAGGCAGCCACTTGGAGTTCTGTGCATACCTTCACAAAACACTAGCACCTGCCTTTATATTCCAAAACTAGAGCAGGCTTTGCCACTGCTGTGTTGCAGGGCATTCTGGCTCATCCCAGTTCCACCTAGTGCCTACCACCCTGTGCGTAGCTTTGGGATTCTACCCATCTGTGATTACTGCAGCTGTATGCACGATGAACATAGTACAGTTTTGTACCTACCATAAATGTAGATGTTCGAGTGCTAATACAGCTGCAGTACAGGTTACCCTCCCTCCTTCCCCTCTTGGTAAAGGCCTTAGGGCCTAACCCCTCTTCATACAACCTGATTGGGTTATCCTTCTATGGTATATGTGCTTGCACTCTACTGATTTTTGATTATATTGCATTGCATGTATATAAATATAATTTATGTATTGCCTTCCTTCTGGGGGCACCTGACATCTGGGGCAAGAAAGACTGAAGAAAATGGCATCGACTGTGTCTTATATACCCCTGCCTCACTGATGTCAGGAAAGAAAGCGACAACAACCGACGCCGGACCTAGACTTTGGAATTCGGCCGACCGAGGACACGCCTGACAGCAGAAAACCCATCTGTGATTACTGCAGCTGTATTAGCACTCGAACATCTACATTTATGGTAGGTATAAAACTGTACTTTTCTGATCCTTCATCTTTGTTTGGTACATTAGTTAGAGCAGACACCAAGTGTGGAGATCCGGCAACTTTTAAAGACATTCCCTGTGCTATATTCATAAAGACAAAAGTCACACATTCCTTTAGCCATAAGAACAACACTGTTACTGCAGATGAGAGAGAGAGATAAAAAAGGGAAAATTATATTAACATTTTGCTGTTCCCTTTAGCCTGGCATTACCCCTGGCTTGACACTTCATATTTTTAAATATTTTCATTGGCTGTACCGGTTAGTGATTGAGCATGCCTTCATAAAAGTATTGAAGTCTTCGCAGATTTATATTGGCCTACCCTTATAGCTTCCATATCAAAATAATGTTTTCCTTAGTGACAGCTTGCACTTGAGGACATCAAAGAGAAGTGTGTCACCAGTGTGTGCATGTGGGTATGGATAGCTTTTGTTTTAAGGAAATTAGTATGCAGTATTCAAACACGTATACTGCTGACATTAGGTTTTTATCATAGAAGACTGTTTTCATGGTAGCTGTAACATCTATTAGAGGTATCTGAATTGCAACCTCCAATGTGGATAAAGTTCTTTTTAGTTGTAAACAAAGGTAGAGTTCCTTTAAAGATGTCAAGGTGCTCATAGCTGAAGAAAATTTAAGCAGTTTTACTGAATGCCTCTGGAATCCTCAGATTATGTTTGTGGACATTGGTCACAACATTCTGTATGAAGTAGAGTAAAAAGAGGAAACGCAGTTTGGGTTCAAGTGAAGTTTGAGTCTTTCCTGACCATTTTGTGTAAAGAATCTAACTACTAGACACAACTTTTAAAGTTGTCTGCTTCTGATTTATTTAATTTATGCCCAAATGAACACCTGAGAAGACTGTGAAATAGTCTTTACATCTTTATCTGTTTACTAGAGTGAGGGAACAAGAGAAGCATACAGGCAATTTAAGTATTATTTACAGGGGAATGCTTTTATCAGTAAGACAGACCAGTTTTTATTTCTTTCGCCAAAGAAAACAATTTTATGCCTATTGGCAAACAGTCTCAGAATTGCGGGGCAGCTATACTGTCTTTTCCAACCATATATATTGTGGAGCTTTACAATAGGTGGTAGGAACTCATTCCACCCTGTCACCAGGGCCTGTTGGGCATTTTTCAGTGATATACATTTCCAACATGCGTTATGCTATGACATGATAAGGGGTATGTATGTTTATCCAACATTAGGAGTCAGTCTGCCTTGCAGTGGGAAATTTTTTTTAATACTTTTTTATATTGTGTACTTTGATGTTCTTCCATCACCAGAAATTGGGGAACATACTGCTTGACAGTCTGTTACGAATAACTGTTGAAATAATTTCTTATTTGACAGCACAGATAAGTAAGATACTAGCTTGTGTAGTAGAATTTCAAGATAGGGCATAACTAAACAAAAATTTCTTTTTTCATTACCCTTGCAAAAGATTAGTTGTATTATTTTATAAGTTGGTTACAAAAGCATGTTTTATTGTTCTTGTAAGGTTTGCAGTCCTTTTATGGCCACCTGTAGTTTGATTTTATTATGGCAGCAGAAGGCTTTAAGTTAACCAATGGATAAGGTCATCACTCTGACAAGCTTAAGGTGGGTTGAGCAGACGTATGATGTTCTTCGTGTTTCACTATTGCAGTCATCACATTTGGGTTACCTGGCTGCAGATAGCCCTCAGCTGGCCTGAATACCAGAGTCTTGGATTCCTGCGTCTTATGCTCTCTTCTTCCATGACGTGAGATCATCAGGGGTATAAAACATGCAGCCAAAGCCATTATATCAGTCTTTCTTGCCATGCGGTGCATGAAGCAGAAGCAGTTCGCAAGTGCCGGTCGGCCAACTCCTGAAATTTTCATTTTCAAGTTTCAGAATTGAAGTCTTCAAAAAAAAAAAAAAGATAAGTACCCCGTTGGGGATCTTTTTTTCTTGCTCCAACCAATGTCAGTAAAAGTTAACAATTGCCTTACCTGTGGAAAGCAAATACCTCATAAAGATTTTCATTCGTACTGCATTCCTTGCTTATACCCAGACCACGACGTTCCTCACTGTCAGTTTTGTGCTTTGTTCAACCCCCGAACTATTCGTCGTCGGGCTATCTGTGCAGCAACTTATTTTGGTACTCCAAAATGGCTTTGTTAAGCCATCCGACTACTGAGCTTCTGAAAAAACGTAAGGATAAAGACAGAGACAGACCTCATAGGTCCAAAACTGCCGACGATGCTGCCGTTAAGCTACTCACCAGTCCATCAGTACTCAGTGAGGTGCTTTCACAGCCCCTGATGCCCGCTACTTCAGATACGCAGGCCTGTACTGAGACCCATTCGGAGTCCGGTATGCCATGAGATGCTTCTTCGACTATGGAACCTGCAGATGTCTCTACCTTGCATGGGTCCAGAGCCGCTGTGTAGTCACCGGCTTCTGAGTGTGTATTCAGGCCTACAGACTTGCATTTTAAACCGATGCCATCTTCTTCATCCAGGCCTAAAACTTGCACCCCGCCTAGAAAACCGACATCCAAACCGCATGCTTAGGCCCGTATGCCTAAAAAACAAATGCTTAGAATGGCTGAAGACCTTATTACCTTAATTAGGGGAAGCCAGCCTTCCCCCTCTGAGACCTAGAACTGATTTTCCTTCTGATTCTTCTGATCAGGAATCTTGATATTTCTGTTACTTCTGATTACCAGGATTTGCCCTTATCTACCTATGAGGATTTTGATGCAGAGGATTCCATTTCCTTTGCTTCCCCTCCAGAAGATTTTTCTTTTGGTGAAACCTTGCACACTCTTAGGTAGCATTTCCGCTGGGAAAGCCAGGATTACTCTGACTCTAAAAAGAGGCTTAGGGAATTCTTACTCATTCCTCAACACAGGCCTTTAGCTATCCCTCCTGTTCTGGACATTGTAGATGAGGCTTTCTTGGAATCTAGCCTTTCCCCAGACAATTTACCTCCAGCTCCCAGAAAACCTGACCGGTATTAGAGTACCTGACTCTCACAAGTTCCTCTTCAAGAATCCTACTGCAGATCCAGAGACCATTTCCCAAGGACCAAAAGGCATTAAGGCTACTGCTGCCAAAAATCCTACCCCTTCTGATAAAGATTCTAGAACCTTGGACTGATGGGGTAAGACTGTATACACGTCTGCTACTTTGGCCATTAGGGTTTTAAATTGCCAGTTTCATATGTTAAAGTACCAGCAGCATATTATTATTATTACTTAAAGAGAAAATTATGTTGATTCCTGACTGTGCTGAACACAAAGAATTACAGGATTTAATGCATTCTGCAGAACAAGTTTGTAAACATACTTTGCAATGTGGTTTTGACTCAAAGCATCTTGCAGGGCTGCTGTCACTGGGTCTGTACTTGGAAGTCATGTTTGGCTTAAGGAGAAAAACTTGCCAGATCTTGTTAAAGCTAAATTACTGGATGCTCCCTTTAACCAAGACCATCTGTTTGGCAACAAAGTAGAAGCAGGATGGAGGAAAAAGCTAAATCTATGCAAACTGTTAGATTTCCTACAAGCACAGCCTCCCAGATTTAGTAGGCATTGGCCTTTAAAGAATTGGTCCTTTCCAGTGTCTTCTAGGCTTTCTCAGTCCAAATCCAGGAATAGCAGACCACCTAGGTTACAGTCTCAGGCTACACACAGGCCTAAGCAGTGGGGGGCTCCAGCTTCCAAAAGCAGGGAGTAGTAAGCCACCTCCCTACGGAAAAATGACACAATGACTTAACCTTAACCCTTCCAAGTCCTGCTCAACTGCCTGCTCCCTTAGGAGGAAAGCTCACCCTGCATGCAAAAAACTGGGAGCTCATTACCCAGGACAAATGGGTTTTGAACATAGTTTCCCAAGGATACAGATTCCACTTCCACACACTACTAACCCCAAACGGTTGGCCAAACCTACCCCCAAATCAGTGGATGGAGGCCCAACAGCAGGTTCTCTCTTCTAAGTATCAGGGCTATTCAGCCTGTCCCAGCAGAACAAAGGGGACAAGATTTTTATTCAAGACTTTTCCTGGTACCCAGAAAAGACAGCTCCTGGCATCCTATCCTGGACCTCTGTATTCTAAACACCTCTCTGGTAATCCCAAAATTCAGAATGCTAACACTTCAACAGCTGCTTCCTATGCTAGGCAAAGATACCTGGTTGGCAACCTTAGATTTAAAGGAAGCTTATCTGCACATTACAATAAGGGAATCTTGCAGGAAATACCTACGCTTCAGGGCAGGCTCCATGCACTATCAGTTCTCTGCACTTCCCTTTGGCTTATCTACTCCGCCCAGGGTATTCACAAGGTGTCTAGCTCCAGCCATTGCATTTTGCAGGCAGATAAATATTCAGATATACCCATACTTGGGTGATTGTCTGATTCAGGCAGAAAGCCAGGACTTGCTATTAAAACATCTGGCATTCGTAAAGAAACTTCTGACCTCACTGGGGTACACCATAAATGAAAAGAAAACTCACCTAGTACCCTGCCAACAAATTGTATTCCTGGGAGCAAGCTTGAACACAACTTCCCAGATGGCTTTCCTCACTCCAGAGAAACAAGTTTATTTGACAACCTACTTCAAACTATTGGCCACAAAGACCTAGCTATCTGCAAGGAAAATTCTGCAAGCCATGGGGTTCATGGCCTCTTGCATTCTACTAATTTCATATGCAAGATTGCGTATGAGGAAACTACAGTGGTATCTAAAAAGCCTTTGGTGTCAACATTCTCAGCACATGGAATCAATGATTCCTATCATTCCTTGTATAAAGACAGAGTTCCTTTGGTGGGCAGAGGCCTGCTACCACAACAAGGGGCTCCCTTTCACTCTTCCCCCTGCCGCTCAAACCCTAACAGACACATCAGACTATACATGGGGTACACTTGGTAGGGCAGTACATTCAGGACAAATGGAACCCAAGACAGATGCACCTGCTATGTACAGAATTCCCTGACAGCCTTCAAAGACCGTATTCTTCCAGGACAACTATTGGTAAAGACAGACAACACCACAGTTATGTAGTACATAAACAAGCAGGGGGGAACCCACTTGTACCCTCTCTGCAGACTAGCCATGGCTCTGTGAAAAACAGCACTGAACTACCAAGTGCACCTACAAGCTCAATTCCTGCCAGGCAAGCTAAATTCACTGGCAGACGACCTAAGTAGAAGTCTCATGGGCCCACACAAATGGAAACTGAAACCAAAAATATTCAACCTCTTGAGGAACAAATGGGGGACTCCAGAGGTAGACCTGTTTGCCTCCCCTCAGAACTTCCAGTTGGACAAATTCTGCACAAGGACTTCCCGCAGTCAAGCTTGGAAAGTGGATACCATGTCCTTTACCTGGAAAAGCCTCTCTGTTTATGCCTTTCCCCCTCTGACTCTCCTCTCAAAGGTTCTGCAAAAGATCAAACAGGACAAGCCAAGGACAATACTGATTGCACCAGACTGGCCACACCAGCACTGGTACCCCCTCTTGTGCAGTATGACACTGCTGGAACCATGGCACCTGCCTCAGACCCCTTCCCTGCTGTCCCAGCAGGCGGGCCATATTCTGCACCCTCATCTTCAAACCCTGAACCTTGCAGCCTGGCAAATTCTTTGAGTTCTTCAACAGCATCCCTCAGTAAGCAGGTGCTAGATGTCATTCTGGAGCCTAGTACTAGAAAATTCTATGCTGAAAACTGGAAAAGATACTGTTCTTGGAGCCAGACTCGGGATGGGAACAACGGTGCCCAGCTTACCTCATATTCTTCAGTACTTAACAGAAATGCTCCACAAGGGCCTTTCCTTCTCGTCAGTTAAAATTCATGCCTCTACCATTTCAGCACATTATAATACTGAGCCACCCGTCTTTTCTCATCCCCTGCTAAAGCAATACCTTAGAGGGGCCAAAAATTTAAGACCCCCTACTCTAGCCTAGGACCTTAACTTTGTATTGGAAAAGCTCACTCTCCCTCCCTTTGAGCCAGCTGCAACTGCAGAGTTGAAATATCTTTCTTGGAAAACGGCCTTCCTTCTAGCTGTCTCTTCAGCAGGAAGAGTGTCTGAATTACAGGCCCTCATGGCAGTGGAACCCTTCATCATCTTCCATGCAGACAGGGTTTCCCTCAGGACCAATCCTTCCTTTATGCCCAGGGTGGTGTCTAGTGTGGCCCTAATCAGTCCATTCATTTGCCTACTTTTTTTCCCTAATCCACAAAAGAAAGGAGAACGAATACTGCACTCTCTGGATGTGCACAGACAACTTAGATTTTATTTGGACAGGACTAAGCCTCTCAGAAAATCTGAACAGCTGCTAGTTGGCTTTGCTGCAGGGGGCAGAGGGGAAGGCCATTTCAAAGCAAATCATTTCTAAATGGATAGCCCATTGCATTAATTTCTGCTACAAGCACCATGGAAAACCTACCCCACAAAGGGATAAGATCACATTCCACCAGGACTGCATCTACTTCTACAGCCTTTCTCAGAGGAGTCCCTACCAGGGACATCCTAGAAGCTGTTACCTGGAGCTCTGTACATACCTACACCAAGCATTACCACTTGCCTATTTTTTTCTAAATCCAGAGCTGGTTTTGACGGGCCTAATAGCTGGCCCTGATGCTCTCTAACTTCCTCCTGTCTTTCTTAGCTTTGGGAATCAACCCAAATGTGATGACTGCAACAGTGAAACACAAAGAACATAATACAGTTGTGTACACTTACCATAAATGTAGATGTTTGAGTGTATTCACTGTTACAGTCCTGGTTACCTTCTCTCCAGCCACCTGACTTCACTTGGCTCTACCTTTCCTTCTTGTTTGGTGTATTTAAGTTTTCTGGTGTATTTGCTTTTTGATGGAGGTGTACCATAACATAACTGCTTCCCATTGTGGGGGCACCTGACATCTGGGGCAAGAAAAACTGATGTAATGACATCAACTGCATGTTTTATACCCCCTGACGACCTGACGTCATGGAAGAAGAGACTGCATCTGACGCAGGAATCTAAGACTCTGATATTCAGGTCGGCTGAGGGCTAACTGCAGGCAGATAACCCAAATGTGATGGCTGCAACAGTGAATACACTTTAATATCTACACTTATGGTAAGTGTACACAACTGTACTTTTTAAAGACACTGGCACAAGACTGATGCAGTTATTTTTTGGTGCAAGATGGTCATCTGTTACAGAGGTACTGTGGATATCTGCTGGGGAAAAAACTGCACCGACAAATGGGACAATGAAGGAATCTAAGTAGGCCCAAATGTTATAGTAAACTACTGAAATACTGTCTCAGAGACACTCTTCATATAAGCTCCTCACTCAAATGTACCTTTATCACTGTTCATGTGGAAAAGATAGAATTCTGGAATAGTGAATTTGAAATGCCTCTGAACTAGATTATCTGCAAAAGTAATTACATAGGCAGATTAGTAAATTAGATAAAATCCTTTTCTAAAGACAAAATGTGCTAGATTTTTGTTTATTGGCTTGACAGGATATTAACTCATTCAAATGTATAGGTTTTCAGACTTTCTATTCAGCAAGAATCATGGTTTTGCATATTAAAAAGCCTGGTGCTGTATCCATTTGCTTCATGTCTTTTTTGCAAGACACCTCAGGTTTTCTAATCCTTCTATTACAGTTTCTGCAAAAGCAGGCATTGGCATTATTGCCATTTTTAGATCTTAATCTGTTTTATCAACTCTACTAGAATTACTTCACACATTTTTCTGAAGGACAGAGATGACTAATTTCTGAGACCACAAGCTACTGTTTCAAAATATTAAACCAATTCCTCACTTTTTTGTTACATTTAAAGTTCATTTAATTTCTCTCCATCTTGCTGTGATCTGATAAGTCAATGAAAGATGCTGTGAAGCATCACAAGACATTTTAAAACCTGTGGTTTTGATTACCTCATCTTCCAGTATTTGTAACTTATTGATCCACAGAACATAACTTAGCTAGTCGTGTAAAATTTCATGTCTTTGTAGTGTACAGTATGGTTCCATATTACTGCATTCTATATATAGTGAGCTTTCCACTTTTTATTTATTTTTGTTTGTTGGATAGAGCAGACAATTCAGCATGTTTGCATTGATAATATTTAAATGAGTATTTTGTTTTTAACCAATATTGTACAGTGTAGCAGGAAAGGTTAAATTTATCTTCTGCAGCTTTCGTTTGTCCATCAAGATGTTTATTTTAGCATAGCTCTTAAATACTTAGCTAAAAAGTTACTTGTCGCTGCATTCGTGTGAGTTTTCAGAATGCATTTCACTGAGTGACATAAAGCAACAAATGGATTAAATGCTGCTTATTTACATGATAGCAGCATTGTAAAAGTGTATACTTTATGGTGTGTAGAAGAAAAGTCAGAGTTAAATATGAAATATAAAGCTGAATATAAAAATGTACCATGCATGCAGAATGCAAGGCAGTACGAAATCTGAACATAAACTGGGTGAACTATAGAAATGTTTTGAATACGGCTTTGAGCTACTAAGAATCAGTAGGTAATTTAATGAAACTGTGCTCCCTGGTTACTCCTGGGAGGAAGCATTTGTATTGTGGTGGTTTACTCGATTAACAAATTAAAAAAAGAATTGTCAAAATTGTACATTTGCTTGCCACTAGAAAGTCATCTGTTTTGTATTCTTTTTCTTTTAGAGAGTTATTTCACTGAGGGAATCTGAAGTCCTAATGAACAAAAAGCATTGTTTTTATTACTGATCGGGGGGTGTTAAAATACAGGAAAATTAAGTCTTAAATATAACAGGCTTCTCAAATGCCAAACCTCTTAGCAGAATGCCTTTTATTCTTTAGTTACATAATCTAGACACATTCATTTGCCACTACATGTGACAACTGTTTCTGTAAAGAGTAATGGAAACTGCTTTTAAAACTGAGGAAGTCCCGAAGTGTAGTATGTTTTGAACCAGCTACTAATAAGAGATGTTGGGTATATCAGCGCAGAACTGTACTTGCAGTTGTAGTTAAAAGAAGAAACTCTTTCCTCCTGTACTTATGACAACCAGCTCTGAGATGTCTACATCTGAAATATCTTTGTTTTTGTAGCAGCATAGGAATAGAGATGGATAAACTATTTGAGGTAAAATAGCACTTTTCCTCTTTTCAAAACTTGGAATGTAGGGTTTAAGCACTGCATATGTCCTTCATATTGATAACGGCTGTAGTAGCCTAAGTTATGTAGGGTCATATCTTGCATAGGATGTAACAGCAGACCAGCTTTCAGAGCTTCAGGGCAACTTCCTTGTGCCCAAATCGTTAATTATCTTGAACTGAGACGACTAAAAAGACAAACTTTAGGGCTCTAAGCCCTTCGGAGCTTTCCTGCTGCTGAAGTGAGTGCTTCTCAGCGGGCTTTTGAAGATCGGCACTCAACTTGTGCTTTTCCATTGCCAGGCAGTTAAGTTCTTTTTTGTGAAAAAAAAATATGATTCCTGATGTTTAAATGTGCTTTCATGTGTGGAGAAAGTACTTTTTAAGCTAGGAGCTAGGTCTGTGTGTTTTTATTGACTGTCACGCAACTTTGCTGTACTCTTAAAAATGGAGTGCACTTTTGTATTTCATAATTTAAAAGATGATTTTAACATTCTAAAACCCTTTCTTTGTGGAGAGACTGTGTTTAAATTACTTTTTGGATCTGGTAAAGCATAATAGAGTGCTTTTCACATTGTTTTTATTGGGAAAAGTGACTTTATACTGCTTTTAAAATTTTACTGGCTTTCGCTGCTTAGTTTCCTTGGGAAAGAGGCACCATTTTTGGCTTGACCATAGAACAAACTACCAGTCCGTTTGTCAGTCGGTCTTCAAGCCACAAAAAGAAAAAGTTAACTAAACAGCCTTTGCCACAACAGCAGGCTAGCAGTTTACCTCAGCTGCAAGTGGATGACTGCTGTGGCCAAAGCTAGTAACTTCGTCCATTCATCTTTTTTTCCCCAGATCCTTCTGGAGTTATCCATACAGCTACTATGGGCAGGGGGTTAGCCATATTTTCTGTTGCTGTTGGGGTCCTCTCAATGGAGAGCCATTCTTGTCAGTCATGGAAGAAGAGACAGGGTCTGTGCTTCTGCTTAGCCAGAATGTTGTGTCATCACTGGGGAAGCTGATGCTGGTAAGAGTCTTGTTTGCCCTAACTTTCCTGTCAAAAAGAGAAGAGGAAACATTTACTTCTCCTGTGTTAGTTTATCTAGACAAGAGTGGCTATTGACCCTTTTTGTAAGATGTTTTTTGTAAAAGAAAAAATGGAAGAGGTTCTTATCAGGATTTTGACTCCAGTTCTGAGCAGAATATGATACATTGATGTCCTTGTGAGGGATTCTGTTTCTGTTTTCAGGATGAGCCATTGTTTTCAGTGGGATGGTACTGAGTTTTCTCAGATGTCCTTCTTTTCTCATGCTGCCGTATTCCAAACTCTTGGGTTTCCCCTCTTGCTACCCGTATATCAGGCCAGCATACAAAAGCTTGTAATCTCTGCTAGGTACATAGGATGTCTGACGTTGGCCTAGGGAGTGTGGGCCATAAAAGTGACATCTGCATGTACCTTTCCTCAGAACTTCTCTGCCACCAGTCGAATGTCAGCGTTCCTGCTGTCTTCGCTTCAGATTTTCCAACCCTTTTTCCCTTACTGATAACTCTGGGATTTCTGACCACCTTGGACATAAAGGATGCCTACCCCCACATAATTGTAAGGCCCAGCAACAGGAAATGTCTACGTTTTATTGCTGGTTCCTCATATTTTCAGTTCTCGGCTTTGCCCTTTGGACTCTCTACAACTCCAAGGGTCTTAAGCAAATGCCTGGCTCCTGTGGTGGCCTACTGCAGGGTCCAAGGCATCCAAATGTTTCCATACCTGGATGACCTCCTGATTTAGGCAGAATGCTCCAGATCCCTGCAGAGCCAACTCCGCAAAGTCCACTCCTCCTGCAGGCTCTGGGATTCCACATAAACTTTCCCAAGTCCAACCCGAATCCTTCCTAGGACCATGTTTTCTTCAGGTGCAGAATAAGGACAGATGTTATGAGGGCATTCCTCTTGCTCCAGAAAGTGGAAACCCTGACCTGGTACCTGGCCATGGTCCTCAAAGCCATTGCTTTGACATCCAGACAATACCTCAGGCTATTGGGTTACATGGCCTCCACAACTTCCATGCTACCTCTGGCAAGACTCCACATGAGAAAATTGCAATGGTGTCTCAAGTCTGTATGGACCCAATACAAACACCCATTGGAATTCATCATTCCCTTCCTCCCTTGTCTGAGGAAAGAGATTCTGTGGTGATTAAACCAGGTTATGCTCAACCCAGGACTTCCACTGAAACCCCTTCACCCTGTCCAGGAGATGTACACACATGCCTCAGATCTGGGCTGGGGGGGCTACTCTGGGCAGCCTGAAAGTTCAGGGTACCTGGTCCCACACCTTCAGGTGGGAACACATCACCATCGGGTTAATGAGAGCAATCATGTTTACCCTGACAGCCTTTCTTCATGCCCTAAAACAAGGGCCCCTGAAGTTGTTCAAAAACAATACTACAGCTCTTTGGTATGTGTACAAACATCAAGGAATCAAATCCTGTTTGCTTTGCTTACTTGCCCTCTAGGCCTAAGACCTGGTAGCCCAACACTGAATCTCCCTGGAGGCAGTTTATATCCCTTCAGCTCAGAATATTCAGGCAGACACCTTGAGCAGGTCCATGTCACAATCAAATGAATGGATGCTTCACAGGGATGTGTTTCTGGACATTGTCCACAGGTGGTGTCACCTCAAATAGATCTTTTTGCCTCCCCCATGAACAGAAAGCTAACACGTTTTTTCTCCAGGCTACCCAGTCCCTTAGAGAAGGCATCCATTTCCCCTTGCTGTCTCATGGAAGTGGGTGTTTCTGTATGCATCCCCCCTTCCCATTACTTCAAGAAGTCCTGCTGCAGATCCAGCAGGACAAACCAAAAATCTGCTGGTGACTCCTTTTTGGCCAAGACAGCATTGATTCCCCCTCCTTTTGCATTTAGCCAGGGGCAATCACCACAAATTACCTCACAGAGTGGACCTTCTCACACAAGGAAAGGGATCCCTGATTCATCCCTACCTGGAATCCCTGAATCTAACCCTGTGGGTGATAGAATTCTCATTCCTTCTAGGCACCTTTACACTGAGGATGTGCTTGCAGTCCTGCAGGAGGCCAGGAAACCTAATACTAGGAGGTCTTATTTGTCAAAATGGAAGAAGTTCTCCATGTGGTGTCAACAAAGATAGCTAGACCCTTTGCAAAGTGAGGTTCCCCTTAGTGCTACCCTGTTTGTGTGAACTCGTGCAAGCAGGGTTGGCATATTCCCTTGTCAAAGCACACCTTGCTGCTATTTCAGCGTGTCTGCCTCTTGATCCTACTCTAGCCCCTCATCAAAGTTATTCCTTAAGGGAATGCTACACCTCAGACCCCCACCCAGGAGGCAAGTCCCTCCTCCATGGAATCTGAATTACGTTCTAGAGAAACTCACTGTTGCCCCTTTTGATCCAGCTTCCAAGGGTATCTCTGAAACATTGTTCCTGGAAAACTGTACTTCTTGTGGCCCTGACTTCAGCCAGCAGAATGTCAGAACTCTAGGCCCTCATGGCAACACCTCCCTTCCTAGTCTTCCACAAGGATAGAGTGACCACGAGGACCAACCCCTCCTTTATACCCAGGATGGTAAATGAGCTATTCTTAAATCAGGGTATTCACCTGGCCATCTTTTTCCCTCATCCCCAAAATGACAGTGAGAGAGTCTTACATTCCCTTGATGTTCACAGACAACTTAGATTTTACCTTGACAAGACTAAGGGCATTAGGAAATCAGACAGTTTTGTCTCCTTCCACCCCACAGGCTTGGGAAAGGTGGTGACAAAGCAGATAATTTCTGTTTGAATCTCCAAAGCTATGTCCTTTTGCTACACATTCTGTGGGAAACCGCTCATATCCAAAATTAGTCCACTTCACTAGAGCCATGGCTTCATCTGGGGCCTTCTTTAAGGGATTGGACACTGCTTTTGTCCTAGAGGCAGCTACTTGATCATCTGTCCATACCTTCACTAAACACTACAGGTTGGATCATGTCTCCAGATCCAGAGTGGGGTTTGGTAGGCCAATCCTGCATGGCTTTGTGGAGAGTAGCTTCATACCACCACTCTCTCCTTCCCTGTGAGCTTTGGCACTCACCCAAGAGTTTGTAGTAATACAACACGAGAATAGAAGGACATAGAATAGTTGTGTAAAATCTTACCATAACCATAGATGTCCTTCTCTTCCATGTTGCAGTATTTATTCCCTCCCACCTTAACTCCTTCTCCCATCTGAAATGTCTCTTCTTGGATGGCTGCACAGAGCCTATACAGCTATCCTGGGACTGGGGCCCAACTGGGGTGTTTGGTTCTGAGGAAAGCTACGTGCAGATGTAACTTTTATGGTCCACGCTTACTAGGCCAATGTCAGATGTCCTACGTACCTAGCCATGACTACAAGCTTTTGTACATTGGACGGATGTTCAGGTAACAAGAGAGGAAAACCCAAGAGTTTGGAATTCTGCAATATGGAAGAGAAGGATGTCTATGTTTATGGTAAGATTTTACACAACTATTCTTTCTTTAGAAAATACTATGATTTGCTCATGAATTTCTTGAACCCTCACCAGTTCCCCCCACTGCTATCAGCATTAGATGATATGCTTGTCAGGCCTGTGGTTTCCCTAACAGCCAAGCTAAGTAACCAGATAGCATCCACAAATTTCCTCAGTCTTTCATGTTTTCATACATTAATCCCAGACCTGACCCATCAGCTATAGCTTCAGTTAATCCAGCTGCTGACAAGCATTTTGTTAATTCTGATCCTCTTCCTGATTTGTTTGTGTCTTTTGGCTTTTCCCGGTTAGGGGTCGCCACAGTGGAACTCCAGTCCGCTAATGATTGGCAGTAGATTTTTACATGCTGGATGGCCGGGCCTAACGCACAACCTTCAACGAAGGAATGCCCATTCACACATGTCGCCACACAGAAGACGCTCTAACTGAGAATCGAACGGGCAACGTCTAACTGTGAGGCGACAACGCTACCGCACCACCACCGCAGTCTGATCCTCCTCCTGATAAAGATGATAAATGTTATTGAGAAGTCTGGGGGAGAATGTGTATGCTTTTCCCTCTTTGATTTTTAGAATTTTAAACTATCAAGCTCATGTGATGAAGTTTATCTTGACAAATTGTCACTGTATTATGAATGTTTAGGCTGCAGTTTCCTCTTAACATGTAAAAATCTGATTTTTATGGTTTAGTTTCTTAATTTCTCAAATTACTACTCTGTTTGAAGTGTGTGTTATGACTCTTTAGATGCTAGCTGCAGGGGTGTTGCCGCTGATACTTGTTTGAGGAGTTTGGTCTGACTGCATTCTCAGAATCTTCTAGAAGATATAAAAAATGAAATTTTGAATTCATCTTTCGCTAGAAATTTCATTTATGGCTAGAGATTTCATTTAGTTTTCTGTTTTTGACAGGAAAGTCAGTGAAAACAGACTTATTGCCAGCATCAGCTTCCCCATGGGATGGCACAACAGAAGTGTGATTAGACAGGTAAGCTGATTTAGGGAATCGCTCAGATTTTTCATCCCTTCTCTAAATTCTCCAAGGGATTTTTTTGCTAGGTCGTCCAATTTTAGCAAGAAAGAAAGTAAACAGTCACAGCAGAATGTTGGTAAGCAGACATTTATAAAGCAATGGCACAATGGCAGGAGGGGGTTCAAAAAAACAGGACCCCCCTAAGAACAAATAGAGAGGGCAGAGTTACTATATAAGGGGCACCCCTTCCAGAGAGTCTGAATCTCCATTCCTCTCTTTGGCAGCAGATTGTTTCAGACAAATGGGTCCTGAATGTGATCCATTTGGGATACAAACAGTGAGAGGAAATTCCTACTTTCTAGGAGATTCCTCCTCCTGCACCAGACCAAACCCATCTCTTTCCTCCTGTCTTACATCATAAGCAGTCTCAGGGGGGGGGGGGGGGTAATATAATTTGTTCTACCCTAGTTGTGGAAATTATTTTACTGAAGAATGATTTTAGTGACAAAGAAAATTCCTGGAGACCAATTCTGGATTTTCTTTCTTGAATCATTTGTGATAGAGCCCAAGTTTAAGATGCTTTCAGTTCACAACTTGTTTAACCCTTCCTCGTCATTTATTTTCTACTAACCTTAGATTTAAAAGATGCATGTTGTCACATTCCTATTCATCCAGATTTCAGGGGTTTCTTAAAGGTTTTGTGTTTATGGATCACATTATTAGTTGTCTGTCTTACCCTTTTTGAATATCCGCTTCTCCAAAAGGGATCATAAAGTGTCAAGCTCCTGACATAACCTATTGCTGGTTACAGGGTGTCTGCACTTTTCCATATTGGGATGACTTGAGTGCCCCAAGCAATGTCTGAGGCATCGGTGGTGATGGTCTGCCCGGTTGGGTGGAGGATGAAGGTAAGACCCTTGTTTTTGGCACAGACCCCTGCCCACTAGAGAAGCTCTGCCTTTATACAGGGGATCAGAGGGAGAGAGGTCTGTAGGGGCTGAGTGCGCTGACACCAAAGGTTCTTTAGGTACCAACAGGAGTACACACAATAGCTAGCATTCAAAACTCCCCTCAATAAACAACAAAAGTCCAATATATAAAAAGAGAGAGAGCACCACGGCAAAGGCAGGTTGTCGAAACAAGTAAAATATTTAAGTAAGCGCTTTCACGTCTCAGTGGATTCTTCCTCAGAGTCTTAGGAAGCGTCCATTGAGACGTGAAAGCGCTTACTTAAATAAATATTTTATTTGTTTCTACGACCTGCCTTTGCTGTGGTGCTCTCTCTCTCTTTTTATCTTTTGTACTTTTATTCTTTAGATACCACTGAAGTGTTCTAATGTGAATCCTGGCCAAAGGAATTAGAAGGATGCAAGATGCCATGTACCCCAAGGTTTGCAGGAACTTCCTCGCAGTGAGGTGACTTCTGGTAGCCAGTTGGATAAAGTAGAGGTGCAGGAAGCTCTGCTTTTCTGGGGATAAGAAGGTCATTTGGGATGCTTTGTCCAGCAATGCTCCCAAGAAAATGATCTTCCTGGAGGGTGTTTGCTTTGATTTCCTCTCATTGATGGTGAACCCCAAGGAGGTTAGGAGGGTTTTGACAAAGAGGAGGTCTTGGAGCAGCTTTTCTTTGCAATCTGCCTGAATGAGGCAGTCATCCAGATAAGGATAAACCTGTATATTTTTCTGTCTGCAACAAACAGGAATGGACCCAATCTTTACCCTCTGTGCAGGTTAGCCATGAACCTCTGGCTGACAGCCTCCTCCTTGGGATTACACTTAATAGCCCAATACCTACCAGGGATCAACAACACCCTGGCAGACCACTTAAGCAGAACTGTACTGTACCCCCACGAATGGCAGCTCCTCAGAAAAATCTTTCTGCAAGTCACTCAGGAGTGGAGAACTCTGGAGGTGGATCTGTTTGCTTCGCACCTTAACCACTAGCTAAAAAAAAAGTTCTGTACCAGGAAGTATCACCACCTAGCATGGAATGTGGATGCCTTGACCTTCCCCTGGAACTCCCTGTTTGTGTATGCTTTCCCTCCTCTGCCTCTTATTCCCAAGGTGTACTGATCAAGATAAAGGAGAGACCAAAGGCCATCTTCATTGTTCCAGATTGGCTCTGGCAGCATTGGTACCCCTTACTGCACAGCCTGCCAGTACACCCTCACAGGCAGCTTCCCCTGATCTCAGACTTCTTGACTCGGGTGGGGGGGGGGGGGTGGCACCCAGACTTAGACTCTCAAACTGTCAGCATGGCTAATACTCTAAAGGCAAACAGGGGTCCCTGTTAAGCAAAGCGGTCCTAGACATTATCACAGAGGCCAGGAGGCCCAGCACCAGAAAATCTTATGCAGGGAAATGGAAAAGTTTCTGCTTCTGGATCCAGTCCAGAGGGGGCAATTCCTCAACCTTCCATCCCTCTTATCCTGGACTACCTAGCCGAGTTACTCACTAGTGGCCTCTCCTTCTCTTCTATTAAAATCCACGCCTCAGCCATTTCATCTCATTTCGATACAGATCAGCCCCTGATGTTCTTCATGTTTCACTGTTGCAGTCATTACATTTGGGTTATCTGCTTGCAGGTAATCCTCAGTCGGCCTGATTATCAAAGTCTTGGGTTCTGCATCGGTTGCTGTCTCATTTTCCATGACGTCAGGTAGTCAGGGGTATAAAGCATGCAGCCGACGCCATTACATTAGTCTTTCTTGCCATGTGGTGCCTGAAGCAGAAGCAGTTCGCAAGTGCTGGTCATCCGACTCCTGAAATTTTTGTTTTCGAGTTTCAGATCCGATGTCTTCAACTAAGCTAAGGACTCCGTTGGGGATCCTTCTTCTTGCTCTAAACTGATGTCAGTAAAAGTTAACAATTGTATTTCTTGTGGAAAGCAAATACCTCAAAGATTTTCATTTGTACTGCATTCCTTGCTTAGGCCCAGACCACAACGTACCTTGCTGTCGGTTTTGTGCCTTATTCAAGCCCCAAATTATTCGTTGTCGGTTCATTTTTGCATCTAAATATTTTGATACTCTGTTCAGTTATCCAGAAATGGCTTTGGTAAGCCACCTGACTACGGACATTCCGAAAAAACGCAAAGATAAAGACAGAGACAGACCGCATAGGTCCAAAGCTGTCGATGACACTTCTCCTAAGCTAGTTGCCAGTTCGCCAGTACTCAGTGAGGCGCTTTCACAGCCCCTGATACCCACTACTTCAGATTCGCAGGCCTCTACTGAGACCCATTCGGAGTCTGGTATGCTGCATGATGCTTCGACTGTGGAACTTGCGGATGTCTCTACCTTGGATGGGTTTGAAGCTGCTGTGCAGGCACTGGCTTCTGAGGGTGTATTCAGGCCTACTGACTTGCATATTAAACAGATGCCATCTTCTTCTTCAAGGCCTAAAACTCGATCCATGCCTAGAAAACAGATAACCACGCTGCATGGTCAGGCCCCTATGCCTAAAAAACAAATGATAGGAATGGCTGAAGACCTTATTACTCGAATCAGGGGAAGCCACCCTTCTCCCTCTAAGAGACCTAGAACTGATTTTCCTTCTGATTCTTCTGATCAGGATTCTAAAATTTCTGTTTTCTCTGATGACCAGGAGTTGCCCTTATCTACCTATGAGGATTCTGATGCAGAGGACTCCATTCCCTCTGCTTCCCCTCCAGAGGATTTGTCTTTTGGTGAAACCTTGCATACTCTTAGGGAGCATTTCCACTGGGAAGGCCAGGATTACTCTGACTCCATAAAGAGGCTTAGGGAATTCTTACCTCAACACAGGCCTTTAGCTATCCCTCCTGTACTGGACATTGTAGATGATGCCTTCTCGGAATCTAGCCTGGTCCCTGACTCTTTACTTCCGGCTCCCAGAAAACCTGACCGGTATTACAGGGTACCGGACTCTCACAAGTTCCTCTTTAAGAATCCTACTGTGGATCTTGAGACCATTTCCCAGGGACCCAAAGGCATTAAGGCTACTACTGCCAAAAACCCTACCCCCTCTGATAGAGATTCCAGGGCCCTGGACAGATGGGGTAAGAAGATGTACACTTCTGCAACTTTGGCCATTAGGGCCTTAAACTGACAGTTTCATATGTTAAAGTATCAGCAGCATATAATTGGATTGCTTAAACAGAAAATGATGTTGATTCCTGACTGTGCTGAAAATAAAGAATTACAGATTTAATGCATTCTGCTAACCAAGTTGGAAAACATACTTTGCAATGTGGTTTTGATTTATTAGAGGCATCTTGCAGGGCTGCTGTCACTGGGTCTGTACTTAGAAGGCATGCTTGGCTTAAGGAGCAATTTTTGCCAGATCATGTTAAAGCTAAATTACTGGATGCTCCCTTAAACCAAGACCGCCTGTTTGGCAACAAAGCAGAAGACGTACTTAAAAAAAATGAAGGAAAAAGCTTAATCTATGCAAACTGTAAGATTTCCTGCAAGTACAGCCTCCCAGATTTAGTAGGCACTGGCCTTCTAAGAATTGGGTCCTTTCCTGCCTCTTCAAAGCCTTCTCAGTCCAAACCCAGAACCAACAGAACACCCAGGCTTTGGTCCCAAGGTACTCACAGGCCTAAGCAATGGGGGACTCCCACTTCCAAAGCTGGGAGTAGTAAGACACTCCCATGTGGTAAACTGTCACAATGACTTAACTTTAAACCTTCCAAGACCTGCTCAAATGACTGTTCCTTTAGGGGGGAAAGATCGCCCTGCATGCAAAAAGCTGGGAACTCATTACCCAAGACAACTGGGTTTTAAATATAGTTTCCCGAGGATACAGATTTCACTTCCTCTCCTTACCAACCCAAACGGTTGGCCAGACCTACCCCCAAATCAGTAGGCAGATGCTCAAAAGCAAGTTCTTTCTCTTCTAAGCATCAGGACTATTCAACCTGTCCCAGAAGAAGAATGGGGGCAAGGTCTCTACTCAGGACTTTTCCTGGTACCCAGAAAAGATGGTTCCTGGCATTCTATCCTGGATCTGTCTATCCTAAACACTTTTTTGGTAATCCCAAAATTCAAAATGCTAACTCTTCATCAGCTGCTTCCTATGCTAGGCAAAAATGCCTGGCCGGTAACACTGGATTTAAAGGAAGCCTATCTGCACATCCCAATAAAGGAATCTTGCAGAAGATACCTACACTTCAGAGCAGACTACATGCACTATCCATTCTCTGCACTGCCCTTTGGCTTATCTACTGCGCACAGGGTATTCACAAAGTGCCTAGTTCCAGTTATTGCATTTTGCAGGCAAAGAAATATTAAAATATACCCATACCTGGATGATTGTCTAATTCAGGCAGAAAGCCAGGACATACTATTAAACCATCTGGCATTTGTAAAGAAATTACTGACTTCTCTGGGGTACACCATAAATGAAAAGAAATCACATCTAGTACCCTGCCAACAAATTGTATTCCTGGGAGCAAGCTTGAATATACCTTCCCAGATAGCCTACCCGACGCCAGAGAAACAAGTTCATTAGACAGCCTACTTCAAAAAACTGGCCATAAAGACCCAGCTATTCGCAAGGAATATACTGCAAGCCCTGGGGTTCATAGCCTCTTGCATTCTACTAATTTCATATGCAAGACTGCATATGAGGAAACTACAATGGTATCTAAAAAGCCTATGGTGTCAACATTCTCAGGACCTAGAATCAATGATTCCTATCATACCTTGTCTAAAGATAGAGTTCCTTTGGTGGGCAGAGGCCTGCCACCAAAACAAGGGACTGCCATTCACTCTATCCCCTGCCGCCCAAACCCTAACAACAGACGCATCAGACTATGCGTGGGGGGCTCACTTGGAAGGGCAGTGCATTCAGGGCAAATGGAACCCGAGTCAAATGCACCTGCATATCAATCAATAAGAAATGTTAGCTGTACAGAATGCTCTGACAGCCTTCAAGGACCACATTCTTCCAGGACAATTATTGGTAAAGACTGACAACACCACTGCTATGTGGTACATAAACAAGCAGGGGGGAACCCACTCATACCCTCTCTGCAGACTAGCCATGGCTCTATGGAACACAGCCTTGAGCTACCAAGTGCACCTACAAGCTCAGTTCCTGCCAGACAAGCTAAATACACTGGCAGATGACCTAAGCAGAAATCTCATGGACCCACATGAGTGGAAACTGGATCCAAAGATATTCAACATTTTGAGAAACAAATGGGGGAGCCTAGAGATGGACCTGTTTGCCTCCCCTCAGAACTACCAATTGGAAAAATTCTGCACAAGGACTCCCTGCAGATAAGCTTGGAAAGTGGACACCCTGTCCTTCACATGGAAAAACCTATCAGTTTATGCCTTTCCCTCTCTGCCTCTCCTCTCCAAAGTGCTACTAAAGATCAAACAGGACAAACCAAGGACCATACTTATTGCACCAGACTGGCCATGACAACACTGGGACCCCACTTGTGCAGTGCATCACTTCTGGAACCATGGCACCTGCCTCAGACCCTTGCCCTGCTGTCCCAGCAGGAGGGCCAGATTCTGCACCCACAACTTCAAACCCTGAACCTTACAGCCTGGTTAATTTCATGATCTCTCCATTATCATCCCTCAGTAAGCAAGTGATGGATGTCATTCTAGAGGCAAGGAGGCTTAGCACTAAAAAATCCTATGCAGAAAAATGGAAAACCAAACACAGGGGATGGACACAACTGTGCCCAGTTTACCACACATTCTTCAATACTTAACTGCAATGCTTCACAAGGGCCTTTCCTTTTCTTCCATCAAAATTCATGCCTCAGCCATTTCATCTCATTACAATACAGAGCCACCCCTCTTCTCTCATCCACTGCTGAAGCAGTTCCTCAGAGAGGCCAAAAACTGAAGACCACCCAGGATAGCCCCTACTCCAGCCTGGGACCTTAACTTTGTATTGGAAAAGCTCACTCTACCTCTCTTTGAGCCAGCTACAAATGCAGAGTTGAAATTCCTTTCTTGGAAAACAGCCTTCCTTCTAGCAATCACTTCAGCAAGTAGGGTGTCTGAAGTACAGGCCCTCATGGCAGTGGAGCCTTTCATCATCTTTCATGTGAACAGGGTGTCCCTCAGAACCAATCCTTCCTTTATGCCCAAGGTGGTATCCAGTGTGGCCCTTAATCAGTCCATTCATTTGCCATCCTTTTCTAATCCACAGAATAAAGGGGAATGAATACTGCACTCCTTGGATGTGCACAGACAACTTAGATTTTACTTGGACAGGACTAAGCCTTTCAGGAAATCTGAACAGCTGCTGGTTGCATTTTCTACAGGGGCAATGGGGTAGGCCATTTCAAAGCAAACCATTTCTAAGTGGATAGGCCATTGCATTCATTTCTGCTATAAGCACTGTGGAAAACCTACCCCACAGGGGATAAGACCACATTCTACCAGGGCTGTATCTACCTCTACAGCCTTTCTCAGAGGTGTCCCTACCAGGGACATCCTAGAAGCTGCTACTTGGATTTCTGTACATACCTTCACCAAGCACTACCACTTGCCATTTTTTTCTAAATCCAGAGCTGGTTTTGCCACTGCAGTCTTGCAGGGCCTTATAGCTGGTCCTAATCTAATTGCCTCCTCCCTTCCTTAGCTTTGGGAATCTACCCAAATATAATGACTGCAGCAGTAAAACACGAAGAACATAGTACAGTTGTAATGTCAATGTTAGAGTGTATTCACTGTTGCAGTCCTGGTTGCCCTCCCTCCAGCCACCTGACTGTTCTTGACTATACCTCTATTCTTGCTTACTATGCCTAAAGCTTTCTGGTGTATTTGCTATTTTTGGAGGTGTAACCTCGTATATATAATTTCTTCCCATTATGGGGGCACCTGACATCTGGGGCAAGAAAAACTGATCTAATGGTGTTAGCTGCATGCTTTATACCCCTAACTACCTGACGTCATGGAAGATGAGACCGCAACTGACGCAAGACCCAAGACTTTGATAATCAGGCCGACTGAGGGCTACCTGCAAGCAGATAACCCAAATGTAATGACTGCAACAGTGCATACACTCAAACGTCTACATTTATGGTAATTGTACGCAACTGTACTTTCTCACATCCTTTGATTAAGCAATTCCTCAGAGGGTCTTCTAATGTCAGACCTCCCAGTAGGCCACCCACACCAATCTGGAACCTGAATTATGTTTTGGAAAAACTAACCTTACCACCCTTCGAACCTAGTGCTTCAGCAAAACTGAGATACCTCTCCTGGAAGACTGCTTTCCTACTAGCTATCACCTCAGCCAGAAGGGTTTCAGAACTTCAGGCACTCATGACCATTGAGCCCTTCATCATTTTACATGCAGACAGGGTCTCCCTGAGGACTTAACCCCTCCTTTATGCCCAATATGGTATCTAATGTGACTCTCAACCAGGCCATACATCTACCCACCTTCTTTCCTAACCCTCCAAACAGGCGGGAAAGAATTCTGCACTCACTAGATGTGCACAGACAGCTCAGATACTACCTGGATCGTACTAAACCCTTCAGGCAAACAGACCAACTTCTTGTCAGCTTTGCCCCAGGGGCAGAGGGGAAGCCCATTTCCAAGCAAACCATTTCCAAATGGATATTAAATTGTATCAATTTCTGCTACAGATTACATGGGAAACCACTCCCTAAGTCTGTTTGTACCCATTCCACTAGGGCAGCCTCCACTTCCAGAACATTCCTCAGAGGAGTTCCTACCAGGGACATCTTGGAAGCTGCCACCTGGACTTCTGTCCATGCCTTTACAAAGCATTGCCACTTACCTCTTTTCTGTAAGGCTAGGACAGGATTTGCCTCTGCAGTTCTGCAGGGCATGCTGACCCATGCCTAGTTATCTTACTAATCCTATCCACCCCTCTCCTCAGCTTTCGGAATCCTTCCACAGGTGATGACATAAATGTAGATATTTGAGTGTATTCACTGTTGCAGTCTTGGTTTCCCACCCTTCTTCCCCCTTCTTCCCTTCTGCCTTCCCCTTGTATCCTCTTTCCTTAGGGAGACATAAGCTTCTTACAGTGGCTTTTAGCCACCAGGACCACTTTACCATATTTCCTTTGGCTTCTGACTGGTTAGGGCAAGAAAAACTGATGTAATGGTGTCGGCTGCCTTTCTTTATAGGACTGATGACCTGATGTCAGTCTACAAGCAACAGCAGCTGACGCAGAAAAACATTGACTCTGGAATTTGCGCTGGGCCGAGGGCTACCACAGCAGGGATAACCCACAGGTGATGACTGCAGCAGTGAATACACTAGCATCTACATTTATGGTAAGTGTACACAACTGTACTTTTTAAGTCAGCCATAAAAAATAGATAAGAAATCTTTAAATAAGGTTGCATACTTCATTTAGACATCAGTGGAAGATGTGTAGCCAAGTACATGAAAAAGTGTGTATTGTACTCCATTATTGGTGTGATGAAGGCTGGGAACTATGGAGGTATTACGTACTCTGATCTGGATGTCCTTCACATACTCAGTAGTTGTTTCATACAAGGGAGTAGTCAGCACTGTGACCACATGCTCGTGGATGTTCCACTTACCATCTAACCCTGGACACGGGTAACATGCCTATTGGTCTGATTATAGGGTGTGATGTCCACATTATACTTGGGTTGTGTGTTTTCCTGATGTAACAAATCCCCCATGTTTTCTTGTCATTGCAGGCTTTGTCATGGCTGTGGCAGCAATCTTTGTGTGTGGTGATATTGACTGTATTATACTAATATCACAGTTGGAGTCAGTGATTGCCCACAACCTGTCGTCCTTCAGGCAGCTGTTTGGATATGGGATGTTTGTCATCTGCGATGTCCATTGCTTAAAAAATGGACAGGAAAGGGGCTAACAGACACCCCTGATGTATGAACCTGATTACTGGACCTGAGATATAGGTAATTTCACACATTTCAGCATAGTTAGATGCCACGTATGTGATCCACTGGTCTACCCACTTGGTGATATAGCTGTTTATAGCTGCATCTTAAAGTGTTGATTGAATACCTCATTGTGGATTTGTGTCAGCTGTCTTGGCCGCTGGTCAAGTTCAACAGGATGATAGCGTTGTCATCATGCATGCCCTCAATGACCTCTTTGAAAACATTTGTTAGATGTAGCCGACATGATGTAGCATTAACAGCTCACATGCAGCCCGGATATTACTAGTTCAATTTAGAAAAGGTCCATGATAACATGTTGGTCCACCTTAGAGTTTAGGAGAGTCAGGATGTGTGTATACATGCATGCATTAGTGCTGTCCCCCCAACTCAGATGGATGCATATTGATGTACACCCTTTTGCAGGAACATAGCCCATGTGGCGGGTGTGTTGTAAGTGTGTATTTAATCATATCCGGAAGGTATATGTGCAGAGTCACGCCACAGGCAGTCTGTGATGTTGTCACAGCACATTGACTCTGTGTGAAAGGCCTGGAAAAAGTTAAGACAGTGCATACTGTCCATATTGATCTGGCCTAGGGTTTTCATACAGTCCGCCACTCAGGTTATCAGTGAGAATCTCTCCCAGCTGGGCATTAATCCTTGTGTCACTAGATGGGTAACCAATTGGCTCACTAACAGAACACATACTGTTAAGGTTGGTGAATTAACCTACACTAGTAGAGCAGTCACTACTGGTGTACCCCAGGATCTATGCTTGGCCCTTTACTGTTTGGAATCTATTTTTCGACAGCTCAGGCTAAAGTATATGGCCTTTGGCTTACGAAGTTTGCTGATTCTTGCATATTGAGTGTAATCGTTGAGTCCACCAGTTATGACAACGTACTACAGGAGGGGCTAACACAGACAAATGGTTGGTGACAAAGCTACACGATCTACAAATAAATGCAGAAACGTGTCTTTATTTTGTCCTGAAAAGTGGAATTCCATGCTAATTACAGCATTGACAACAGTCTTGACATGCTGAAACCCAGTGATGCAAGCACTGGAAACACTTGTAGATAGCAATCTAAACATTGACCAGAAAATGTCCACACTGCTATTGAAAGCCTGTGTTGTGCACATCAAAAGTCATGCCAACATAATCAGGTCTTATGATTGTATGATATCACTCTACCCAAACCTCATCAGAACACGGAGTATAATGCACTCTTTTTTTGCATGTACCTCAGCAGACACCAGCAGCAGGTGGAGAGACAATAGAGGTTTCTCACCAAGAAAACATAGCCTACAAACCATGCCATGATGTATGTGGATAGACTGAAATACATGTCACTGTAATCTGTATTTTATACGATGAGATGACTTGTCCATAAATCAGATATAGCTAGCGACATCAGCAGTGTCTGTTGTGGAAAATATGGTATTAAGTGTCCCATGTTTGTGTAAAAGGATCACTGTAATGTCAAGCAAGAGCACGCGTGCACACACATGCAAATACACACGCAAACACACACACACATGACTGCAGTGAGAATAGAACCATCTAAGTACACAGACCACAGAACTCAGTACTTTATTCCCCAA